>NC_040086.1:42519770-42841647 GCF_003369695.1 Bos indicus x Bos taurus
TATTTATCACTCTGTCTGCAGTAGATGTAGGGGTCATCAAGTGCCTCAATTCATGTTTACCAAATGAATGCACAGGTCTTCTGCATAGCAGGAATGAACTCATTACTTCCAGAAGTGCCTGCATACTGTAAAGATGCTGTTGTAAACCTTAAACTTGAGTTACCGTATATTCTCTAAGATAAATACCCTATATTTATTTCAGTTCCACTTATAAGCCCCTCTTGAGCTGGAACATCGCTCAACCACACAGTCCCATCCTGGCTAATAAGAAAAATTATCCCACTGATAGCATGGAATTAACAAAGCTGCTCTGAGTCTGAGTATGAAAATGCCAAGGCCTTGGGGACCACAAAATATAATCAGGGACAAAGGAGAGGCAGTGTGCTGCAGCAGAACAAGCCTAGTCCGTCAGGAGCAGGGGCCAGCTTGGCTCATCCACGCCGAGCCTTTGTGGTATAGGAAAAGGATATCCCTTTCTTCCGGCTGACATGGCCAGCACACAGCTCAGTGGTGAACACAAGGTAGATTCCAGACCTTCCTCATCCTGGTGGCCATGCACCTTCGCTTAACACACAAACTGTACTTCCAGACGCAGCCCTGCACCAACCCCTACCTGTGGGGCCAGTTCACCAAACCCCTTTCTCAAAGAGAGGTTGCTTTCTCTACTGGAAAGAGACACGTGAGACTCTCTGTCTATTTCCAGTAGGATCATTGTAAGGATCAGTGTAACAAATATAAACACATTTTTGAGAACAGTAACTTCAATAACTACAGGAAAAACATTTGAGAACTCCACTTCTGAGAACTACAGGGGAAGCGTGCTCTCACTCTCGGTGGGGAAACAAGACCTCCTTTCTTGGGCTCAGTTTCCTCATCAGAGGACCAATCCCATCTACCTTCTGGTGGGGGGAGAAGTAACACTCCTGGCACCCAACAGACCACATGCTGTAAGCCCTGATTATAGACTTACTGCTGTGTGGTTTTTCCATATGGTTTTCCCAAACAAGAATCCTGAACATCCGATCTTCGTTCTCCCCATGTGCGCACTGAACAGCAGGGGTATAAGAAGTTGGCTTTAATGGTATTTAATCTAAGATTCCCGATAGTCCTCTAAATCTGCCTCACCAGCCGGCACCCAAGTACAAAACGCATGGCCTCAATTAGCACCAGAACCTTCCACTCCCCTCCAAGTGGGCCTCCTGTTCAGCCTCACCACACACACACACACACACACACAGAAACCCTGCAATAAGAGAAAAGGACCTGAACCTTATCAGAGCCATGGGAAATCTTGCCCCAAATCCCCATGTTGAGAAAGGCAGGGTGAGTATTGTGATGCTTTGGGGGCATGGGAAAGGCAACCATGAGAAAGGTGTGGGGGCTCTGGGATGCTCACTAGAGAGAATTTTCAAGAACATTTCTATCTCAGGCAAATGGGGAGCAACAGCTAGTGAAAATCTTGGAATTTAAAAGTAGTTTAAAAAAAAAAAGCAAATGTCACACTGGGGACAAAGAGCCTCCTGATTCCTTTTCCAAGCAGAGGCTGCCTGAATTTCTGCTCAGTGTCTCTGAGGTGGGGCAACAGTGTCTGTCTGTCTACTTGAGGACATCTGAGAGTCATGCCCCTACATTTGACAGGTTCATCCTGGTACAGGGAAAAGAAAGCAGCATCATGGGGCTCTTCGTTCTGCAGACTGCAAACTGGAGGCTCAGGTTTCTCTGGAGAGGTGGTGCTTAAATACAGGTGAGGATGCCCCTTCCACCCTGCACCTCAAAGACCATTGCCAGTGAAAATCAATGGAGGAAGCAGGCTTTCCTTCCTTAAGTGGAGTTAGGGGGAAGATGGCCACACCCTGAGACTAGGGCTGCCTGGGATTACACCTAGGAATGAGGTTTACCTTACCCATCACCCTTCAGCACCATTTTCTGCTACCCTGATTAGAATCACAGTAGAACAAACAGAGCAGAGGGGCTAGTAGTAAGCTGGGGCCACCTTCTCTGCACTGGCTGGGCATCTCCTCCTGATACACAGCCACCTAGCCAGGAACCATCATGGAACAGAGACATAGAAGCTTGGGAGTTAGTTCACATAAGCCTCAGTTTTTCTTCCTCAATATGGGTAGATTCTTACTTGGCCAAGTTACGATGAGGCAAATGAGAAAACAAAAGTCTACATGCATGGCAAGGTATCTGGGGGCATAATAGGGGTCCAATTAATGTTTCCTTACTCTTCCTTCCTTCTTCATTTCCTTCATTCTAAGGGTAAACTGGGAGAAGGCAATGGCACCCCACTCTAGTACTCTTGCCTGGAAAATCCTATGGACAGAGGAGCCTGGCGGGCTGCAGTCCATGGAATCGCTGAGGGTCGGACATGACTGAGCGACTTCACTTTCACTTTTCATTTTCATGCATTGGAGAAGGAAATGGCAACCCACTCCAGTGTTCTTGCCTGGAAAATCCCAGGGACGGGGGAGCCTGGTGGGCTGCCGTCTATGGGATCGCACAGAGTTGGACACGACTGAAGTGACTTAGCAGCAGCAGCCCTTTGAGAGCAGGGACTCTCTCCCTTTGCACCCAGTAGACCTGCTGAGGCACATGCTCAGATGCATAAGGACACCCAAGATAACAGTCACTTTTCTTCTATCAGCATATGGGAAACAGGGCACTAATAATGTCCAGAGCTCTAAAAGAGGACATGCTCCCCAACAGTAATTGTAATTTAGTAATAATAACGGCCACCAACAACCAAGATAGCACTGGTTCAAAGTACTTAACAAGCACAACCCTATGTATGTACTTTCCCAATATCAACCTGTTTCATTTTTTACAAGAACTAAGTGAGGCAACTGTGATTGTGGGTGCCATACTACAGGTGGGGGAAATAGGTATGGAACGCTTAGTAACTGACCCAAGGTCACGTAACGAAGAACTGAGCCAGTACCAGCCCTGGACAGGCTGGCCCCAGAGCTGCTGCACTTAACGGCACATTGTCTTGGCTCTAGTTAAGGCACCTGATTACCAAATGGATGCTAGTGAAGAATATCCCTTCTCTACACAAAACTCCTAAGAACCTGCAGGCTCTTAAGGAGAGGGAAACATCACTAGGTAAAACCTTGATGTGTTCACACCCACTGCAGAGCCGATAAAGAATGGGGCTGGTGTTTCCAGTTTAAAATTGTTTGATAGAAAGGCAGCCCTGGCCTAGGTCACTTCCTGTCCTGGATCTTCTCTTTGAAGATACTAGTGAAAGTGACAGTCACTCAGTTATGTCTGACTCTTTGCGACCCCATGGACTATACAGTCCATGGAATTCTCCAGGCCAGAATACTGGAGTGGGTGGCCTTTCCCTTCTCCAGGAGATCTTCCCAACCCAGGGATCGAATCCAGGTCTCCTATACTGCAGGCAGATTTTTTACCAGCTGAGCCACAAGGGAAGCCCTTGAAGATAATAGACCTTGCAATTTAAAAGGGCCAGAGGTGAGAAACCAATAAACCCCTTAAAGTCTGGCTGCCTAACTAATCAGTGAATTATGTGCTCATCAATGAATCACAGAAGTGAAAGATAACAGAGGCACCCCCCCTGGGTCATGTGCCCACCCACCCCCACCCCACCCTTCCCCGCATGAGGGATTTTTCTCTGCAGCATTTTCTGTGAATGCTTCTCCAGTCTAATTAGAAATGACCAAGCAATGGGGTTCCCACCACTGCCTCTTGGGGAACTATTCTGCCGTCTAAGAGACCTAATTATTAGGAAATTGATCATTATATTCATACTAAATTCTTCCCCGCACAGTTGTATCACATAGCTTCTTAATTGTTCTCCTTTTGACCCTGCCGCCTCCTCCCTCCAAACAATTTCTCTTAAGCACTTCAATTACTTTTTCCCTCCGCTGATTCCCAGCCAGCCCACCAGGGAATGAAGTTGAGAGGAAAGAGAGAAATGAGCGATGGAAGAGAAAGAAACAGAGGCCTGGCAGCCCAGAAAGGTCATTGAGGCCACTGGAAGGCCCTCCTGTCACTCACAGGCTTTCTTCTACCTGCCAGAAACCACAGCAGACAGCAAAGACATGGATCCCTGGACTCCCTTCCCATCACTGACCACTCAGTGGATCCTCCCTTGGCCAGCTCCAGGCCTGCCAGAGTGTCCAGCAGGGCAAAAGGCATGGTCCAGCCCCTGGACCTTTTCTGGACATGCCCCACTGCCACTGCAGCAGCAGTAGGGTCTTAGGCAGGCCAACGTAAGTCAGACAGAGCAAATTTATAGAGGGGAGGGGTAGTAGGGAGGAGGGTTCCCTTACCAGCATCACCCCTCTTTGACATAAGACTACTGCCTGAAATCCGCAAGTCCTACAACTCACTTTAGAGAGGCAGGAAGGAAAAGTCAAAAAGAAACTGAACCAAGCTCCCAATGACCCTTGCACAGGTTTGGCCAGCCCAGGATGATTAAATCAGGGTCACGGAGGCCAACCCCTGGACCAGTCATCCTCATGGAGCATCTGGCCATTACTGGGTCAATGGCTCTTGTCACATCCTCTCTAAGGCCCTGCCTTGGGCCTTTGCTGGAGAGGAAAGCTAGGGGTAGCACCTCCACAGAGTTTTTCGGGTTTTGCCCTGGACAAGTCTGGTCAGTGGGGAGTGGAGATGGGAAATCCAGGCCATACCCCATTATCCAAGTGAGGGGAAGGGCATCATTTTTTAATTCACACAAGGGGACTATGTATGCTACTGACTGCCGTGTCTATCTGTCCTCAAAAGACTGCGCTCCTTCTCACCTTAGATATCCTTGTTATCATAATCTTATATATGTACAGTCCTTGCTAAAGCACAAGCTCACTAACAGCAATGATCGCGTCTTAAATTTATACTGTGCTCCTCACAGCAAATAGGACTATGGCTTCCACAAAGCAGATACATCAGAAAAGCTTATTTTAGAACTACAAGATTCTGAAGGTGTGAGGTTCAGCACAGACACCTTTCTTATTCTTTCTTTCTTAAGGCTTTTCTCATTTTATCTTCCCTTTTACTTGCCTTCCCTCTTCCTTGTTTTGCCTACAAGTTGCTTCTATGCAGTGCTTCAATGAACTTTTGATATAAACTTCAGCTATATGTTCCCTAGTGGCTTCTTAGGCAGCTCCAAAATCCAAGAGATGCCAGAACAGAACCACAGAAATTTGAGACCCTCTAGTTCAATTCCTTTTTCTTACAGAGGAGTGAAAAGGAGCCAAGCAAGAGAAGCAATTGCCCAAAGTCATTCAATAAGTTAGCTTCAGAGCAGGAACAATTATGTTTTGAAGAAACATGTTGGAATACCTACTATATGTAAAGTTCTGTGTTAGATACAAGGATTACTAAAGTGACTAAGGTTTGACTTCTGAAATTACATTTGTAGATTAGTAGAACAGACTGAAATATATACCACTGTCTCCAATGCAATAAATACATGCTTTAATAGATTGGGTAAAATTGGACTGTGAAGAAAGCTGAGCGCCAAAGAATTGATGCTTTTGAACTGTGGTGTTGGAGAAGACTCTTGAGAGTCCCTTGGACTGCAAGGAGATCCAATCAGTCCATTCTGAAGGAGATCAGCCCTGGGATTTCTTTGGAAGGAATGATGCTAAAGCTGAAACTCCAGTACTTTGGCCACCTCATGCGAAGAGTTGACTCATTGGAAAAGACTCTGATGCTGGGAGGGATTGGGGGCAGGAGGAGAAGGGGACGACAGAGGATGAGATGGCTGGTGGCATCACTGACTCAATGGATGTGAGTCTGAGTGAACTCCGGGAGCTGGCGATGGACAGGGAGGCCTGGCGTGCTGCAATTCATGGGGTCGCAAAGAGTCGGACACGACTGAGTGACTGAACTGAACTGAACTGAACTGAAAGTTCTTATATGACAGGAGAAAAGAGAAAGACAAAGGAAGCCTCTTGAGAGAGGTGACATTTTAACCAGGTCATGAAGTATAAATAGAAGTTGATTAGAGGAGAAGGTTAGTGGGACATTCTATGACACAAAAGCATGTTCAGAAAGCAGCTAGTAAGCTGTACGGTTGGAGTCCCAGATCGTATATAGTTAAAAGGAAAGAGGGAAGAAAAGAGCCTGGAGAGGTAACTTGTGAGAAACGCTGAATATTACACTAAGTAATTTGGATCTGATTGATTATGTTCTTTGCAGCCAAGATGGAGAAGCTCTTTACAGTCAGCAAAAATAAGACCTGGAGATGACAGTGGCTCAGATCATGAGCTCCTTATTGTAAAATTCAAGCTTAAATTGAAGAAAGTAGGGAAAGCCACTAGGCCATTCAGCTATCACCTAAATCAAATCCCTTATGATTATACAGTGGAGGTGATGAATAGATTCAAGGGATTAGATCTGGTAGACAGAGTGCCCGAAGAACTATGGATGGGAGTTTGTAGCATTGTACAGGAAGCAGTGACCAAAACTATCCCAAAGGAAAAGATATGCAAGAAAGCAAAGTGGTTGTCTGAGGAGGCCTTACAAATAGCTGAGAAAAGAAGAGAAGCAAAAGGCAAAAAAGAAAGGGAAAGGTAGACTCAACTGAATACAGAGTTCCAGAAAATATCAAGGAAAGATAAGAAACCCTTCTTAATTGATCAGTGCAAAGAAATAGAGGAAAACAATAAAATGGGAAAGACTAGAGATCTCTTCAAGAAAATTGGAGCTATCAAGGGAATATTTCATTCAAAGATGGGCGCAATAAAGGACAGAAATTGTAAGGACCTAACAGAAGCAGAGATTAAGATGAGGTGGCAAGAATACACAAAAGAATTGTACGAAAAAGGTCTTAATGACCCAGGTAACCACAATGGTGTGGTTAGTCACCTAAAGCCAGACATCCTGGAGTGTGAAGTCAAGCAGGCCCTAGGAAGCATTACTATGAACAAAGCTAGTGGAGCTGACAGAATTGCAGCTGCACCATTTAAAATGATGCTGTTAAAGTGCTGCACTCAATATGCCAGCAAATTAGCAAAATTGACTAGTGGCCACAGGACTGGAAAAGATCAGTTTTTATTCCAATCCCAAATAAAGGTAATGCCAAAGACTGTTCAAACTACTGTACAGTTGTGCTCATTTCACATGCTAGCAAGGTTAAAATCCTTCAAAGTAGGCTTCAGCAGTATGTGAATTAAGAATTTGCAAATGTACAAACTAGGTTTAGAAAAGACAGAGGAACCAAAGATCAAATTGCCAACATTCACTGGATCATGGAGAAAGCAAGGACATTCCAAACAAAACCAACAACAACAACAAACTACCTCTCCTTCATTAACTATGCTAAAGTCTTTGACTCTGTGGATCACAACAGTGGAAAACTCTTAAAGAGATGGCACTACCAGACCACCTTACCTGTCTCCTGAGAAACCTGTATGTGGATCAAGAAACAACAGTCATAACCAGACATGGAACAATGGACTGGTTCATAATTGGGAAAGGTGTATGACAAGGCTGTATATTGTCACCTTTATTTAATTATATGCAGAATATATCATGGGAAATGCCAGGCTGGATGAACCACAAGCTGAAATCAAGATTGCCAGGAGAAATAACAACTTTAGATATGCAGATGACAACACTCAATGGCAGAAAATGAAGAGGAACTAAAGAGATTCTTGATGAGGGTGAAACAGGATCGTGAAAAAGATGGCTTGAAACTCAACAAGCAAAAATCTAAGATCATGGCATCTGGTCCCATTACTTCATGACAAATAGAAGAAGAAAAAGTGGAAGCAGTGAGAGATTTTATTTTCTTGGGCTCCAAAATCACTGCAGATGGTGATTCTGGTCATGAAATCATAAAACACTTGCTCCTCAGAAGGAAAGCTATGATGAACCTAAGCAGCATATTAAAAAGCAGAGATATCACTTTGCTGACAAAGGTCTGTATAGTCAAAGCCATGGTTTCTCTGATAGTCATGTATAGATGTGAAAATTGGACCATGAAGAAGGCTGAGTGCCAAACAATTAAGGCTTTTGAATTGCAGTGCTGGAGAAGACTCTTGAGGTCTCTTGGACAGTAAAGAGTTCAAACCAGTCAATTCTAAAGGAAATCAGTCCTGAATATTCATTGGTAGGGCTGAGGCCAAAGCTGAAGCTCCAATCCTTTGGCCACCTGATGTGAAAGTGCTGACTTATTGGAAAAGACCCTGATGCTGGGAAAGACTGAAGGCAAAAGAAGAGGGCAGCAGAGGATGAGATGGTTAGATAGCTTTACCAACTCAGTAGACATGAATTTGAGAAAACTCCCAGGGATAGTGGAGGACAGAGGAACCTGGCTTGCCACAGTCCATGTGGGTCACAAAGAGTTGGACATGACTTAACAACAGCAACAAACTAAGATGTCAACAGAGGGTATAAAGAGGGTTGATATGAGGGAACATCCTGATGACTGACTCAATTGACTATAAAGGAGATGAAAAAGAAAAAATTTAAGTAGATTGTGATACTTCTAACTTGGATAACTAGGTAAATATGCTTTAACGGAGAACAGAAAATACAAAAAGAATACAGGTTTGGGGCGAACAATAACTTGGTTTTGGAAATATTTAACTTGAAGAATAGGATCAGGAGTTCAATGAGGAAGTCTCAGTTAAAACAATATGATTGTTTTTTCAATAGGGGTTTCAATAGGGAATTTGTAGGTGGATAGCTGAAGACACAGGAGTGAATAGTCACTCAAAGGAAGAGTTTGGTGTAAGATGAGAAGAGCCAATATGAGACTTCAGAGCCAGCTTCATGTAAGGATCAGACAAGTGAGAGATGCCATAAAAGGGGAGTAAGGAAGAGGCATCACAGAGGTGAGCAACAAAGAACAGAATGCCTCAGACAGGGAGAGCAGGGTCAAGGTGACAGTCCAGAGAGGTTGGATAAGACGAAGACTCAGAAGAACCAATGAACATGGACACCGGGATCACCCGGAACTATTAGAGAGTAGATGGTATAATGATGGAAGCAGAAGTCAGTCAGAAAAAACTGATTGTTAAAGACTCCACCAAAAAATTACTAGAGCTAATCAATGAATATAATAAAGTTGCAGGATATAAAATCAACACACAGAAATCCCTTGCATTCCTATACACTAATAATGAGAAAATAGAAAGAGAAATTAAGGAAACAATCCCATTCACCATTGCAATGAAAAGAATAAAATACTTAGGAATATGTCTACCTAAAGAAACTAAAGACCTATATATAGAAAACTATAAAACACTGGTGAAAGAAATCAAAGAGGGCACTAATAGATGGAGAAATATACCATGTTCATGGATCGGAAGAATCAATATAGTGAAAATGAATATACTACCCAAAGCAATCTATAGATTCAATGCAATCCCTATCAAGCTACCAATGGTATTTTTCACAGAGCTTGAATAAATAATTTCACAATTTGTATGGAAATACAAAAAACCTCGAATAGCCAAAGCAATCTTGAGAAAGAAGAATGGAACTGGAGGACTCAACCTGCCTGACTTCAGGCTCTACTACAAAGCCACAGTTATCAAGACAGTATGGTACTGGCACAAAGACAGAAATATAGATCAATGGAACAAAATAGAAAGCCCAAAGATAAACCCACGCACATATGGACACCTTATCTTTGACAGAGGAGGCAAGAATATACAATGGAGAAAAGACAATCTCGTTAACAACTGCTGCTGGGAAAACTGGTCAACTACTTGTAAAAGAATGAAACTGGAATACTTTCTAACACCATACACAAAAATAAACTCAAAATGGATTAAAGATCTCAACATAAGACCAGCAACTATAAAACTCTTAGAGGAGAACATAGGCAAAACACTCTCTGACATAAATCACAGAAGGATCCTCTATGACCCACCTCCCAGAATATTGGAAATAAAAGCAAAAATAAACAAATGGGATCTAATTAAAATTAAAAGCTTCTGCACAACAAAAGAAACTATAAGCAAGGTGAAAAGACAGCCTTCAGAATAGGAGAAAATAATAGCAAAGGAAGCAACTGACAAACAACTAATCTCAAAAATATACAAATAACTCCTGCAGCTCAATCCCAGAAAAATAAACAACCCAATCAAAAAATGGGCCAAAGAACTAAATAGACATTTCTCCAAAGAAGATATACAGATGGCTAACAAACACATGAAAAGATGCTCAATATCACTCATTATCAGAGAAATGCAAATCAAAACCACTATGAGGTACCATTTCACACCAGTCAGAATGGCTGCGATCCAAAAGTCTACAAGCAATAAATGCTGGAGAGGATGTTGAGAAAAGGGAACTCTCTTACACTGTTGGTGGGAATGCAAACTAGTACAGCCACTATGGAGAACAGTGTGGAGATTCCTTAAAAAACTAGAAATAGAATTGCCATATGACCCAGCAATCCCACTGCTGGGCATACACACCAAAGAAACAAGAACTGAAAGAGATACATGTACCCCAGTGTTCATCACAGCACTGTTTATAATAGCCAGGACATGGAAGCAACCTAGATGTCCATCAGCAGATGAATGGATAAGAAAGCTGTGGTACATATACAAAATGGAGTATTACTCAGCAATTAAAAAGAATGCATTTGAATCAGTTCTAATGAGGTGGATGAAACTGGAGCCTATTATACAGAGTGAAGTAAGCCAGAAAGAAAAACACCAATACAGAATACTAACACATATATATGGAATTTAGAAAGATGGTAATGATAACCCTGTATACGAGACAGCAAAAGAGACACAGATGTATAGAACAGTCTTTTGGACTCTGTGGGAGAGGGAGGTGGGGGATGATTTGGGAGAATGGCATTGAAACATGTATAATATCATATAAGAAATGAATCTCCAGTCCAGGCTTGATGCAGGATACAGGATGCTTGGGGCTGGTGCACTGGGAAGACCCAGAGGGATGGTACGGGGAGGGAAGTGGGAGGGGGTTCAAGATTGGGAACACGTGCACACCTGTGGCGGATTCATGTTGATGTATGGCAAAACCAATATAATATTATAAAGTAATTAGCCTCTAATTAAAATAAATAAATTTAAATTAAAAAAAAACTGATTGTACTGTTTGGATAGTAAATTGAGAATGATGAAGAGTGTAGATCATTTTTTCATACCTGCTGAAGATGAGGATTAACTCAAAAGGAAGATAAAGTTGAGAAAAGGCTCTATTTTTAGTAAAGAAAAATCCTCAGTAGTATTTACAACATGTCAATGCAAAAGAGGAAGAGGATAGTTAATGGGTGAGGATTCCAGAGAGTTTGTGAAGTGATTGATATGAGCAATAGCAAAGGTGGGAGAGTGTGGAACTTCTCTACAGCAAAGAGAACAGAAAAAGGGAGTTAAAAGATTAGGCATATTTGGTGGCAGGATGGAAGCTGAGGAAATTCAAATCTGGTGACCAGAATTTTTTTCACTGAAAACGGAAAAGTCATCTTCTATGTGTGGCTTACAAGTAAATTAAGAACAATGATAAAGGCTAGAATGGCTACCCCAAGTGACACACAAAAGAGATAACTAGAGATGAGTAAAAGTCTGGGTCAAGACTAGAGTGCAGCTAGTGGGGACCTCAGCACACAGTTCAAGGGGGCCATCATTCTCAAGATCCAGCAAATGCAGAGTTGGCTCCAACAATGAGTGTCTCTTTAAATTTTGCATTCTTGGCACTACACTCACTATACCGTAGCCCTGGCCCCAGGATTACTAAACAGCTTCTCCATCTAGATAAGGTCAATAATCATGGATTTTTTTTTTTTTTTTTAATGAGGTGGATCATGCTGGTTGGGAAAGTGTCTTCCATAGTGCCTAGAAACCCAAGATAAGAAATGGAGAGAGAGAGAGAGGAGAAAAAGAAAAAGGTAAATGGGGAGAAGGGGAAGAAGGAGGGGAGGGAGAGAGAAATTATTAGCCAGAGATTGGAATGAAAGATAAAACAAAAAGTCAAAGGAATGAGAGAACTGAATGCCTGTGACAGTACAGCAGAAACGGCTGTGCGAACAAGGCAGGACTAGGGACGGAGTTAGGAGGGGGTGAGCCACTGCTAACATAAGGAGAGGTCAAGAGACCAAGAGTCCCAATGAGACCAAAGAACATATTTCAAGGGCATGAAAGAGTGCAGACTGATAGAAGGATCAGAGGTTGTGGTCAGAAAGGAGGATTTCAGAGTTCAGGATTTCAAACATGGAGCAACTCCAGTTGATGACAAGGGCTAGTAGTTGCTGAGAGCAGCTGCTAAAGTGAAGTTGAGGTGGAGGCTGGTGGAGAAAGAGGCATCAGGAGCTGTGAGTCTGAAGCCCTGGATGGGGTCCTCCATGAGAACGTGGCTGCAATAGTTGAAGGAAAAAAATCACTATAATCTCTAAATATATTGTCTTAACATAACCAGAGGGGATAAAGATGATTCTTCATGCCCACCCATCTGTCCTTGTTGCCCAGTCAAAGTTGCTTTTACCAGCATAAAAGACAGTGGACTCCTGCTCCCACATAGGTTTGTGGCTTTCTAGATCAACTCTTCTACGTTAATGCATTTACCACACAAATCTTCTATGTCACACATATATCCTGGGATGATGAATGACTCAAAGTTTAGATGAAAACATGCAGTAAGATAAGTATAATTAAGTACTATTGCAATTGTCATCAAGAACCAAGCTTTTTCTATCTTCCACAGCTAAAAACTTCCTTTTGAGGCTGTGGTAAAGCTTGTGTGTAGAAGAGGAAGATTTCTATTTCCTATATTTTTTGCTCTAGTGTGCAGAAGGGTTTTTTTCTGTCCTGAGTCCTATTTCCTATCAATGAGTCAATTCACATTGAACTACTTAATGAATAAAGAAAACCATCTGCTCTAGCAGAACAACTTTCAAAAAGATAACAGATAAGTTCTAGCCATTTTTGAAAGTGAAAGTTTAGTCACTCAGTCGTGTCTGACTCTTTGCGACTCCATAGACTGTAGCCTACCAGGCTCCTCCGTCCATGGGATTTTCCAGGTAAGAGTACTGGAGTGGGTTCCCATTTCCTTCTCCAGAGGATCTTCCTGACCCAGGGATCGAACCTGGGTCTCCCACATTGTAGGCAGACACTTTACCGTCTGGGCCACCAAGGAAGCCATTTTTACTGGAGCAAAATCTCAGTCCAGCATTTAAAAACCTAAAGACTTGGGTCTGAAATAAGCACACTTGTCCTAAGAGTTTGGATAGAGGTCATTTTATTTGATGATGACCCAGCTGAAGCTAATGAACACTTTTGCAGGACTATATCCATTACAGAGCTTGGGTCACTGCTGGCCCTGTTCACCTTGGCTACTCTGTTCCAGGAGAAAAATCCCTTGGAACATCTCAAAATCAATTTCCACAGACTCTGCAAAGTTCCTCACATAAAAGAACACCAAAAGTTAAAAAGAACCACCAGATACTCTGGAGAGCCCAAGCATATAGCCACTGCCACATAAAGGATATACAATTTGTCCCAGTCTCTGCTACCAAGGTGTTCAGCTGACAGTTAATAACTAGGACTTTTGGCATGAGCTCAGTCGGCTCCCTCTCCCTTCACGTAGAAAACACTAAGAATGTTTTAACCAAATGTCGACATTTTAGAGGCTCTGGATTAAAGGCCCTTATAACAGTGGAGAAATCCATGATAGACTTCCAGTCTTCTAATAAATCCTTTAGGACCCCTTCTCTGAGCTAGTTTTATCTACTATTTCTCCCAAAGAGACACAGAAGACTCTCTCTTTTGTCTCAAACAAGTATCTGTTCTTCAAGTATCAAGACAAGTGTCACCTCCTCCAGGAAGCCTTCCCCAAATATTTAAGTCCTAGACATTTCTCCTTTCTGAAGGAAAGGAGAGTTTGGATAGCTTAGGGACCAATGCCTGACGTGAGCAGCATTTTTTCAGACTGCTAACATACCCGTGTAAATAATTTAACATTTCCCAATTCCAGCATAGATGAACTGGATGTGAATAAGGAGTAAAAAGAATGGAAAAAGAAAAGAAATGAAAGTGTTTTATACTTATTTAAGCCATGAGAATCTATACTTCCTCTTGACTTTAGTCAAAATTGTACCCACTCTAACACGTAATTATGTACTATTTTTATAATATTTACCTATATTAATCTTGAGGGAAAGATATCATATACATCTCTGTATGTCCAACAGGACATAGTGGTGTACATATAAAAGGTGTATTTTAGAAAACTGAATGTCATACCTAACTCCTAGACCATAGAAACCAACAGTTTCTAACACCATTCTCTAATAAAAGGAACCAGGGTTCCTTGGAGAAATGATTAACTGCAAGACCAGGGCAGGGAATACACATGTGGAGCCTAAAGCATCAAGTAGTAACAGAAAATACAGAAAGTGCTCACAAAACAAAATGATGTGGGCACGTCAAAGGTTACTCAGAATCCAACTTGAAAGAGCTCCTAATGGGCAAAACTGTAACCCTTTGAGGAACAAACTAAGGAACAATAGAGTTGGATTATAATCTAAAATTTAAAATATATATCCACGTTGCGCGTGTACTCAGTCATGTCTGACTCTTAGCGACCCCATGGACTGTAGCCTGCCAGGCTCCTCTGTCCATCGAATTCTCTGGGCAAGAATACTGGAGTGAGTTGCCATTTCCTTCTCTAATATCCATGTTGCATGCTATTTATATATCAATAAAAGTGGAAGAATAAAATATATATCCATAAGTCCACACTGATATAAATAAATGATTGAATAAATACAAGAGGAAAGGAAATCAAACTCCATTATAGGAGTGTTCCAAATAATTTACGTAGAGACTCTCCCACCAGGAGGTGGAACGTAATCCCCTCTACCCGCCCACCTTGCACGTGCGCTGCACTTAATGCGTTCGTATGTGCTAAGTCTCTTCAGTCGGGTCTGACTCTTTGAGATCCCATGGACTGTAGCTCACCAGGCTCCTCTGTCCATGGGATTCTCCAAGCAAGAATACTGGAGTGGGTTGCCATGCCCTCCTCCAAGGGATCTTCCTGATGCAAGGAACCATCCACATTTCTTATGTCTCCTGCACTGGCAGGCAGACTCTTTAGCACTAGCACCACCTGGGAAGCTCTGCTTCCAAAGAGCAGAATAGGGCAGGGGAGTGCAGAGGCTTCACAGTGCAGAAATCTGGCTATACTACCTTGGCCAGGTAGGTGATCAAGGGTAACATTACCAGCTAATAGCATGTATCACTGATAAGATGTGATGAGGAAGGCACTTCACCTCTGTGGTTTTCCTCCCCAAAACCCAAAGCCCTGTCTGACCATGAGAAAAACATCAGACAAACCCAAATTGAGACATTCTACCTGAAAACTACTCTTCAAAACTGTCAAAGTCAGCATGAACAAGGAAAATCTGAGAAACTGTCACAGATCAGAGGAGGCTAAGGAAACAACTAAATGGTATCCTGCCTGAGATTCTGAAGCAGAGAAAGGACATTGTAAGACTAGTAACACCTGAATAAAATGCAGACACACAGACTTCACTGTGTCCAAACTGGTTCCTTGGTTATGACAAAGGTTAATTGTTATTCATAGGGGAAAGGGCTGAGGGACTTAACACGGACACTCTATTGTCTTTACAACTTTTTTTTTTTTAATAAATCTATAACTTTTCTAAAATAAAAAGTTTATTTTCAAACTGAAAGAATGGGAAGACAAGTGGTACCAGAGCACTTTGATGATGTGCTCAAGTCATACTAGACCGAAACCAAATCTCTTCAACCCAGTGCAAGATGGGTCCCGGTTACACCATGTTAAGAAAGGATAGGAGATGGGCATGACCTCTGGAAGGCCCCCCTCCGAATACAAAGACATGTGTTTTAGGGGAGGTATGGAGGAGGAAGGGCCAGCCCTTCACACTGCCAGGGCGTGTCATTAGGATAATCACCACAGAGGCAGGCGCCTGCAAAACGGCTCCTTGGGCAGAATGGGTCTGTGTTTGTCATTAGCTTCAGAGGCTAAGGATATCTTTTTAATTTTGCTTCTTGTGCCTGTTTTTCTCTGGTGGAAAAAAAAAAAAACAAAAACAGAACTTTGGTTCAAGAATTAGTTGAGAGCCAGCAAAAATGAATAGTAATGAGACTATTTCTATCAAAATAGCTTCATTACCATGCCAGTGTCTGATAAAACCAAATGCTCGATTCTCTCCAGCAAGAAAGGTGCTGAAGGCAACATCCTTGCACCTTTGGGGAGGAAAAGAATCCATGTTTAAAGATTTTAAAGAACTCCTCACTCACACACACACACACACACACACATCTCTGATTGAGTCAAACTGGAATACACGTTTTCTCCAGTACAATCCTGAAATAATCTACGGTGATAACAGAATAACACTAGTCTTGGCCCTTTCTTTTAATGCTTGTCCGGTGCTACGTGTGTTTAAGTCACTTCAGTCATGTCTCTTTGCAACCCTATGGACTGGAGCCCTCCAGGCTTCTCTGCCCATGGGATTCTCCAGGCAAGAGTGGGTTGCCATGGCCTCGTCCAGGGCATATTCCCAACCTAGGGATCAAACTTGTATCTCATGCCTTCTGCATTGGCAGGCAGGTTCTTTATCACTTGGTTTAATTAAAAAAAAAAAAAGCACAGGCACTTGAGAATTCGCCCTGATTCTGGGAGGGAAAGATACTGTTGAAGATTTAGAAAACTAATGTGTCTTGGCCGTGGACCAGGATTTAGGGATTGTATAAAACTATTAAAATTTTCCCTGATGTTTTTCATAAACAAGACAGCAGATACTGTTCAGTAAATGAGGTACTGGAAAAGCCTGCCAGCTGAACTCTGCTGCCCTGGTGGACCCTGCATCCTAAATGAAATCAGAATCGAACTGAGTTCTTGTCTCCAAGCACAGCGGGGCACCCATCTGGTCTCTAATATCTCTGCCCTGGAACCTACATTTGACAGGGCTGAACTTCCATGATAGAAGTTGGTTTCTATGCATTGGGTATTCTTCTTTCATTCTTCCCCTTACTCCACTCATTATAACCTGTAATTAAGGAAGTGCAGAAATAAATTATGCAAAAGAAAAAATATCTTACAAACCATAGCGAACAAACTCCAAACCAAAGAGCACTGTCATTTTAGCAGGACGTTATTTGTTTCCTTCAAAAAATGAAAGAATGGACAGAACTCCAGATTGGTAAGTCATGAGTCATTCATCTCCTGTTCAGTTCAGTTCAGTCGCTCAGTTATGTCCGACTCTTTGTGACCCTATGGACTGCAGCACGCCAGGCCTCCCTGTCCATCACCAACTCCCAGAGTTTACTCAAACTCATGTTCATTGAGTTGGTGATGCCATCCAATCAATTCATCCTCTGTCATCCCCTTCTCCTTTCACCTTCAGTCTTTCCCAGCATCAGGGTCTTTTCAAATGAGTCAGTTCTTCGCATCAGGTGGCTGCATCTCCTGTTACCACCTTGCAGAATCCCACGGACAGAAGAGCCTGGTGGGCTACAGTCCACAGAGTCGCAAATAGTTGGACACCACTGAAGTAACTTAACGCACATCCCTTTCTCTTGTGAAAGAGAAGCTTCTCACTTGACCTCTGAGTCAGAGCAGGCTGTCTGTCTACTTTGCTTATCCACAAAGAGTAAACCTCAATGATCATTTTCCACTAGGTAGTAAAACCTTTCCTTTTACACATCTTGAGAGTTCTGACTACTCACTTTTAAGCCAGAAACTCCAGACAGAGTGAGTAGAGCACATTATTTGTAAACTCAACTTGCCAAGGAGGGAGGGTTAGGGTGCACTCCGAAACGCTGCCACGGAACTTTTTAACACTGAGCAGTGCCAACTGTCCACAAGGGATGACTTGAAATGCCTCTGCAGTGCACAGTGCCTGGTGCCCACAGCCTGGCTCCAGCTGAGTTTCTACCACCTTCCAAGGACTCTTACAAAAACAGCCTTATGGATCCTCTCTGGTTCTAGGAAAAGAGGAAGCTTCAGATAAGTTAGGGAAAATTCAAGATAGGAGACAAAGGAATGGGAATCTTGTAGAAATCTGAATCACTTGCCCCTGAGCAATATACTATTATCTTGCTAAACACACACACACACACACACACACACACACACACACACACACACACACTGCTACTGAAAGCAAATCCACTTGTTAATGTTCAACTCTCCTATCTGGTTATGGAAAAGGCTGGCAATAACAGGCAGATAGATCGGTTCTTTTAGGCAGACACACCACCGATAAAACGGAAACAATAAAGCTGGAGACAGGCTTGCTGGGCCCCAGCTGGTATTGCTTATATCTGTCCAAAGCAATCAGGAATCATAAAGAAACTTCTTTTTGGAACGCCTAACCACAAACTTCACAGTGACCGCTTCAGTCCCACATGCCCATGTGCTGCAGGGGGGTGCTGGGGCCTCGATACCTTTATTCTTTTTGACAAGATCAATCAGTCTCTCTGGAATCTCCCCATGGCCCACTCCCCTCCTCCACTCCAGCCAATGTCCAAGAAAGAAGTACAGTAATAAAACAACGAGGTAAAGCTCCTTCCTCTGCCTTTGTCAGAGGTGAGCCAAACCTTGGTACATCCTGACCCAGAGTGCGCCTCAAGTAGGGCAACCCAGTCATCCCCAAGAGGTAAACAGAGGCATTGTGCCCTGAAATCCAGAAATGGCAAAATCACACCTAGAAAACCCAAGACCTCAAACAATGAAGTCTTATACTCCCACGAGGCCTGCTAATGGGATTTCTACCTGAGATCTCTCTCACCTCAAACTAAAACTATCAGCCAGGTATCAGGGTTTAGTGATACAAGGTTAGCCAACAGGATCTGCACACTCGTTTTCCCACTGCAGCTCCAGGAATGATGGTCATTCTCTGATCACAAGCAAGCCCTCCCTCCCCCTGTGTCACTTCTCTCACACCTGTTCACACACAGAGATACGAGCCCAGCCAGTCGTGGTCTAGAAACACACCCTGGACACATTGCAGCCTTTGCAAATAGACTGGCCTCTCCATCCCCTCATTGTGCGGGCCACAAATGGCTTCTCATTTTCATTAATTACTGCAGTCTCTACCTATTGTCAGTCATCAGAACCTGCCATATGGTTACCATCAGGTGCGCTCAAGTTCCTATTATGTGGCATTCCCGGGTGCCCTAAATAGATACTGCAGAATCTGCTTGTGTTTTTACAGGGCCACTTATATTTCAAAGAAGCTCATTCTGTTTCGAGTGATTGCTAAGGGGGGCCTCTCTGTTCAGCACTGGGCTCTATTGAAAACCAGCATTTCCTAATGAACACAGCTTCCCTTCTCCTCTACAGCTTTGCCATGCAACAGGGAATGTCCTAGACACTGCTACCTTTAGGGAAGAGAATTTGGGGAGTGTTTTTCTATAATTGCAAGCAAGTAAAACATTGAGGAGAATGCCAGGATGATTAGTGAAAGAGGAAATCAACTCTCCCTCAAAACTAGGCACATAAGGAATAAAAATAACCCAAAAGCCCCAAAGAAATCATGTCAATAAACTATGTCACATCTTGTGTGATTATAAAGAAATCCTCTTTTAAATATTTTTTATCTGCCACTGATCAAAATATTTACAAGTGGCTTTCATCTTTGTGGTTTCAAGGATTCTATAAGAAGGATGTCACTTCATTAGGAACCCCTAAACTATGTAACGTGTTCATGACCGCCCAGTCCTTCCTGTCCCCATAAGTTCACTGCTGTCTGCTCTGAGTATCACTATTCTTCCACCATCACAGCTATAACCAGCTTGGGGTACCCCTCTGTGGATCTGACACTCTGAAAGAGGTACAAGGTCATGTGGCCAGGGCAGATGATGCCTCATTTTAAATCCTGAAACAAATGTGCCCTCTTATGGGGCATGATTTTCTACCTACGGTTGCAGAGCCTTTTGAGTTACAGGCCCTATTCCTAGTGGTTACTCAGACCCTTCAGGGCAGAACTGATGCTGAACTTTATAATTCGGCGATAGCATTACCATCAGCAAGATTTTTCTAGAAAATTACTCCAAAGTATAATTTTGTCGGTTGGTTTTTATAGACACACATACTTACATGTCGGTGTTGAAATTGGTTTATAGGTATGAACACCTCTTATTTCTGTTTTTTTTTTTTTTTCTGGGTTTAACATGAACTTAAGGACCGAGGAACCCTAAAGAGTGAACCCTTAACTCTGCATAAAGGTCCAGAAGTGTGCGTTCATACATACACACACATTTCTCCACTGCAATCAGGAAGATGGAAATACAATGAAATGCAAGATTCTGGCTTAAACTCCAAATTATATCTTATTAGCCAAAGATTTTCAGAAATGCCCAGTAGCTTCTCAGGATGAACTAAACTCAGTTTTCTCCACTGGTAACAGGAAAGTCATTGGAATAAGGTGCCCTATGTTTTCCTATAGGCATAACCTGCTTTAAGGAAACAAATGTAACATCAGCATACTCTATTTGCCTTTTTTTTTTAGACAAATTTGTGGGTGACAAGGAACAACTATACCTCTGGCTGAAAGGTATCAAATGTACCCAGCAATTTTTCTGCTTGGTGAGGGGAGTGTCTACATATACAACGGTGATGTCCAGAAGGGTCACTGCAGCCCTGCAACCATATCATAAACAGAAACCAACCCCATTCAAGGGAAAATCAGTCACCAGAACAAAAGAGCAGGTCGGTATCCAGGGCTCAAGGTCACATTTCTACAAACACCTGCTTGTTCTCAGATAACACCTGCTCAGAATCTCAAACAAAAGCAGGCAGGACTCTATCAATAAAGTCCTCTGCTCTAGGCTGTGAAGTGAGGCACAACTTTCCTGATATGTTTACGAGGAGATAATGGGTGGAGAAAATTCCAGAGTGTCCCAAAGGACAGAGTTTCCTCCAGCTTGAGCTCAACATGGAGCTTGGTTGGCAGGCAGTCTGAGCAGCTTTTTGGTGCCCATCTCCCCCAGCTAAGCTATGCATTCAGAATGACCAGAGCACTAACCAAAGGGTAAGCTGTGTCAGCTGGACATAATAAGTTCCTAGATGGGACAATATCTGGAGAAAATTACCATTAGCTATACGGTACTTTTTCCTCTGTTATTCTTACACATCCAACAGCTGTTGTTACAGCTCTTGAATTCAAGTTACAGCTCCTGAACTCGTCTATGAAGAGACTACAGGTTAGAAGAAGAGACCAAAAGGGGTCTCTGAGTCTCCCACCCTCGGTTGTACATACTGTCTTCTGAACATGACTTCATTCTCAGCAAAATGCAGTAGGCTAAAGATGGCCACAAGTTTTCGCTACTCTTCCCACTTAGAGGTAAAATCTAACCCTGTCCACTGTGAAACTGGCAGGGACTGTGACCCATGGAGGCCGACAGATTACAACAAAAGGGACGCTGCACCAGTCTCCCAGGGCCAGGCCTTAAAGGACTCGAAATTTGCATTTCTTCTCTTACTGAGCACTTGCTCCTTGAGCTTCAGGTCAGGTTTAGATGGGCATTGCCAGTTGCTCCTGATATGGCTAGTCCTGTTTGGGCAGCAACGTCTCTCAAGCTTCTCAAAGCTGCAGCTACAATGAATGGGGTCTTTGGCCTCAGAAATCCTCCAGGATACACTAAAAGCAGAACTGAACAAGAGTCTGAGGACTTCCCAGACCGCAGGACACGCCATATCCTCTCTTGGCAATGTTGCCTTGCTGTCCTCGAGCTGATTTCCATATGACTATTGAGATGAAATGAATTAAGCCAGACTGAGAGGTTGAATTGAGTGATACACATTACTACGGGCTGAAGTCCCATGGCTAGTGGTGTGGAAGGGTTTCTGGAAGAAGTGAAATATGTGTGTGGTCTTAGGTAGGGCTGGGCAAGAAGGAAATGAGCAAAGCTAACGATATCAGCAAAGACATGCCAGTAAGAGTAGACGCCCCTTGTCGTATCCTCTTTTCCTTTCCTCATTCTTGATGAACGAGCTGAACACAAGACCAATAGACAGCAGGCATGCAAGCAGTGGGACTTGAATCTGGAATTGGAATTGAATTGGAACTAACCACCACTCAATACGTATTTTTAAAAAGCCTGAAATCCTGACTATGATTAAACAGAAGACAAGAGCTCCCTGCCAGTCCATGAGATGGTTCATTAAATAAAAGTAGTGACCTCCAGTTTGCCCTGTGAACTACTTTTAATGGAGAGAATTGAGGTGGATTCACTTGAAGTCAGTGTCAGCCTTACATCAAGCTGGGGACATTGAGAAAGTGATTCTTAGCATCCTCCCTTCCTCCCCAGGCCTGGTACCTCCCCTTCCTAAGACTGCCTTCTCTATCTGAACCCACAGTCCCTCTTTGTCTGTCTTCCATGTAATCTGTCCATATTACAACTTCATTCTCACATCTAATTCACACATCTTCTCCCCTTTCCTCTCAGTCCTGCACTGCAGCTCAAGTTCACAAGCTTGAAGGAGAAGTCTGGCCTGACCTCTAGCTCTAGAAACATGCCCTGGCCCCTCCTCTTCTAGGTGCCATCTCCTCCAGTGTGAGGGAGTAAAGAGAGAAAAGGGCAGTCCCTCCCAAGTTGGCTGAAAGACTTTGCAGACCCGTGCTTTTTGTTCACCGCAGTTATTCGAACTCATCATCTCTGGGCTCAGTGAGGTTGCATGGGGTCTGCAACCTGTCCCATTGACAAGGGGTCACTTCCAAAGGCTCCCCTGGGTGTTACTACCAGGTAATTTTGGCAAATGTTCTGAAGAACAGCAACCACATTCCTCCAATGCAGCAGTAGCTCCCGCAGTCACCAGCCAGCCCGGGACAGCCAGGAGACCTCTGGGCATGGGCAGGGTCCATTGTTTGCAGTGATCAGGGTGGCTGGGTAGAAGGACTTCATGCCCACTGCTCTCCCCCACAGGTATATCTGCTGTTCCAGTTCTTACCCTGGGGAGGGGATTGGGGTAGGCGGCGTCCAGGCTGCTTTTCTGAGCCAACTTCTCCCTAAAAGCCTGTGGAGAGGGAGCCACATTTGTCCTCAGCCTTGAGCCTTAACTACTACACTAGGACCACAGGCAAAGGCACATTCGTCCTTCTTTGACATTTGTTTTAGACATTTTATGTGAAAACTCCCTCAGCTTAAAAAGTTTGAAAACCACTCTCCACCAAAAATCCCTGCCCTTAAGTCTATGGACTCCTGTGTTGCTTCTCCTAGTCTTAGCTCTTTCATACTCCAGGAAGAGGATACTCATTCTGCCCCAGACCCTGCCCCCTGCCTGGGCCTGACATACCAACATCAAAGGATGAGCCCACGGGTGGCCATGCAGCGCACCATCCAGGTTCGGCCCTGACGGATCTCTGAATGCTAGATGGATCGCAGAAGGGTCTTGCTAACAGCATATTGGAAATGCAGCTTTCCTGGCCCACATGGACAGGTTTTTATCTATTTTCATCCTTTCCCTGCTCTGTTTAAATATGGTGTCTGTGACTGAGTTTTGTGTTCCGGAGGCATGCAGTCCAGAGGGAAGGAGCCAGAGTTGCTTCTCTGCCTTGGCGCTTAGGAAAGAGCAAATGGGGCTGCCACCTGCCCGGTCTGGGGATGGTTCCAGAATGGCTCAGGTTATTCACAGCACAGATCCACCAGGGGGTAAAAATATCATCCCAGAAGGACTCTCCCTGTAGCCACAAAAATACCTATGTGGGTATAGAGAGACTCAAAAACTGACACAAGGTTTAGGAGAAACCATCCCCTTGGAAAAGAACTACTGTAAAGCAATTGCTATCAGCCCTACAAAAGAGAAGTTAAAGAGAACCCAGAGAAGCAAGTGAGGGCAGTTCAAGAAGGACATCATGTGGATGGACAGCAAGAGAAACCTAGTTTGGACTGCAGGAAGAACTTCCTAACCATGAAACGTAGGGAGATCTTCACAAGGTGTCTCCTTGCAGGGATGCAGAAGAGATCGGCTCTCCTTTGTGAGGCCTACTCTGAAGCGATGAGTTCAACTGGGCAATTTTACTAAGTTCCCACCAGCTTTGGTCATTCACAATAAATTTTAGAGAAGGACTGACTTCCTCGGTAGAAGAGTTTACTCTTCCAAGTTCTTTGGCTGTATAACTCCTTATAAGCTCCATCCTTTTAATTACAAACTCATTTCCACAATCACTATGCCCTACTCATGAGCCCCAGGGCTGTGGGAAATGAAGGCTTCTCCATCTTATGCTTCACCACGGGGGCCTAAGGCCCCCTCTCTACCTTTTTCTATCTGCCTTGGAACCAGTCTTACACTTTCTGAACTGGCCTCATTCTAGCCCCTGTGTGCCATGGTGGATAACGTCTCCACATTTCACACCCAAATTAGGAAGTGTAGATTCCTAAGAATTCATTGTAAACTCTGTATTGCCTTTGACTTGGACACATCTCCAGGGACTAAGAAGCATCCAGAGAATCAATCGTTGGGAATCAAAGAGGGAGCTGTCCCCAGTGTGGTTGTGTTTCCAACTTCCTACTTCAGGTGCTGGCCCATTGAGATGTTGTCCACCCTGCATCTCTTATCAGCGATAAGATTCTTCAGCTTAGAAAAGTGATTCTGAATACCCATATAAACCAAGGGGAAAAAAAACTATTGTCCAAATTCTCAAAAGAAGACAGTAGAAAACAACCAATTTGCTAAAATCCAAAAGCAAATGACAGCCCCATTGAGGGGCCGATGTTTAATGTACACTAGAGCACTCCCTTCCATGCCAGGCTGAGAAGCAGCTCTGGCTCCTTCCCTTGGACTGCATGCCTCAGGGACATGGAACACGATCCAGAAACCATATTTAAGCAGAGCATGAAAAGGATGAACATTGACAAAAACCTGCCCATGTAGGAAAGGAGCATTGCATGGAACACGTAGAGTATGAA
Source organism: Bos indicus x Bos taurus (assembly GCF_003369695.1). NCBI lineage: Eukaryota > Metazoa > Chordata > Mammalia > Artiodactyla > Bovidae > Bos > Bos indicus x Bos taurus. The sequence continues at coordinate 42,544,631 of NC_040086.1, forward strand.
CCTACTCATTATTCAGAAATGGTTCCATCCTGCATTCCAAGGTGTGTTCATTTCTCAGCTTGAAGTTTTATGATATTTTCATTTGCTTTGAATACATGTTTGTCTCCTGATTAATGTTACACAGTGCAAAAACTCTGAATGCTAAACAATAGAAAACAGAACCATTTAAGTCATCAAAACCCATGGTTGTAATTGTTCAGCCAGCAAGCACACTTTGGCTCAAAACACCCTTGTTTCAAGAACATATTCTTATAGTAGGTGACTGTGAGCTGCAGTTGAAGATGATGCAAGAGCCCAAATGAAAGGGACAGGGAGTGAATAGCTCCAGCTCCTAAGAATGAATAAATGAAAAGAGTGAGACACACTGGGTTCTGTCTGAGGAAAATGCCATGGTTCTTCCTCTTTTCATGCCATCTGAGAAATTAACTCTGAAGTATTTCAAATACCACACCAACTAGAACAGCTGTGGCCACTTTCCCCTGCTTTGGTAGCCTCCCATCAAATTCCAGATCCAAATAAACACAAGGCCACTTTCTGTCAACATCTTAGGATGATGCTCATGAGCCTTAGTAAATAAAAATAGTGATAATTTAAAACTAAGGAAAGCTAATACTACAGTGCTTATCACATGCCTGATGCTGTTCCAGGTATCTTACACTATGTTCTCACCCCAGAGTAATGACGTAGGTACCATCACCACTCCCATCACCCACCCAGGGAAGCAGGCTACTCTTTTTGGCTGAAAGAAGCTGTGAGTTCCAAGAGAGGGCATATCTCTTCCCAACTTCTGTCCTTCTGTAACAACAGCTGAAATTTATTTGAATATGGGACACTATACAAAATGCTTCAGTGCTTTATCTCAGTCAATCATCATAAAATAAACATAAAAATTACACATGTCCTCATTTTACCTAGTAGGCAACTGCGGTTCAGAGAGGTTTTCAAAACATAGCTCAAAGTCACAAAGCTGGAATGTGGCAGAGCTCAGACTGGAACCCAGTCTGTCTCCATTCCAAAATCTTGGTTCCCAAGCCCTACTCTATGCTCCTTTTTGGGTACTTCCCATCTCGAGGACACTTGCAGTTGCCACCCAAACTCAATCTCATGGGTTATTTTCATCAAGTTTAAAAGACTTTCCTGAGGCTGAAGATGGCCAAGCGGATGGCTCCCAGAGAGCCCAGGGGCACCGTTGCCATCCGTTGGCCTCAGCCACAGCTGTGGTTTCCAAAGGAAATAACTCATGCAGCCGTTGGGCGCACCTGTCACTCACTGGAGCCGGGACTTGCATCAGAACACGGGGGCCCCACAGGGAAAGAACGGCAGCTACATCAAACGGATGGGCATCCATGCAGGTCACTTTAGGATCTGTGTGCCCACTTCCCCTGATCTGAGTTCAGCCCCACTGTGGTTCATTCTCCCTGCTTCAGAAGGTCATGAAGAGTAGCACTAGACCTTGGACATTCTAACTCTGTGGAGACAGTCCATCCCAGTGCCCTGGACAGGCTAAGGTGGGGGTAAATCAGTGGGCATGCCTCAATTAGATTAAGGACCCAAACTTCCTTTGATTAAAAAATACCTGAGAGCTAATGTCAAATAGAAGACTTTAAGAAAGGCCAACAAGTGGCTTTAAGAACTGGGGTCTTTCCCTCAATCCCAGAAGGAAGAAAGGGCATGTTTAACTTTAACCTGATAAACAATAGAATTTTGATGAAAACACAAGGAAAAGGAAATTTTAGGGTACTTTGTGCTGGTGGCAAATTCAGAGGAAACTGGAATGAATAGTGTCAACTGGATTCAGTTGAACACAAAATTCTGTAAACATTAATGGAGTATCAGCTAAGCACTTACACCAGGGACTATCAGAATTATTGTACCTGCATCTTCTTATACTCTTACTGAGGAGCCAAGACATACAGGCTTGGCCCCCTTAAATAACAGGAAAATGTGGCATGTAAGTACTAGGATGAGTAGTGAGTTCTGAGAAAATAGCAGGATGAAAGTACACGTGTGCCTAGATGGGCAGAACCAGGCACCCACTTTGTGGGTGATGTAAGATTTGGTCTGGGGCCCAGGACTGGTTCTGTAAAATCTCAAATCATCTCTCCCCAACCACAGACTCCAAATTTACCTGCATAGGCATCTGGGAGAACCAATAGCCTTGCTCTAATCCTGAATTATTTCTGTTCTGTGACAGGTGGTTTCCAACACCACGTTCTTATGGATTTTTGAATCCCTCCCAGGACTCAGCCTTCCCCTGTGGATACAGAAAATCTTCAGTCATGCACCCTAGGAGCTGCATCAGCTGCTTTGCCAGGTGATGGTTTTCTAGGGGTCAGAACTGAAAAGGAGTGGGGAAAGGCCAGGAGGTCAGCTCTTTTCAGTAGAGGAATTTTCTAAAACCAAAGTAAAACTACATATGAAAAAGGGGAACTTCATTTTTTTTATCTTGAAAAAATAACTATTGAGAAGGATTTGGCCAAGACACCCATGCACAAGTGTCTTATCTACTCTTATGTTATTTGAACTAATGAAGACAAAGTGATTTTTAACCCTTTCAGAGGAATACATGGCTTGGAGGGTGCCTATAATCCGAACACCACCCTCCATCGTGCTTGATGGAGATAAGAATGCACATTACTTACAACTGAAAATGTCCAATGCCTTTGGAAATACCCAGTTGAAGATGCCTTCCCCAATAATCTCTCCTTTGTTCTATACATTTTAAAAGCATCTTCACTCTACTAGGTTGCCTACGCATGAATCTAAGGAACCTAAAAATAGACTCATGCATCTGATCCAAAAGTGATTTCTTGAGATGCTCTAAAGCTACCTGAGGACATCAGCACACCTCTGAGTGAAAAGTCCAAGATGCTGGTTTCTCCCATGTGGCATGGAGGGCTCACTAACCTCTCCTGAGCATCTGACAACTTCTTCCTTAGAAGAGGGTGGCAGTCTTACTACCTGAGTAGAACATCAGCTCCTCCAGGACACATTCATCCCAAGGTCTTCTCCTTTTATGTCTTCCAGCACAAGTGGAGTGCTCAGCACACTATCAGTGCTCTATAGATTTAAGTGGAACTAAACAGATCAGAGCAATGTCAAGCACAAATCATCCTGGCAGAATCAGAAGGTGAGATGCAGGTTCCGGGAGACTGTCAAGGTCAGGAAATGGGCATGATGCAGGACCAGATATGCTAGGGGTCTTGCCAACTGTGAGTTCTCTGTCTCCCTGTCAAGCCCTCCCTGATCAATAATCCAATCATGGGATTCAGTCAAGATGAACTAAAATGTCAGCAAGGTAACAGGAGGAGACTATGATCTGCTTCCTGTTTCCCCAGAGTATAGCACTGTATTGGGCACTTTGTAGGGACTCAGCCATGCTGATTGAACAGAACTGAAAAAATTGAAAACAAAATCACTTAAAAGTTTCAGAGGCATAAAAGTCAAGGAAAATAGCTTAGATAAAAGAATCAGCACCTTTACCACCAGATGCTCTGTGGCCTTTTCTGGGATAAAGTCAATGTGAATAAGCCAAAGCCATACACTCAAAAACCCATCACAAACCATGGTGATGCCCAGCCACCAAGTACTGTGAACAGGCCGGATCTAAGTATACAAGCGAAGAGCCAACTACAGTGCAACTTCTTTTGCTCTACTTTTACTACTATCTCAGGCCTGGACTTTCTTTCTAAAAGGCCTGATGCCAGAGAGGAGCTCTCACAGTGTCCTCTTGGGGTCTCCTAAAGAAGAAAGCAAGATCCACGAGGCACCTCTCTTTTAGGGCACTTAGCCCAGGGGGTCTTTCCCTGGGGGACATCATCGTGCTTCAGAACACCCAGGAACTCTCTAAAATCATCTTATGTGTGTGTGCATTTTCCTAGAAAAAGCCATACCTTGTATGGGTTTCTCAAAGAGATCCATGACCTAATAAAAGTTGAAAGTGAAAGTATTAGTCTCTCCGTCATGTCTGACTCTTTGCAACCCATGGACAGTAGCCCACCAGACTCCTCTGTCCATGGGATTCTCCAGGCAAGAATACCAGAATGGGTTGCCATGCCCTTCTCCAGGGCATCTTCCTGGCCCAGGGATCAAACCTGGGTGTCCTGCAGTGCAGGCAAATTCTTTACCATCTGAGTCACCTTAAGAGTCAATAATTAATTAGCTTAGGTATTTGAAGTTTGGTCAAAATCATTTGCTGGCTAATAAGCTCAAAAATATTCTCCATGAGAAAGGCAGCATGGGGTGGTGGAAAGAGCACAGAGTGAAAGAGCTCAGAGGGTCTGAGCACAGACCCTCTTGGGTGGGCTTCCAGCTCCGCCCCTTACCAGCTTCCTGGTGTGGGAAAGTTACATAGACCATCCGAGCTCCTGCATAATGGGGGCAATAATACCTACCTCCCCAAAGCCACTGACACAGAGAAAGCACTAAATAAATGTCAACTCCCTCCCTCTCTTCAGTAGCAGTCTTTCCCCCTCCCTCCTTCTGTCCCTTCTTTCTTCCCCTTTCCTTCCTTCCTTTCTTCCCTCCCTCCCTCCCTCTCTTTCTTCCTTCCTTCTTTCCTTCATTTCTGGCAACAGAAAGCACCAATGCTTTGAACAATTGCCCCCTTTCCAAAGAGTACAAAGCTGTCATCTGACATAAATAACAAGTTGACATGCCATTGCATGGCCTGGCCAACATTATCCTTTTACTGAAAAATAGGGAGCACATTAATGGGCTTTTGCACCATAAACAATATTGAGCAGTGAAACCTTTCCTTCTCTCTTGTTATTTTATATACGCCAACCCTAATAACCTACAAATTACACATAGGAGATTGTAATCACTAGTGGCAAACACTAGTTTGGTTTGGATGCAGCCCAAGACGATGGAAGGGATGAGAAGAGCATATTACAATTTTTAAAAATTTGAGCACCAAAACCTCATGTTTTCACAGAGAAAGATGCTATACAATCAATGCTAACAATATCACTTAACACATCCCAGAGCCATAGTCTGTGCATGCCTTCACAACCCACTTTTGCATAACAGAGTTGATTGGAATACTTCTTGTAGTTTTTATTTGTTGAGGGTGGGGGGATTTAGCCTTATGGATGCTTCAAAGTTGCACTGCATGAGTCATGTAAGACTCTCTCTCCTCCGTCCCCTCCATCTGTAGAGGGAGGAGGAAAGAACAGAACAGGCGATGGAGCCAGGGTAACCAAGGGTGGGGGTTTGAGGAGGGGGAGGAATGGTGAGATTTCATAGCTTGCCAAAGATTATAAGTCCAAAGGTTGATTTTTTGGCATCAGCTTTACCCAAGTGGAAAATTCCCAATTTTCTCTTCTTGGTCCTTTCTCTCAGAGGAAATGCACAGTTTTGTTGGACTCAAGCAAACACATCTTCCTTTCCTAATTTCCCTGTGCTGGATGAAATACTAATTTATATCCACATTTGTGCCGGAGATCTTACAAATCTGCGGTTGTTTCCTTCCCAAGCTGTAAGGTGGGGGCTCGGGGTGGGGGTTGGGGTGCGGAGGAGTGGAGCTGAGCACCAGGGAAAGGAGACGGGGAATGTGGTTGGAAAGGTGAGGAGGGAGAAGAAGAAAGAAAAACTTCACCCGGTAAGCATTTTCCATACTTAATAATTTGATTTTTGAAGGCTAGTCATATCAAAGAGCAAAATATTCAATATTGTTAATTCAGTTTTGCAAAATATATTCTTAATTTAAAAATGATTTTGCTCCGGGTGGTAGTGCAGTAATAAAGCAGTTATTGACCAGATCTTATTGATTGTAGAGTCTGTGGGCAAAGAGCACTGACCTTGCTCACACTCTTATTGCTTCCTCCCTCCCTGGCCTTCTTCATCTATGCTCGCTCAATAATATATTATTAATATATATTTTTAGCAAAAACTGTATGTTACAAGGTTAAGGGCTTCTTAGTGATTTTTTTTCAAGCTACTCTCTGCCTTTGGGGTGTTAGAGAAGAATAAACCTGGTAACTGAGTATCTGGACAGAAGTGGCTTTCCAGAAAAATACTTCACATACCCCTGGGACGCACACTGTCACCAGCCACTGTTACTGTCACCCAGGACAGAAAGAAAAGAATTCCTAATCCAAAGGGAGCTGCAGGAGCTTGGGCAATGGTGTGCCTGTGGAGAGGAAACCACACCATGGCTGTAATGACCAAATTCAGGACATGTGGGTGTCCTTCCCAGAAAAGTAACTCTGCGCCCAAGGGAGAGAAATCTGTGGTCATATCAAAGTCAATAACAAGCATGTCCAAATCCTTCCACTCTCTAATAGCTACTTCATGGGGCTTTCCCTGGCACCTTTATGACCATCTTCCTCACACCATCAAGCTCAGTTTCCAAGTTGTGTCCAGTTCTTGTGACCCCATGGATGTAGCCCACCAGGCTCCTCTGCCTAGAGGATTTCCCAGGCAGGAATACTAGAGTGGGTCACCATTTCCTTCTCCAGGCCATCTTCCTGACCCAGGGATCGAACCAGTGTCTCCTGCATTGGCAGGCAGATTCTTTACCACTGAGCCACCTGGGAAGCCCACTCTACACCATAACCATGTATGCTGCTGCTAAGTTGCTTCAGTCGTGTCCAACTCTGTGCGACCCCATAGATGGCAGCACACCAGGCTCTGCCGTCCCTGAGATTCTCCAGGCAAGAACACTGGAGTGGGTTGTCATTTCTTTCTCCAGTGTATGAAAGTGAAAAGTAAGAGTGAAGTCGCTCAGTCGTATCTGACTCTTCGTGACCCCATGGACTGAAGCCTACCAGGCTCCTCCGTCCACGGGATTTTCCAGGCAAGAGTACTGGAGTGGGTTGCCATTGCCTTCTCCAACACATAGCAATTGCTTACTTTCAGCATTTGCACATAAACTATCTTGTATGTTTAATCTGTTTTTTCCCAGATTTATCTTATTTCCCTAATAAATGTATAGGTCTTTTGAAGTCAAGCACTATGCCATACACTCCTTCAGTATCCCTTCAAGGACCTGTTGTGTGCCAGGTTCAGAGCAAACATGCAGTTAATAATTATTACACTGGAATGTAAATAATGCATAGCTCTGTATTTAACTTTCTCCCAGGGAAAGCAAAGATACAGAACATTATGGTGCAGTTTGCTTCTGTCCTCTTCACTGGGACCCCCTGTAATCAAGTGGTTTGCCTGTCTCCACAAGTGAACCTGGAGAGGGAAAGAAGAGGAAGATACTACTGAATCTAAGAAGCAACTTAAACTGTCGTATCATGAAGCAGAATATTCGGGAAGTTTGCTTTCGCGTCATGTGTGAAGCAAGAGGAAAGAACAATGGTTATGCTTCCAGAACACTGAACTCAGAGAGGCTAGCAAACCCACAAGCTCTTGAAGAGGTCAGGGCTGGACGTGCATGGGCACAGCTGTCACCTGCAACTTCTGATTCCACGACCCCACCCACATCTCTTTGTATCATGGGAAGGAAAGTGGTACTTCTTCAGATGGCAGAAGAGACAGGCTACCAAAAAAAAAAAGAATCTGGATCTCTCTGACTCCTCTCACCCCCATACCTGGGCTCCTGCTTTGACAAAGAAAATTCCACCCCAGAAATCCAATATTCGTAAAGGACAGGAGAGATGGAACAGGAGCTAGATCTCTTCGTTGCTGCTGGTTTCACTGCCCACCAAGAATGGACAAAGAAGAGGATACCAGTGATTCTGTGATGGGAGATCATAGCCCAGTAGAAACAATCCTGGAGAGCAAAAAGGAAGGCTGGGCTCTGCTTCCTAGCTGTGTGGTCACTGGCAACCTGCTGAACCTACCAGCGGAAGTCTCAGCAGGCACCAGCTGTTCACTCAAAGAGTTTTAACAGAAAAGAACACGTGAAAGTACTTTTTACAAAGATGTTGGGCGGGTAATGGGACCAACGAGGAACAGCAAAAGGCCTAGCAACAGCAGGACGTCTTTAGCATTCATAGGTCTGAATGGGGCCAAATGGAGCAAAGAGGTTGCTGGAAAGTGGCAGAAAGTGTAGGTGGGGAAAAGAGGTCACCCACAGCAATGTGGCCATAGAGGAACATAGGCACTGCAGCACCACATGGGTAGCAATGAATCCCAAACTCTGGCTCCTGGTGCACCCCCATCTCATGTCAGGGCTAGAAGGCAAGGGCAATTGGATGAGGGGTCCTTTGAGGTCAGCTGACCAGAGCCAAAAGCCAGGAAAGCAACATGGGAATGATCTGGAAGAGAAAATGGATGAAGAGTCCCCATCTTTGTGCCTCATTTTCTCCTTTGTCACACAGGAATAATTATGCAGCCCCACCTACCACACAGGTCCTCCTAAGGACTGCACATAATTATAGCTGGGAATGCACTTCCTTAAAGTTTCCAACTCACTGCAGAGGCTGCGTTGGTGAAGCACCCGCTCTGCTCTCGGTGAAGCCCTCTCCCCGTGCCCATGCCCAGGCCAGGGGAGGCATCTCCACTCCCAACCAGAGCCAGAATGATGTGAACAGAGCAGCACAGGGCTCTGCAGGTGGCAGGGGGAGGGGGGAGCTGCACACGCAAGGCAATAATAGAGACTGGATTGTTTACGCTTGTGGGAAAGGGCGCATGAATATGGATAAAACCCTGTGCGCATTTTGCTAATTACCCAGCATCACTGTTAAAGGAGAAAAGAGCCCACTGCAGATTTTCAAGCCAATTCCACCCCACGGAGCCCGCCCCCACCTATGTACACTCACACAAATCACCGCTGCCGCCATCACCACACCACCATTTTCTCTCCTCTCATGTACATAGCTGATAATGCTCCCCTGAATACGAACCACAAGGACCCATTTGAGTTAAATCTGAATTGACAGAAGATTCCCATTCTGCATCACAACAGAGAGCTCAAGGAAGAAAGTCTCAGTCCTTGATTCTAGTTGGCAGGGGCTTTTCCTACAATATCCAGAGTCAAAGCAACCTTATAAGCTCCATAGGCAAAAGACGTGGGGTGAACCAAGGAGGGGAAGGCAGTGGAGAGACAAAGAATCACAATTAAATGGGAAGCCAAAATGCAGGGGAATAAAGCAAAAAAAAAAAAAAAAGAAAATCCCAGTCTTCAGCTCCCAGTATCAGTTAAAGTCTCTTTTTTTATCAGCTTAAAATGGCTAAACTTACTGGCCAGACTGGCGTGCTGCAATTCATGGGGTCGCAAAGAGTCGAACACGACTGAGCAACTGATCTGATCTGATCTGATCTGAGACCCAACTCTCAATGGCACCCCACTCTAGTACTCTTGCCTGGAAAATCCCAAGGACAGAGGAGCCTGGTAGGCTGCAGTCCATGGGGTCGTGAAGAGTCAGACATGACTAAGCAACTTCACTTTCACTTTTCACTTTCATGCACTGGATAAGGAAATGGCAAGCTACTCCAGTGTTCTTGCCTGGAGAATCCCAGGGACTGGGCAGCCTGGTGGGCTGCCGTCTATGGGGTCGCACAGAGTCGGACTCGACTGCAGCGACTTAGCAGCAGCAGCAGCAGCAGCAAACCCAATTCTAGGGCTTCCCCAATGGCTCAGCAGGGAAAGAATCTGCCTGCAATACAGGAAATACAGGAAATTTCGATCCCTGGGTTGGGAGGATCCCCTGGAGTAAGAAATAACTACCCACTTCAGTATTCTTGCCTGAAAAATCCCATGGACAGAGGAGCTGGGCAGGCTACAGTCCAACAGGTCACAAAAACTCGGACACGACTGAGCAACTAAGCACAGCACACAGCACAGACCCAACTCTAGGGAAAGAGAAGACGGTGGATTCTGACCTCTGTTTCCAGGCAACCCCAGGGCTTTTCCCAGAGAGCCAGTGCCAGGAAGATGTCTGCTCACTCGTCCTTGAAAATCAGCAGGGATGTGCAGTTAGGAAAGGCCTGCTCAGGATGGACACTTGGAGGGAGAATCTCAAGCCAGCTAGCCTGGTCCCTGAAGTCCACCACCAAAAACTGCCAGAGGACATGCTCCTTTTAGCTCAAGATCAACCAAGCTAAAGAGCCAACCACAAGCACCGCTGTCTTGAGCTACACAACTTCAGGGCAATAATAAAGGCTTGACCTTTCTGCTTCATTCCTTGCATGTATTCTCCTCTGCAAGAAAGTCAGCAGCAGAGGCACTAGAAAGACACTGGGCTGTGAGTCTGGAGACCTAGATAGTTGTACTGGCTCGTCCCATGCAGCTGTGTGACTGTGAGGGAGGCATTTAGCCTTCCTGAGCCTCAGTCTCACAGTTCTCTTCACTTAAAAAAAAAGAAAAAACTGGCCTAAAAACTCACATAGTTCTCAACGTCAAAAACTCTGTGAGTAACAACACCGTGAAGGTAACATGGACTGAGCTCTTCCTAATGCCAGGCACTACTGTGCATAATTTAACTCATTTCTCAATAGCCTTGTAAGTGTTATTATCCTAATTTAATATATAAGAAAGCTGAGACCCAGGGTGGTTAAGTCATTTTCCTGAGTTGGTAAGTGGTCAGGTGGGGATTTGAACCCAATGAGAGCATATCGATGGTATAGCATTTCAATGAAAGCCATGGGCTGTTCGTCCATATGCTATTCTACCTAGGCTAAAGACTTACTAATCTAGTGCTTCTTCTGCTACGTCAAACAGCTTCTTGTAAGTTTCCTGAAGGAATTCTGTCTCCAAATCAGTCTCAGAAAAACCAAGAAGGGGCAACATGACCTCAGATTTCCAAACAAGTTCTGATGATTGTTCCATCTTCAGTGGGCTGATATGGGCAAATGGAACTTCTGGTCTTTAGTTCAAGCACACAAATTCCACATAATCAATGCTCAGTAAACATGGCATACATATTGTACACAACAGATGCTTGATAAAAGCTTAGCATGATGCCCTACACACTAAGGGCTCTACAGAGTCCTGGCACTGAGATTAGGAAACATGGCAGAGACTATGAGTTGGAGTGGATGGGAAAGTTACCTAAACAGCATCAAAATATAAAATAGTAAAAGGAAGCCTACAAAGATATTCTCAGCACCAGGGGCTTCAAGCCAGAGGGTCCCTCTCCCATGTCAACTCCACCACTACCCCTACCAGCACCACCCACCAAAATCCACAGTACCTCCATGTACCTGAGGGGCAACGTGGCTTGTAAAAGGAAAATGTCCTTGAGCCTAGGCTTCCTGCCATATTCTGCCTTGGACTTTGCATCTAACTTTTTAATGGAGGGAGGCAGGAGCTGATTGGATTATAGGAATACAAATGGATTAATTTGGGGTGGATTAGATACATCACAAAACATAAGTTTGACTTGCATTAACATAAAAATGTCATAAAAATGTAGATGCTGAGGCAGAGCTTATTTGTGATGCTGCTAATGCACTGTTACTCCAGCAAAAGATGTACACAATATTTACGCTGTATCTGACCACATAAAACATGTCATATACATATGCAATTTTTCATTATGTAGACGGAAGAGAGCCAGAGGGCCCTTCAGAATTCCAATTCTTGAGCTCCTGATTTTCCCTTCTTTTTTTTTTTTAATCTTTTTTCCCTTTTCAAGAAACAAATGCAGTTTTAAACCATCATTACTGTATTTTGAACAGTTAATATTTCATATCGTGACATCTCTACTCAGAGGTAACAGGTTTAGTTGATTACTATTTGTTTATAGAGTCGGAGAAACCTGCAATCACAGGGAACATGGAAGGATTGCAATTAGATCTATTGGCTGAGAGCTGTACCTTGCCGACCCACGGTTAAGTGGTTAGCGCTATCAGAGAGAAAAAGCCTACTGACAGCTGGCACATCTGCACATAATAACACGGGCAGAACTGACATGGCCACTGAAGGCTGCTGCTCTGCTCTGTACCCAGAAGCTGAAAACAGATCATGCTTTTTAATAGTGCATCAACACGTTTCTTCTGAATTACCATAATCATGTGAGTTCTGGGAGGCAGCGGGTACCTCTTGGCTAAGCTGCTGTGAATTCTTCAAATTATCCAAATAAAAAAGGATTTTTCCCCCCCAAACCTGAGTCTATACTCAGCTTCTAGTTTATTAAAAAGGAAAAGGACAAGAAGAGAGCGATTGAAGAAAAAGGGTTAATCTAAGTGTTTTTAATAAAACACCCAATGTCGCATATGTGACAGAATGGACACACAACCCCTGAGGCAGTGAAGGGTGGGGAAGAGTCATTAGCATAAATACACAAACAAGATTCTATCAAAGTGGAAATGATGGTGAGAAGTAAAGGTTCACTATGTGCCTGTAGCTGCATAAAGAATCTAGAGAACCCATCACCTCCACAGGCCAACACTTCTCTCTCCAGGCACCCAGCTCTTCTTTCTCCACCGGTCACTTTAGAGATTGCCAAACAATCAAGATTGATCAGATCAACTGGGAACTCTATCATACATAGTGGTGAAAGTGAAAGTGTTAGCCACTCGGTCATGTCCAACTCTTTGCAACCGCATAGGCTTTAGCCAGCCAGGCTCCTCTGTCCATGGGTTTCTCCAGGCAAGAATACAGGAGTGGTAGCCATTCCCTTCTCCAGGGGATTTTCTCAACCCAGAGATCGAACACAGGTCTTCTGAATTGCAGGCAAATTCTTTACCATCTGAGCCACCAGAGAAGCACGGGTGAGCTCTAAAGAGCAAGTCAGCAAATCCCGAGGCTGCCCTGGGATGGAAAGGGTGTCCAGGGTCCTGGTGGCCTCTACTCCTAAACAGGGGCATACAGTTCCCAGAAATCAAAGTTTCCCTTCCTGCAGCCAACTTCTGTGAGACTCAGGCCACACCAGTCTGCATAGAAACTTTCTGAGAATTAGAAAAAAGGCATTCACTCTTGGCAGACTAGTTAGAACAAGGCAGCTCATTCAGTGGGAGATAAAAAAAAAAAAACAATAAGTAAAATAAAAAACCAAATGAAGAGTATGAAGAAAATATTTAAAGAACATAAAAACTCTCTGTGTGTGATTGAATAAATTTCAAAACATATACACAGTAAAGTACTATGCAACTATTAAGAAACAAGCAAGTGAAAAAGGGAGATCTATATGAACTGGTGTAAAATGATTTCCAACATATATTATTCAAGGAAAGAGGAAAAATACAAGAGGCAATGTTCTGTATGCTATCTTTTATGTAAAATTGAGGAGAAAATAAATCATATACAAATCTGTTTTTCTTTTTTTTTTCCAAAAAGAAACAGGGAAATCAAGTCAGAAAACAATTAAATCAGTTACCCATCACTCCCAACTAAAAGAAATCAAGAAGTTCCTTAAAGAAATGGACGATAATAAGGTTGAGAGAGAGAAGATGCAACAAGATCCCAGAATATCCTCTTAATTAGAAAGTAAGAAAGTGTTTTTAAAAATGATGATGGCATGTTTGAAAAACACAGGAGCTACTTGAAATGTAGAAGCAGCTCCCCATTGGCCAATATCTAGTAATTTGAGAACCAAAATAAATAACAGATTATAAACCATTGAAAAGAAAGAATGAATCCATGAGTCAATATTGATTAGAAAAAGTTGAATAAGAAAATGAAGGAAACTTGAGGGCTCCTCCTTTCAATAGGATGCTGACCAATAAATGTAGAGGAAGTGGTAGATTGCAAAATAGCCATATCCAGTCATCAGTAAACAAGAATTGTCAATGGATGTGAAAACTTGAGGTCAAAATGTGATGAGTTGCAAGATAGTTACATGCTCAGAATGTGTCCCCAACAATGTTTAAAAACAGTTACAAGTGTAAAAAGAATAACAATGCAATGGAGAAACCAGACAATACTTTGATCATATATCAAAGCGTTAGTTTCTCAGTCGTGTCCGAATCTTTGTGACCCTATGGACTATAGCCCGCCAGGTTCCTCTGTCCATGGGATTTTCCAGGAAAGAATACTGGAGTGGGTTGCTGTTTCTTTCTCCAGGGGAACTTCCCAACCCAAGGATCGAACCTATGTCTCCTGCATTGTAGGTAGATTCTTTACCGTCTGAGTCAAAACTTAATGTCAACAATACGGGTTGTACATCATATGTCTCTGAATGTGTTAATCTGAGAAATACATGTACACAACATCCTCTGTAAAATTCTGGCCAAGAATGGATAACCTGAACCTAAACCATGAGGAAATATCAGAAAAATTCAATTAGGAATGTTCTGTAAAATAACTGGTCTACATTCTTCAAAAATGTTAATGTAATGAAAGACAAAACAGCATCAAAGTACTGCTTTCAATTAAAAAAGGAGAAAAGAGACAAGACAACTAAACACAATTCATGAGACTGGACTGGATCCTGTAACTGAGGTAAAAATAATGCTTCGAAGGACATTATTGATATAATTAGCAAAAATTGAATATGGACTGTAGATTAGATAAAAGCATTACTTTGCTTTATTATTTGATTAAATTTCCTATTATTTGATGACTGTATTACTTGAAAGAAGAACTTTGTTCCTAAGAAATATGTATTGAAACATTAAGGTACAGAGTATGACACCTACTCTCACGTGATTCGGGAAGTGCTACCTACAATAGATGGATATACAGCCAGGGAGCCCAAACATTAAAAACTGGTCAATAAATAAAAGGCATATTTTTCTCTGTAATGTTCTTGCATCTTTTCTCTAAGTTTGAAATAATTTCAAAGTAAGATATTTTCAAGCTAGGAGAGCTTGAAGAAAAAGAGCCCCCTCTATAGCGCCCAAGCTAGAACTAGCACTGGCATTGTTGAATTTCACTACCACATACCTCTTCAGTCAAGAGCCCTCTCCTGGAGCAAATCTCTCATAGTCATACCCAGTAGCCCTAGGGAGGGGCACCTCCATCCTTCCAATAAACCCTCTACTTGAGCTTCTCTGAATGTCTCTGTTCTTTACAATTAAATGCCTCCTGACCAGTTAGTCCTCAACATACCAGAAGGAGGGAGCAGCACTAGCAAAGGCCTTGAGTCACTCAGTCATGTGCGACTCTTGCGACCCCATGGACTATAGCCTGCCAGGCTCCTCTGTCCATGGGATTCTCCAGGCAAGAACACTGGAGTGCCATGCCCTTCTCCAGGGGATCTTCCCAACCCAGGAATTGAACCCAGGTCTCCCGTACTGCAGGCAGATATTTTACCAACTGAGCTACAAGAGAAGTCCCATGGATATACATGTCTCCTCTACTCTGGGAACCTTTGATGGCTGCATGCGAACATGCCTGTGTGTGTGCTAAGTTACTTCAGTCATGTCCAACTCTTTGCGACTCTATAGATGTAGCCCATCAGGCTCCTCTGTTGATGGTTGCAACCATGTCTTGTTCATCCTTATATCCCCAGTGACTGACATACAGAAGATGCTTAACAAACATTTCAGTGCTGAGTGGAGTTAGACTATGTTGACTGTGGGGATTTATACTACCATCAGTGTTAACAAGTCAAGGGAGCACACTCCACAGAAGGCTTCTCAACCATGCTCATGCCAGCACGCTCTCCCCAGACAGGTGCCAGGAAAATGCTGGCATGACAAACACTAGCATTATGTCTCCACCTGATGGCTTAGGCACTACTTTGGTGGGTTTGCTGTATTTTAAACTAAATGTGAAGGTGGAAAACAGGTAGAGAGGAATTCAAGCCTCCCTGCAACTATTTACCCTATACGTGGGTAGCAAGCATATCAACAAAACAGTATAAGCTTTCCAGGAATTGGAGAAGAAAAGAAGCAGATTAGTATCCTTGCAGATCCCCCCACCCAAAGAATTACTGCCCCATAATTACAAAGAGGGAGAGCTCCAGTTCCCACAGACTATCAGAAATTCCCGAGCTCTAGTTCCAAGCATTAAGAATATCAAGTCCTTCAGATTCTCACCCTGACTAGGCTTGACCAGTGTAGGTAACCTCCATATTCACAATGGCCCAGACAGAGTAGAAGAAAAAACAGTAAGGGCCACAAAAGTAAGCTTCTCCATCCAACTGAGGCCTTTCCTTGGGATTCCTTTACAAGTTCCTACTCCCAAGCTTTGCAGGAGTTAATAAAAACAATGAGAGTCTGGATAGAAGGAATGGTTCTTGAAGAAGAATGTGGAATTGACAAGACCAGAAATAACACGAGTCAACCCTATTTCAACAAGGATATGTCACTACAAATTTGACTGGACCAAAAGCAACTAATTTTACTACCCACCCAGAGAGAAGAAACAAGCCAATCTTGAGTCAAAATTCTCTTGGTTGAAGCCAAAACGCTTTTTCTATCACTATTTTAACCATGTTGAGGTTACACAGTAGTTATTACTTTTGCAAGTAGATAAAGAAACTTCCTAAGACAGTTTTAGAATCCATCTGCGTGATAAGTGGATGTTTTCCAAAATCTAGAACCCAGGAAGTGAATCCAAGTGAGAAGGACATTATAGTGGTCTTGAAAAGTTGAGTTATTCAGAGAGCTCTGACAAAACACCTAGTTCCTGCTGGGATAGTTTTAGGGGAAATTCTTAATTGGATGGAGGAAAAGACACGTCCATGGAGCCTTTAATAGAGCTAAAACCTCCTTGGAATACCTCTGCCACCAAATCTGGCTTGTCACCTGAGGGGAAGGAAAGCCTCAACAGAATAAAGGAACGAATAGACCCTAACAGTGATTTTGATGAAAAACTAATTAGGAATATAACAAGGAGATTATTAATTCCTGCCAGAATCAAAATTACAGACCTTATCATGTTGGAAACATGAGCATTAGAAAAGAACAACTCTCAGACCACACTTTGAAAACTGCCACCTGGAAGGGAGCGAATGATGAATCTGAATGCCCTGAAGGGAACAGGAGACAAACAGGAAGGTTTCATGCTAAAGAGACTATGCCGCCCAGACTTCTGAGAAGTTGTGGGAGTAAGAGGTCCTTAAGCTGTTTAGATGATCTGGAGAGAATCAGAGTGAGTGATAATGGGTAGAATCAGAGCTGGCATGAGGGAAATGCTGACTCGGGGTGGGATATTCAGAAGAGGATGGGAGGAGGGATAAATTAGGAGGGTGGGATTAAGAGATCCAAACATCTAAACATAAAATAGAGAAGCAACAAGAGCTTACCATATAGCACAGAGAGTTATACCCAATATCTTGTGATAACCTGTAACCCCACAAATCACTATGCTATACACCTGAAACTAACACAATATTGTAAATCAATTATGCTGCTAAGTCACTTCAGTCGTGTCCAACTCTGTGTGACCCCATAGACGGCAGCCCACCAGGCACCCCCGTCCCTGGGATTCTCCAGGCAAGAACACTGGAGTGGGTTGCCATTTCCTTCTCCAATTATACTTCAATCTAAAAAAAAAAACAAAAAGAAACATATATAGAAGGGAAGTGGGCAGAGGAACCCCAAAAGTGAAAGGAAAAGGAACTGCCCTCCTATTCAGGGTATCAGGAAAAGTATGCTTTTAGTCATGTCCTAACGTTTTCCCAGAGTTAAACTGAATAGGTTTCAGTGTTTTTTCCTATTCTTTTCTTTTTAACTATAAGGATATTTTGCAATTATATGTCTTATGAGACCTGATATAAATTTTATGGACTTTATTTCTAAGATGATAAACACTTGGGCTGATTTGATTTAGTCCTTAGCCCCAGGGACATGAACAATAAGAGAATTCCCATTTTGCATTTGGGCAGGATATGTTCTAAGATGAAATCAGCGAGCCACTTCATTAGCCACAGAGGGTCAGTCCCCTTTGAAGCTGGACCAGACACCAAGGAATCCTATATTGATGTTGGGTTCAGACCCCCATAAGGCAGCAGTCCCTTCTCACTATTCCATCCTTGTGAGCCTCAGAAACTGTATCTCTATTTTTTAAGATCATTTGTAGTCTCCTCTCCTCCCTTGCCCCTATCAAGAGCCGGACGATGTTATAATTTTCTGTTACTAAAATTTTTATTTCTCTAAAGTGGTCATAAATGCTGGCTTGATGACAATCCAGAAATATTCCATATACTAAACACAAAAACTAGCTAGGAAAATTGCTTGGTTTATTTTTGTTTATGTTATTGAGTTCTTGCAAATGACACAGCTGAATGTTTATCCTACCATAAGGAAATGCATTTTGGTATTTGTATTTTGTTTTTTTTTGTTTCTTGAGGACTTTTTTTTTAAGTTTTGCTTTAAAAGATAAGGGCAATAAAGAGGGAACTTAAACATGCATATATCATATCACACACAAATCCGAGCATGTGCACACACATGCAAAATTTTAAATTTGGGGAAAAGTTATTTCTACAACCTTCCAACATTTTATTTTCTTCTCTTCTATCAAAATTAAAATACCTGAATTTATCAATATTAAAGCACAAAATGAGACAGACTAGACTTTTTTTTTCTATATCACATTCAACCCTCTTCCTAAGATGGCTATAGGAGACCCCTGGGCCTTTACTCCACCCTCACATAAGAGCTCTCCTTGGAAATGGCAGCCAGGGCAAGCTGGACAGAATGGATGAGGACAAAGAGTTTCAGTGAGGAGTGAAACAAAGGGACTAGAAGAGAAGGGCAGCTCTCATTAATACCATTAACTTATATAAGACTTCTAAAATTATAGTGGCAATAGGCAATTTAACCACATTTCATGGAGACTGCTGTGAAATGACAATTAAATCTAGATGAATAAGTAAAGCAAATAATGGAGAAATAAGATACGAGACATATGCATGTAAGATTCCTTATTTTGCAATCAGATAAATAAATGAGAGCTTTGGGAGCTGGATTAAGAATTTGAATTACGCACTTCTGAGCCATTGCTGGAAGGCCTGTCTGCCCTGGACCTCAACTGAACCATTGTTGGGGCCTCACTTCTTCTTCTCCTTGATGAGAAAGAGGAAAGAATGAGCGTCCACATCATCGTTTTATTCTCCTCTTTACAACTCTGCAGGGTGAACAGGTGCTACATCGGGTTGTGTTTTCTTAAAAGACGTCCATTAGTCTCCAGGCCTCCACAGCTCACAACGCCGAGTGTCATAAAGCGATGGCTGCTGGGCTTCCAAAAGTTGACAAAACCCATGGAAAAAAAAATCCCGGCTGGATGTTGCTTTCTGGGGAGAACATGCAGTCACAGCATGGAGGGCCCTTTTGAACATTTTCTGAGTAATAAAAATGTGTTATATCATGAAAACAAACAGGCTTGGAGAGAAAAAAATCTTAACGGACCATAGATCTCAAAGAAAAAGCACCAGCGATTGACAGCCCCACACACCCCGTGAGCAGCTTCTATTTTTGTGATTCCTGAGATTTTGATCACACGCCATTTTGAAAACATAAGTCTAATGAGGGCATAACTACTGAACAGCATCATATGGATCACAAAGAGCATGGACTTTGGGTAAAATTAGGTTCAAATCCTGGCTCCTCCTTTCCCTGGTGGGCATTACCTCTCCTGAGTTTCTATCTCTGAAGTAAAGACAAAGTTATTGTGAGGATTAAATGAAACCATGTATGCAGTAGGCTGTCAGTAAGCACCTTCCTCTTGTGTTAAGTGGACAGAGCTTGTCTCTGGGAGGATTCTACCTTCCCAAAGATGCCTATGATGCAAGCACTAGAGTCAGGACTAGTTAACTAAGGAAAGGCACTAGGGATCTTCTCGCAAAATAGAAACTGATGCTCAAACTGTAGAATTAAGATACAGACACTGAATCCTTTCCAATCATGGGACTGTGTCAGCCTCCTTAAGTGGAGCATGTGCTCAGTGTTTGATGCTGGGGCAAGACATGGAATGTTGCCTAGTTGGTTGGTTTATTTCTCCTCAGTTTTTTTCTAATGCTACATTATATTTAAAATAAAACCAGGAAAATCTCATGTTTAAAGTAACTAACCAATTTTCATTGTTGTTTTTGTTTTAATTTTTTAAATTTATTTTTAATTGAAGGATAATCGCTTTACACTGTCGTGTTGGTTTCTGCCAACAACATGAATCAGTCATGTTTTTTTGTTTTGCTGCTTAGTCACTAAGTTGTATCCAACACTTCTGTGACCCTAAGGACTATAGCATGCCAAGCTCCTCTGTCCACAGGATTTTTCCAGGCAAGAATACTGGAGTGGGTTGCCATTTCCTTCTTCCCGAACCAAGTTATACAATATGCTATATTGCCACCATAATTTTCTCTTATACAGCAATCTGGTAGCTTACCCAAGAGCAGATTACCTTTCAGACAATTTCAGAACAGGCCCCCTCTAGTTTCAATGTGTGTTCAATGGATCCAAAGGGTTGTGTAAGGCTGAGTCAGGGGTGTGACCTTCATATCACCAGCCAGGCTGGCCTGTGGTAGCCAGCTCTGTCCCTGGTAATCTATTTAACCAATCTTGGCCTATGTTTCCTCATCTGTAAGTGAGGAAGGTGGTCTACCATCTCTAAGGTCTCATACAGCCTAAATATCTTCTAGTCACACTTTTTTTTTTTTTAAACAAACTCAATTTTAACCTTTTCCCTCAGTAATACAGGTCTGAACTGTAAATGAATCCAGATAACAATAATGTTTCTAAACGTCCAAAGGGTTGGAATCATAAGATAAATTATTTTTCTCTGGTTGCTTAAAGAGTTGAAAATAAACTGCTAATGTATATGAGGCACTGGAGTGGATATTTTATCTATTGTCCTTCTTTTAATCTGAGTATCTGAAGGAAAAGAGGTAAGAAATTAACACATGATAAGGGCTATAGATGCCATCTACTAGGGTCGGTGCATTATACATATGACCTCACTAGGGGTGTGGAACAACATCCAGTGCTTACAGATGCTTAAAACGCCAAGGATGAAACAGTCACAATTCAAATACAGGACTGAACTGACAGCCTCCAAAGCTCACAGTTTTTTCTAGACTGCCTGCATGGAGTCATAGTAGCTGTAGAAATAATATCTACATATTATCTTATGTATAATGTGGAGCAGAAACTTACTCTCTCTGGCTAGGCCTTAACAATTACACAGCAAAATTCTCCAGTTTAAGCCTCAAAATTCTCCAAGGACCTTACAGCTCTAAAACACAAAGATTCTCTGGTCAACTCAACAACCACAAAAAGTAAATGTATTAAGTATCCTAGAGGCAGTGTTCATCTCTACGTCCAGCTGGATGTCATTGCTATCTGAATCCTGTCCATCCCCTAGTCCTTCTCTTTTGCCCACCACCCCTCCAAAAATACTAGATAACCTCCAAAGATTCAGATACCACAGAATAATACAAATTAATAGAATATATATTGCATGACAATATATTTCACCATTAAAAAAAACAAAACTGGGACAAGCAGCCCATGAGAGCTTTACACTCTAGTGACTTCTTCTTGCTCTTACAGCTAATCAACTGGGGCTCGAGGGGCAGCTATTTGTTGATCTTTGAGTGTAAGGTGGTGTCCTCTCTGGCCCTTTCAATTCAGACATCAACCAAAAGACCTGAGAAGTTATTGTATTTCTGGGATTTTCCTTTGTTTAAAAAAAAAAAAGTGCAAGAAGATATTCAGTGGAAAAAAAGAGAAGCATCGACGTTTCCATTGGTAATCTGGTCCGTGTGTTCCCTGCTACTGAGCATTTTCAGAAGGCCTGACTGTCTGGGTTAATTGTTTAATGCTTTTAGTTAGAATTAAACTTTGCACCTGCTCTGACAGTGATAAATTAAATGTGCTCCTTTTCCAATACTGTTGCCCTCTTTAAGTAGAGACCAAGAAGTGTATCTCCCTTCTTCCCCAGCATTTGAGGAATCTCTGCTACACTGGAGTGTAAACCAGCATAATTTGTCACCAGAGCTAGCGCCAATTAAATTGATTGCGTTGGACTGAACTCTGGGACCCCTAATGCAAGCACCAAGGGAAAAATGGGCTCTTTTCTGCCCATTCCCCCATGTGGCACTTAGGCATAGCTCAACAGTGGAAGGCTTTCAAGGTTCAAAAGGGTTTTATTTTCAAAAGAAATGGGCATTGATCAGCTGCATTTAAAGGCAAAGATAATTCCAGAGCTTGAAGGCTGGATTTGTGTTTAAGGTCTAAATCTCTTTCTTTAACCTTGGGGGGCCAGTATAACATAAAAGCAACAAAGAGATTAAGATTACAAAGGGTTTGCAAGTGTAAATGATGCGGTGGTATTCTCCAAACATAACACAGTCCCCATTCACAAGCCCAGGCACAGGCCGGCATTTGATCTGTTGGTTTTACACCTGTAAAAACAACTCGTGTTTATTTGTCACTCAGCAAACCATTTCGGGCAAGAGGGGATAAGAAAAAAAAAAGGAAAGTGGAGGAGGAGTGAACTTGTTCATACCGCAGAGTTCAAAGGGGCCTTCCCCAAACTGACTGAAAAGTAAACACACAGAAGGTCAGCATGGCAGAGACAATCAGAAAATCCCCTCTCTCTGTCGGTGTAGCACACTCCACACAGGAATGCAAGGAGCAGGACTCTCAGTTCCAACCCTCAGTCATTCCCCTCATTATCCCAGCCTCTGATGCTTGGGTTTGTTATGTCACGTTCCACCAAAGAAGGCAATAAATAAACTCAAGGCAAATATCAGCCCCTTCTTGCTCCTTATTTATGAGCTACCAATTATGTGTCCCTCCGTCTTGCCTTTTAGCTCAACTTCCCACCATCAGTTCTAGAGAACAGTACCATTTGAGAAAGGTGAGATATAAATCAAGGCTACAGAGTTAAGAGACTCAGATTCCAAGTTAGCTGATTCCATCACTGCACAAGGTGAAACCAGGGGTAAGTGCACCCCTTCCCCCAAGTCCCAGTCTCTTCTCACCCATCTGCTTTCTCCCTCAGCAACATATACCTTCTCCTTTCAATTCTATCCCCTGGTTCTTCCTGGGACAAGCTGAAGCCTTCTCAGGGAAATCAAGCCTTATTGCTAAACCACCTGGAAGACGGAATGTTCCGACTTCAGACAAAGGGGGAAAATTGATGTTTATGGATGCTTTCAAAGTCAGATCAAATGTCTGGGCACCCTGAGAAGGTAAATAATTTGGTATGAACTTAGGTGACTAAGTATTCAGTGCTCCTTTAAAGTAAGCAAGCAAACAAGAAAACATCATTACTTAGGAGAAAGACTATTCACCAGAAGAAAAGTGGAAAGGAATAATTCAGGTGGCAGCTCTCTCTCTTCCTAAACCCCTGAACAATTCAGCTCGGGCCCCAAACTTGCATACTCTACCCAAAAAACAAAAGCCACATCTCTCTGACCAGGAGAAATATTGAACATAATTACTGCTTCCCGATTATCCTTTCCAAAATACTGCTTCCAGCAGGGCACTCTGTGGAAAGAAAATAAATGGAAACAAAAGATCAATGTATTGTAGATAGCAGGGGCTCTGGGGTTTTTTTTCTTTCTTTTTTCTTTTTTTTTTTTGAGCAGGTCGGGGGCTGCCCTAGGTCTTTGATGCTGCTCAGACTTTCCTAGTTGTAGCGTGGGCTTCTCTTTGCAGAGGTTTCTCTTGTACAGTACAGGCTCTTAAAGGCATGCAGGCTTCAGCAGTTGTAGCATTGGGGCTCAGTAGTTGCCGCTTTCAGGTTCCACAGCACAGACAAACTCAATAGTCGTGGCTCATGGGCTTAGTTGCTCCGCAGCACATGGGATTTTCCCAGACCAGGGACCAAAGCCATGTCTCCTGCATTGGCAGGCAGATTCTTTACCACTGAGCCACCAGGAAAACATGGGTATTTGGTTTTATGAAAATTTTGTTTGATATGTACTTGTGTGCATATGTATAAACTGACACCTAAGTGTGTGGTATTGTGCAATGATGTAAAATATATTGATAACTCTAGATTAAAACCCTTTCATGGATCATAGCCTTGTCAGAGCAAAAGGGCTTGCATAACTCAGTGAAGCTATGAGCCATCCCATGCAGGGCCACCTAAGACAGACAGGTCATAGTGAAAATTTCTGACAAAGCATGGTCCACTGGAGAAGGAAATGGCAAACAACTCCAGTATTCTTGCCACAAGAACCCCAAGAACAGTATTAAAGGGCAAAAAGATATGACATCAGAAGATGAGTGCCCCCCACCCCAGTCAGAAGGTGTCCAATACACTAATAAGGAAGAGGGGAAGGCAATTACTAAAAACTCCAGAAAGAATGAAGTATCTGGGCCAAAGAGGAAACAATGCTCAGTTGTTAATATGTTTAGTGGTGAAAATAAAGTCCAGTGCTATAAAGAACGATACCGCATATGAAACTGGAATGTTAGGTCCATGAATCAAGGTAAATCGGATGTGGTCAAGCAGGAGATGGTAAGAGTGAACATTGACATCTTAGCAATCAGTGAACTAAAATGGATGGGAATGGGTGAATTTAACTCAGATGACCTTTCTATCTACTACTGTGGGCAAGAATCCCTTAGACAAAATGGAATAGTCCTCATAGTCAATAAAAGAGTCCAAAATGCAGTACTTGGGTGCAACCTCAAAAACAACAGCTTAATCTCAATTCCTTTCCAAGAGAAATCACTCAGAATTACAGTAATCCAAGCCTAGGTCCCAGCCAGTGAGGCCACAGAAGCTGAAGTTGACCAATTATATGAAGACATATAAGACCTTCTAGAATTAACACCAAAAGAAGACGTCTTTTTCTTAGGGAACTGGAATGCAAAAGGAGGAAGCCAAGAGATACCTGGAGTAACAGCCAAATTTGGCCTTGAAATACAAAATGAAGCAGGGCAAAGGCTAACCGAGATTACCAAGAGAACACACTGGTCATAGCAAACACCCTCTTCCAACAACACAAAGACAACTCTACACATGTACATCACCAGATGGTCAAAACTGAAATCAGATTGACTATATTCTTTGCAGCCAAAGATAGAGAGGCTCTATAGCATCAGCAAAAATAAGACCTGGAGATGACTGTGATTCAGACCCTGGGCTCCTTATTGCAAAATTTGGGCTTAAATTGAAGAAAGTTAAGGAAACCACTAGGCCATTCAGCTATGACCTAAATCAAATCCCTTACAGTGGGGATGATGAATAGATTCAAGGGATTAGATTTGGTAGACGGAGTGTCTGAAGAACTTATGGACAGAGAGGTTCATAACATTGTCCAGGAGACAGTGACCAAAATCATCACAAAGAAAAAGAAATGCAAGAAGGCAAAATGGTTGTCCGAGGAGTCTTTACAAATAGCTGGGGCTAGTGCACTGGGACGACCCAGAGGGATGGTATGGGGAGGGAGGAGGGAGGAGGGTTCAGGATGGGGAACACATGTATACCTGTGGCGGATTCATTTTGATATTTGGCAAAGCTAATACAATTATGTAAAGTTTAAAAATAAAATAAAATTTAAAAAAAAAAAAAGTAAGGGAGAAAGGAAAAGCCATACCCAACTGAATGAAGAGTTCCAGAGAAGAGTAAGGAAAGATAAGGCCTTCTCCAATGAACAATGCAAAGTAGAAGTAAACAATAGAATGGGAAAGACTAGAGATCTTTTCAAGAAAACTGGAGATATCAAGGGAACATTTCATGCAATGTTTTTCATTTTCATTCAACATTTCATGCAAGGATGGGCATGATAAAGGACAGAAACAGTAAGGACCTAATAGAAGCAACAGAGATTATGAAGAGGCAGCAAGAATACCCAGAAGAACTATACAGAAATGGTGACCCAGATAACCACAATGGTGTGGTCACTCACCTAGAGCCAGATAGAAGTGGGAAGTCAAGTGGGCCTTAGGAAGCATTAAGTGTAAGTGTTAGTCTCTCAGTCATGCCCGACTCTTTGCAACCCCATGGACTGCAGCCCACCAGGCTCCTCTGTCCATGAGATTTTCCAGACAAGGATACTGGAGTGGGTTGCCATTTCCTTCTCCAGGGGATCTTCCCAACCCAGGGATCAAACCCAGGTCTTCTGCACTGCAGACAGATTCTTTACCAACTGAGCTACAAGGGAAGCCCTAGGAAGCATTACTACAACTAAAACTAGTGGAGGTGATAGAATTCTAGTTGAGCTATTTCAAATCCTAAAAGACGATGCTGTTAAAGAGCTGCACTCAATATGTCAGCAAATTTGGAAAGCTCAGCAGTGGCCACCAGACTGGAAAAGATCAGTTTTCATTCCAATCCCAAAGAAGGGCAATGTCAAAGAATGTTCAAACTATCATACAATTGTGCTCCTGTTGCATGCTAGTAAGGTTATGCTCAAGCATAAACAATCCTTAAAGCTTCAGTAGTATGTGAATCAAGAAATTTCAGACGTTCAAGCTGGATTTAGAAAAGGCAGAGGAACTAGAGATCAAATTGTTGACATTCATTGAATCATAAAGAAAGCAAGAGAATTCCAGAAAAACATCTACTTCTGCTTCACTGACTATGTTAAATAAAGCCTTTGACTGTGTGGATCACAAAAAATTGTGGAAAATTTTTAAAGAGATGGGAATACCAGACCATCTTACCTATCTCCTGAGAAACCTGTATGTGGGACAAGAAGCAACAGTTAGAACTGGACATGGAACAATGGACTGGTTCAAAAGTGGGAAAGGAATACAACAAGGCTGTATACTGTCGCCTTGCTTATTTAACTTCTATGTAGAGTACACCATGAAAAAGGCTGAGCTGCATGAATCATAAGCTGGAATCAAGTTTGCCAGGAGAAATATCAACAACCTCAGATATGCAGATGATACCATTCTAAAGGCAGAAAGTAAAGAGGAACTAAAGAGTCTCTTGATGAGGGTAAAAGAGGAGAGTGAAGAAGCTGGCTTAAAACTCAACACTCATAAAACCAAGATCATGACATCCAGTCCCATCATTTTAAGGCAAATATAAGGGGAAAAGTAGAAGCAGTGACAGATTTTATTTTCTTGGGCCCCCAAATCACTGAAGATGGTGACTACAGCCATGAAATTAAAAGACACTTGCTCCTTGGAAGAAAAGTTATGACAAACCTAGACAGCATATTGAACAGCAGAGATATCACTTTGCTGACAAAGGACCGTATAGTCAAAGCTTTTGTTTTTCCAGTAGTCATACAGATATGAGAGTTAGACCATAAAGGCTGAACACCAAAGAACTGATGCTTTTGAACTGTGGTATTGGAGAAGACTCTTGAGAGTCCCTTGGACTGCAAAGAATCAAACCAGTCAATCCTAAAGAAAATCAATGCTGAATATTCAGTAGGACTGATGCTGAAGCTAGAGCCCCAATACTTTGGCCACTTGATACAAAGAGCCAACTCATTGGAAAAAATCCTGATGCTGGGGAAGTTTGAAGGCAAGAGGAGAAGCGGCTGATGGAGGATGAGACAATTGGACGGCATCATGGACTCAATGGACATGAATCTGAGCAAACTCTGGGAGATAGTGAAGGACAGAGAAGCCTGGTGTGAAGCAGTCCATGGGGTTACAAAGAGTCAGACACAACTTAGTGACTAAACAACAACTGGATTAAAAGACAGTTTTAAAAGCACAAGAATGCATTGGAAAAAACCTCAATGAGGGAGTTTAGCAATAATCAGAGTAGGTCAGAAAGATGTAAAATGTTATACAGGGACTCACACAATGAATTGCCTTAACAAATGGAATAAACTGCT
Source organism: Bos indicus x Bos taurus (assembly GCF_003369695.1). Taxonomy (NCBI): domain Eukaryota; kingdom Metazoa; phylum Chordata; class Mammalia; order Artiodactyla; family Bovidae; genus Bos; species Bos indicus x Bos taurus. The sequence goes on from NC_040086.1 coordinate 42,572,119, forward strand.
TCTAAAAACATGCAAGCAGATAACACATCCTCCCTACTGATAAGGGAAATATTAAGAAATGATATTTATATATGCTTTTACTATTTCTAAAAGGTTTCACTCCTTTATGCCACCAGCATCCCAGAAGGAAAGCCAAGCAGTCTTTTTTCAGGATTCTCATTTTTAAAAATAGGGGGCTAGAGTGGTTATGTGGCTTGTCTTTGGCCTAGAAAAGGTCCGTGTCAGAAAATAAACTCAAATCTTTGACACAAATTCCAAGTTCTTTCCTCTTCTTGCTTGGAAAACGATAGACTGGTTCATCAGAATCCTCCCCATCATTAAGGTGCAAAGGGAAATTGTTCCCCTCCAGAATGGCCTCTCTGATAGTACCTGTGACCTTGTCCACAACTTCCAGCACCATCCAGCATGGTTCTTATTTGTCCAGGTGGGTAATGTTTTCTTAGAGGTTCCATTACAAGTCTTTCAAAGTTGAGGGCCAGGGCATTCCTTTTACTGAAAGTGAAAAGTGAAAGTGTTAGTCTCTCAGTCATGTCTAACTCTTTGTAACCCTGTGAACTGTAGCCCACCAGACTCCTCTGTCCATGCAATTCTCTGGGCAAAAATGTTAAAGTGGGTAGTCATTCCCTTCTCCAGGGGTTCTTCCTGACCAAGGGATCAAACCCAGGTCTCTTGCATTTCAGGTAGATTCTTTACCATCTGAGACACCAGGGAAGCCCAAAAAGAAGGAGATAGAAGCCCTTGGCTGATTGTGCTGGCACATTCCAGTCTCACTTACAACCCTGGAACAGGACTTTCCCTAAGGCTGTGGTATGTCATATCCAAGGCCGCTCAGTCATATCCAACTCTTTGCAAACCTTTGGACTGTACCCCTACAGGCTCCTTGTTCATGGTATTTTTCAAGCAAGAATACTGGAATGGGTTGCCATTTCCTCCTCCAGGGGATCTTCCCAGCTCAGGGATTGAACCAGTGTCTCCTGCACCTCCCGCATTGTAGGCAGGTTCTTTACCCACTGAGCCATTGGAAAAAGGCTCATCTTTGCTGACTTATTATTTATTGTTTAATCAATGGACTGCCTCAGCCTCCCATACCAAGGTAGGTATTAAGGGAAGAAAATAAACTTAGTGTGGGACCAGGAATGGTCAAAGCAACTGGCAAAGTTGGAGTACACCAGTACCATGGGGCCCATCCTTTTATTTCAAACCACCAGGCATTTAATGGGCACCTACACAAGGCCAGCACAGTGAAGAATGCTGTGGAGTTTATAGCTCAGAGGTGCAGACAGACAGGCAAGCAATGAACTGAAATGCACAGCAGAAAGGAATGAGGGCTAACTCAAGGTCTGAAACATAGGCTGGAGACAGGAAGGAATGGAAAACGGAGGATGAGAGAGGGCTTCACTGTAAAAACTGCATCTGAGCTAAGCCTTGAAAGTTGGCAAGATGTCACCAGCACAAGCTTTCAAGACTTGTCATTTGCTCCATCAGCAAGACTCATTTCAGATTTCCTGGAGCAGCAGGATCAAGAGCAACAGTGATTAAAACAGGAGGTCACACACAGTCCAGAAGGACGTGCCCTGCTTGCCTTCGAGACTTCTGCTGATGTCTCGGCTGCAGAGGAGGTCGATCAGCTAAAGATCAGAGGGCCATCCCAGAGGCTGGCTGCCCAGGTCATCCTGGTGGTCAGCCCCACATTATGACAGAGGGAGCCTCCCTGCGGGCTCCGGGGAGCCGGTAAAACCAATTGTAATCACATTGCTCTTTTCCACAGTGTAGACTGTATCCACCAGCAGCCCTAAACTATGACTGTCTGGAATGGGAATGAGTGGATTAGCCTTTCAAACCTTCCCAGATCAGGTCAAAGTCTCAGGGACCAGTGCTCGGAGTCAAGTTGGAGCCACGCCGAGCCACCCTTAAAGAAAAGAAAGGCCTGTGTTTTCACATCAGCGGGTTTGGGGGAAGGAGGTCCCTTCTCCTCCTGCCCTCAATATGGCAGTTTTTCTAGTTGCAAGACAAAAATATTTGCACATTTCTCAAGTGGCTCAGGAAGCCCCTGCAAAGCAGAGAGAAGAATCCATCGACTGAGTTGTGGTCCACATGAACCCGTCATCCGGGAGCCTCAGGCTGTCTCGTTCATTCCCAGTTCCCAGGCAGAGGGCATCCCAATCCTCTTTCTCTGTGGGAGGCCAACATGGGCCCCGACAGCAAGTGTCATCTCTGGGAAGAACCGCAATGTTAGACTGCGGTGACAGAAACCTCAGCTTCCTCCAAACTCCCCTGATCAGTTTTTGAAGGCCAAGCCGGTTCAGCTAAGGAGTATTCCATGCAAATTTGCCAAACACCAGCTGAGGGGATTTCCACGCCTCACTTCCAACACAGCAGGAGAATCCTGAGCAGCAGGGTCCAGTCCTATCTTTATTTCACATTCTGGAAGCCTGAGCTGAGTTTCCGCAGCTCCCTTCGGTCATTACCACCCATTCACTTTGACCTCTTTATGGCCAAGGATTTAAGACTTCCAAGGTACTTCTGAGTGTGTATGGCTCCTTCCTACATATATTGCCCTCTCCTTCCCCAGAGAAGGTAGAAGGATTACACCCATAAGAGACACCAGAAGACTGAAAACAGGGAGATCAAATGATCTGGCCCAGAACCAATAAAGGAAAGAAAACTCAAATTCCAAATTCACCTTTCCTATCCTTTTATCAGAACTGCTGTCAGGAGCCACATTGAGATCTGAATTTGTATTGTAGGAGAGCATGCATTCCCAACTGACTTTTTTGGAGGACTGTGTATAAATCTTTCTAGTGCCGACTTCTTCTTAAAAAAATAACACCTTTTGTTTCTCCCTGATATAAAAGTAATAAATCTTCATTGAAAAAATGGAAATACAGAAAAGAATAAAGATCACTCCATAATCCAATATCCAGATATTATAACAGCTGTTAACATTTTGATATCCCTTTTTTTGTGTATACTGGATTTATTTTTTTCTGAACTAAGGTTATACTCCTATATACTTAAGAATTCTGCTGCTTTACACATAACATTCTACTGTACTTCTCTGTGTTGATAGCTATTATTCTACAGCATCATTTTAAATAACTGCAAGACAATGCATTATGGGCATGTACCATCATTTACCAATCTCGTTTTTGGACTGTTGAGTTGCTTCTAAGTATTCTCAAATATAAAAAAGGCTGAGTAGAAATCTCAGCCATATTAAGGAAAGAATGGGCAATGTGGTAAAACTCCCAAGGAGACTTCCTGACTATTTTTAATTCATTCTTGCTTTTATGTACATGGCATCCAGGTGAGGTTTGGCATATGCATTCTTGGTCCTTTTATGAATAGGATACACAGCCAGCATGCCACAAAGACACAGGTGGCATCAGAAAGGGGAACGAGCACTAGACTAAGGGCTGAGAGGTCAGATTCCACTGCTAGCCCATAACTCACTGTGTGACCTTGAGTGAGTTATCTACCTCTCGGGACAACACTTTCCTCATACACTGAATAAAGAAATTGAACCAGATGACTTTAATATGCCTTTCAGTCCTAACACCATGGTCCTACAATACTTTTAGGGAGATAACACTCAAACCCAAAACACTGAACCATATATTATTGTTGTTGTTTAGTTGCTAAGTCATGTTCAACTCTCTGTGACCTCATGGACTGTAGCCCACCAGGCTCTTCTGTCTATGGGATTCCCCAGGCAAGAACACTGGAGTGGGTTGCCATTTGCTTCTCTAGGGGATCTTCCCGACCCAGGGATTGAACCCACGTCTCCTGCATTGCAGGCAGATTCTTTACCACTGAGCCACCTGGGAAGACTGTGAACTGTATAGGACCGTCTATTATCAAAGGTAGACTGCGTTAGAAACGCAGTTCTCCACTGTGTTGGGAAGCAACCATGTGTCTCTAACAGACACGACCTGAGTCACAGGCACATTGTTCCCATAACAACTTACGGCTTGAAAATAATTTATTTTGTTCTAATAATTGAGAAGAGATTCGAGATTTCCCCCATGAGAAGGTCACTGTCACTTCCATCCCAGCTTGCTCTTTAGAATGAGAGAGAAGTTAGGGGATTTGGAGTTCATGCACCTAAAAAAGCATAGAACTTTTCACCTATGTTATTGAGGAGACCCCTTAGGACTCAGTCCTGTGATTTCCAAAGTGCCCTAAAATGACATTACTGCTCCTCCTCAGCCCCTTCTTGCTCCTTCCCCAGGGAAAAGCAGACTAATTGCATCCATCTGAGAGATGAGGATCCTGAAATTAAAATGCTCCTTCTCGAGGCAGTGAGGGAGCGTCTCATCATTCAGGGCCCTGGTCCTAGGCCTGCCCACACCAGTCGAACATCAACTCTTTACTGCCCGACATGGGCATGTCTGTGACACATGCCCCACACACCAGCAAGTGCATGGCTGTGAGATCCACTGGGCAACATGACCACTGCTCCTCTGCCAACACAGGGGCTTCTCAGCAGAACCAGGGTGTAGACTGGACCCAGAGAAAGTGGGATGTGAACGGGCCAAGAAGAGGAGACTAGAAAGAAATCCTCTACAGGGTTGGCCAAGGCCTGGAGGCTCCATGTATCTTCTTCACAGGCCCTCACCCAGGTCTCAGGAGCTGTACTTTATCTACATTCAGGCCCTGGGGCAGCAAGAGCTGAAGTAGCAACTTTGCTTACATTCAAACTTGTCTCTGCTCCTGGCACCCACATGCCCTGAAGTGAACAGGAGAGGGAGTCATCATCATAAAGCTCTCCAGGAGGCTGGCGCATGCATGAGGGGCTGGCTCCATCCCATCTTTGAAATATGCAGCGTATGGCAGGGTGGACACAGCTCATTTTAATCCCTGCATCAGTAAACTATTCCTGAGGGGTTCACTCTCTAGTGAGTCAGTCCCTCCCAGCCAGCAAGGATAAACCATATTTTATCCCTAGCTGAGAATACAGTACAAAGAAAACCAAAGAGAACTGGCAGGAACAACCAAGAGAAAGAAAAAAGCTTCTGGTGTGGGATGACAGACTGATTCAAACACTCCCAAATTACCACTAGGGCCATGTTCCCAAAGGGAGCTCCGCTGGGGAGGGAGAAAAATTCAGTGGTCCCAAAGCAGCCACAAACATACATATATAGATATATAGAGAGATACATATAGATATAAATATGCATATATAGAGATATCTGGAGTGCATGTGTATGTACACACACAGACACTCGTGTGTGTGTGTGTATGTGTGTGTGTATGTGTGTGTTTAGGGAGGAGGGAGTAACAGCAAGATTTTACTATGCCCCATTCAAAGCCTGGATTTGGTTGAGAGGCCCACAAAACCTGTGACTCTACACTCCTCCTCCCCTCCTCTGGGCAGTCTCCACGCCATCAAAGACAATTTTCCCAAATCTTGGCCATCAGAAGCTGGGCAGTCTCAGGAAGTTTCCTGATCATTTTGGAAGGACCTGGACATCTGAGAAAGAATAACACACGATTGGTCGGCAAAGATGAGGAGGACCTGGAGGCCAAGGAAGGATGGTCCTAATTTTCCATTTCACTGACCAGCTCCTGGGGAGGCAGTGATCACGAACAGGATCCCAGAAGCCTAAGCTCTGGTTGAAGCTCCGCCAGAAACTCACTGTGGGAGCATGGGCCACCCCAGGGCTCAGCCCAGCTCAGCCATTGTACTGTCCATTCCAGGATGGGAATGCCTGCCCAGCCCACCTATCCAGGTGGATAATGCTACCTGGGCACCTCCAATTCAGCTGGTACCGAGGCCCCTCCATGTAATGCTCCTGGGAGTACAGACATGGATACAGCAGGGTCGCTACATGACAATGCAGTACAGACTACATACAGGTGTTCAAGCCAACACCTCACAACGTGAGGCAATGCACTGCGAATGAGATTTTTAAAAAGAAGAAAAACACACGTACACAGGTGTATTAAGAAGGGCAATCAAGACTCTCTAAAAGCAAGACTTGACCAGCTGTGGAGCCAACACTGCAGGGCACTTCAGCCAGAGGGGAAAGTGCCTGCAGAAGCACAGAGAGCCTCCTGAAAGCATCGTCCAGTCCTACAGTGCTTCACAGTGTCAAAGCGTTTACATATGTATTTCTCATTTTGGCCTCCAAAAATCTGTGCAAGAAGTAACTCCCCGGGTCACAGATAGCAAAACTGAATTCATCAGAACCTCAACATTCATCAAGCACCAACTATAGTCAGGCAGAACAGTAGTTTGATCATCCTCTGGTCACACTGCCTGGTTCCTCACTTATTGTGTGACTGAGGCAATTTACCTCTCAGAGCCTTGGCTTTCACACTTGCAAAATGAGTACAGTAATTGTTCCAACTCAGGATTACTCAGGCTTCCCTGGTGGCTCAGATGGTAAAGAATCCACCTGCAATGCAGGTGACCTGGGTTCGATCCCTGGGTTGGGAAGATCCTCTGGAGGAGGGCATAGCAACCCACTCCAGTATTCTTGCCTAGAGAATCTCTATGGACAGAGGAGCCTGGTGAGCTACAGTCCATGGGGTCGCAAAGAGTCGGACAAGACTAAGCGACTAAGCACAGGATTGCTCTGAGAATTAAATGATGATACAGGGAGATTCAGGTGGTGCTAGTACATGCCTGCCAATGCAGGTAGACGTAAGAGACTCGAGTTCAATCTTTGGGTTGAGAAAATCCCCTGAAGGAGGGCATGGCAACCTACTCCAATATTCTTGCCTGGAGAATCCAACTGAGAGTGGAGCCTGATTTCTAGCACATAGTGAACAACTGTTCGATAAACCTTGGAAATAATTAGGGCACTTAATTGGAGTATACAACTGGCAAGTTATGTGATCCTGGGCAATCTTGTGCGATCTTATGACCTGGGTTTTTCTGAACTCCAGTTTCTCTGTTTGTAGAACAACTTGGTTGGATAGGTCAGCTCTAAATTCCCATAACAGTCTATGATTCTAAAGCACATCAAAGCATGTGATACAGCATCTCAAAAATCACCCTTCAACAAAATCATTCTGAATGCTCTCGACCTGCCAAGCTCTGCCCTAGAAACGGAAAAACTCCCTCGAGGACCACAGAGTTTGAAGAAGCAGGCAGACATGCAGAAAGCTGCTACAACACAGTAGGATCAGAGCTATCTACAGAGGTCACAGATGGAGTCAGGCAGCGAGCCAGGGCTTGCCCTGAGCTTCAGGGGGTCTTCAAGCAGGGTCCCTGGGCCTCTGGGATCAGCAGCACCTGGGAGCTTGTTAGACACAAATTGCTAGGCCCACCCCAGCCCTAGTGAATCAGAAACTCTAAGAGTGGGGCCCAGAAATCTAAGTGTAAACAAATTCTCTAGGAGATCTGGACAGGTGCTAAAATTTGAGAACTGCTGCTCTAGGGTGACAGGAAGTTTCTAGAGGAGTTAGCCCTTGTTATCACTCAGCTTTCCTTTCTCAAATCATGGAAACCTAAGCTGGGGGAGGCACTCAGCTGGCTCCACTGTGCCCTCTTTCCTTGCCCTGTGGTCTCAAGAATGAAGAGTTACAACCAATGGAGGGGGGTGGAGGCGGGCTGTGGCCAGACCGGATCCTGGGAGTGGGTGACCTTTTGCCAAATGGTTCTCACCGCCAAAGCCCTGTCCCGAGAACATTACCCAGCAGCCCCACAGGAAAGGCCTACAAACCAGATGAATTTCTGCAGGGACTGGATGAAACGTGAGGCCACCTGAGAGAAAGGCCTGGGGAAGAGGGATGTGTGTGTGAGGAGCTAACAGGAGGTTCTGTCTTCCATCTCAGTTGTTTGGTGTCTTCGGGTCTTTACCTCAACGGAACACAGGGTCTGGCAGCCTAGGCCTGTACCTCTTCCCCAGCTTCTCAAAACAGCCCTTGAGGACAGTTGCCAGCATCACTCTTCTCCACTCTATCACTCGCCATCCCCTTTGTGTGTCACAAGAAGGAGCAGAGCAGAGGTGTATTTTGGTTTTTTGTTTTTTAAGATCAAGAGGGTTTTTTTTTCCCCCTAACTTAAAGAGAATCTTTTTCTGCATCTGGATAGATTGCCAACAGGCTACAAGCTCTATCAGGAATATCAAACAATTACAAGAATCCCAAACCCAGGCTTCCTGTGCAGAGCAGGACAGACGTGCTTCAAAGCAGAATCATCTTCCCCCATCCAGCTCCCAATCTTTTCCACTAATTCACTGCCCTTCTGTCCCACAGTCCACAATGAAAGCTGGTGAGCTAGCCCAAGGTAGGCACCCAGGCTGCTGGTTCTATACAGTGGGCTCGGATTCTTTCACTTCAAGGCCAGGGTCACCCTCTTGGCTTCCAGACACTTCTAAATATGGTATCATGGAAGCCCATGGACCCATTCACACTTATCTACCCCTACCCTTGGTTCCCTCCCTTCCATGACTCAGGAGAAGAGAGATCAAGTAGGATGGATAACAAAAGAACGACTGCTGAGATGGCAAGATGGTGGTAAACACAGTGGAAAGAGAAAACATCAAAGTACTAAGAACTGGAAGCCGGTCCAGGTAAGAAGTCCAACTCAGCTTCATGTCCTCCAGCTAAATGGCAGGGCCATCCCATTTTGGTTTGGAAAAGCTGATGAGCATATCTTCGGATGTAGAGACAGATTGATTATTAACACAGAGGAGCAGCCAATGCAAGGTTCTCCGCCACCAACTGAAAGTTCCTCCTTCACCCCTTTAGCTCTCCTCCATGTTCTGGACAGCTGTCTTATGAGGGGATCTCAGCTGCGGAAGAGCAAAGCTAGACACAGACTTCAGACTTGTGACTAAATGATCAGCTTAGACTGTTAATAACCCATGATTCCGCCCCACAGGCTATTAAAGCCACTTCACTATCACTTCTCATTTGATCTCATCTTAATTCCTTTCAAATGTTTAAAAGCACTTGAACTAAAACTAAGATGACCATTCAGTCCTGATCCACAGCAAGGACAAAATTTTCCCCACAGACAGTAAAGGAATTATTGTTTACTAACATTGTGCTCTGAACATGTGAACTATTTATTTCTAAGAGCTGTTCAACTTGGAAGGGAATGTGGCTGAACTTGGAAGGGAAGGCTTGAGAAATCATCCCAATCTCATGGCACAATATTGTCACCTTGGTGCTGTACTTTTCCAAAAGAAAATGTGTCCCACGGTTTCTTTCTCTCTCTTTCTTCTTCTTTTCCTCTCTTCTTCTTTCCCTTTCACTATTTCTTCCTTTCTTTATAGTCTTTCTTCCTTCTTTCCTTTTTTATACTAAAGAAATACAAAACTTTTTGCTAGAAGAGTGATTACACAGATTCAAGTGGCTGAACTTTTATGCATTCCTTTCTCTTAAAAAAAGTCATTCCTAGGAGAGAAGAGCTAATAAAGTCCTGTATCTTTGATGATAGTGATGCAGCAGTACAAACAAATTATAGTGTTCAGAAAGTTTGAGAGACTGAAAAGAAATGCACAACGTGAAACACCAAATTTGCCTGTCAAGGTTTTTTTTTATTATTATTACTGCTTGTTTCATTTTATTTTATTCTTAAAGCTGAGGTTTGCAGCTATTTGCTTCACTATAGGAAATTCCAGATCCAAGAATACTGATTTACAACTTCAATCATCACCTGACAAATACAGCCCTTGCTAAGTGAGAGCTGATCCATAACAGGTATTTCAAATTTTCATAAGCCACAACATATCAACCCTAAAGTGAAGAGTTTCATTCACAGGAAACAATTTTCCAAAATCAGCAAATATTTTTTAAAGAAAAAAAAATGTAAAGAATAAAAGAGGAAACCTTCCCATAAAGATAACTTCCTCCCTGAATATGACTCTCTATGTTGAAATATACTGAGTTCTGTGATTTTTATTATTTTTATTACACCTGTCTTCCAGATCCCAGATTAACTCTTATCTTCCCCTGCCCAGGTAGGTCTCCAGGAACTGACAGATGGGCTGGTAACCTCAGTGGAACACCCAAAGTTAACCTGTAAGTCCACAACTTCTGCCGAGGGCTGCTGGCTGCTTATTGTCACAAACATTGTATCTGAGCCACTCTGACATCCTACTTCAAGGTTTCATGGAACATGAGACAACTTAAGCATTGAATTATTGCCTCAGATCCATTATGTACATCCCCCCCTCCAAAAAAATAGCTGCTGCCGCCACAACTCTTAATCCTTAGTCTATTATGGAAGCACAAAGATTAGAAATGCCACTCTTGCAGTAAAAGTTCTTTTTTCTTTGGAATTCTTTCTGCTACTTTTTAAAAAACAGAAAAGTATATTTTTACTTCTTTCAAGAAATTCAATTACACTTGAAAAATGTATGCAGTTGACAATGAAATCAAAATATCTAGGTAATTTCTAGTTTACTCAGAAAAGAAACATCTGAACAATAAAAAAAAAAATGTATTTCAAAGACAGTTCCCAGGTTATACATTTTTAATATATTTAACATATTTTCTTGTAAGAAAGATCTCTTTGCACTTAAAAAAAATTAGCATTCTGTAAAAGTGAAATCTGATAGCATTCCTAGAATAGCTCAGTAATTTATTTTACAATAACTTATAAATGTCAGACTTGAAAATTCAGGTTAGGGTTGTGGCTTCTGAGATTTATTTAAGAAAAAATATTTCTTCAAACAAAAATGTATCAAAAAAAAATTAAGTATGGGGTGCTTCTGTATCCTCAAATTAGTTTGGTGTGTAGGGGAGTGGGGAGGAAATTTTAAAGAGCAGCACCTAATGGTAAAATTAGGTATTGCAGGCTAGCTCTCAGAGGCATTGGAAGTCCGGTAAGGAGGAACATTAAGGTCTCCGTTCTGAAGGCTTTACATACATAAAAAAGGACAAGTCTTCAAATAAAATGTTTTCCTTGGTAAGTAAAGTAAACAACTTGGTAAGTAAAGAAGAGGATAGTGTCTTGTAGTTCTAAAGTAACTGCAAAACACATCGAACATAACTCTAGGAGCTCAGAGACGTGGCCATAAGGTTAATATTATCTTCATAAAACAGCCTCAACTCATTATTTGATGACTTTTTTATGGATATCCAAGTAACTTTCAATGGAATCAGTTGGAAAAAATGAGATTGGATATAAAGCAAATTTTGCTAAACAGCAACAATTTTGTAAAGGAAAAGATACTGATATCATCAATTACTCATGAAGTACAGAGGCAGGACAAGGACAGTATAAAATTATACAAAGGCTATTATGCAAAAGCACAATTTCACCACACACAGAAACCGCCAACCCCACAAAATTCAGTAATAAAAATAGTTAAGGCCATTTAGACTCATAAACAGTTGACTCCTTTTTTAAAGAGAGATTTATTATTATTATTATTTATTTTGACTGCAGTGGGTCTTCATTGCAGCACATGGGCAGCATGTAGGATCTTAGTTCCCTGACCAGGGATCAAACCTGAGTCCCATGCACTGGAAGGCAGATTCTTAACCACTGGAGCACCAGGGAAGTCCTTGACTCCATTTTTTTAAAGGGGCTTCATCAACCTTTACTAACACACACAGTCTACACAGACAAACCATTTTAAATGAAAACACCTTTTCAGAGAACAGCATCTTTGGTTACTTACCTCTGGCTAATTTGAAATACAGTCAAAATGTGGAGAACAATTTTTGGAAATAAACGGAGAGACCCAGATATGCTTCCACCCTGACTCCATGCCCAGTCTGTCTTGTGAATTAGTTTGAATGTTGGCAATCAAGCGAGTAGAAAGGAGTAAAGGGAAGGGAACTCTGACTTCTGTGAATAAGAAGTCATGATTAAATGCCAGTAGATTATAAAGAGCTGAATGCTACAGCCCTGTGGATTCAACAGAAACCAAACCAGAGACTAAGCCTTTTCACGTTAAAGAGAGCTTCATTTTCTCCTAGATTACAGTGTTGCATTTAGAATACTCCAAACCTAGTTCAGAGTTCTATTCTGTGAATATCCAAATGAAAGAAATGCATCTAAATGAGGGGTGTTATTTATTGCTAGATAAATTACAACAAACAGCAGCTTAAAACTGCACACATTTACTGTCTCACAGTTTCTGTGAATCAGAAGTCTGGGCCTGGCTTCACTTGGTCTTCTACAAGGCTGCAGTGAAGGTATTATCAGGGCTGGGGTCTCATCTGTGGCTCAGCTGGAAAAGTAAAGTGGTTCCTGGTCACATTCAGTGCCTTGCAGACTGTTGGCCTGAGGTCTCAGTTTCTTGCTGGATGTCATCTACAAGCCACCCTCAGTTCCCTGTCAAGTGATCCTCTTCATAAGCAGCTCAAAATATGGCAGTTTGCTTCTTCTTTAAAACCAGCAAGAAAGAATGTCTTTTGGCAAGACTGGTATCACAATCTTATTTAATGAAATCACATACATGTAATCATACATATCCTTTTACCTTTGCTGAATTCTACAGGTAGAAGCAAGTCACAGATCATGCCTCCTCTCAAGGAGACAGAACTGATTATATAAGGATGTGAACAGCAGGAGAAGAGGATCATGGGAGTGACCTTGGAGCCTGCCCAGCACAAGTTACTCAAAAGCTAACTTCAGTCAGCTGGTGGTAGCTATCTGGAGCAAGAGATTAGCAAAGATTCTCAAAGCAAATGAGCCCCATCTCAGTTCATTTATTCAATGGTACCTGTTTTTTGGACATGTACTATATCCTCAATACATGAGGAGGAGGTAATAGGGAAATAGTAGAGAACAAAGCAGAAACAGACCTAGTCCTCGAGAAGTTTACATTCTAGTAGGTGGAGACGGACAATAAATAAATATGTAATATCGGGGGTTCATGAGGGGTTAGAGAAAAACATTATACCTTAGAGTTGAAGATTGTGAAATCCACCTCCTTTTTGCCTTCACTGCAGAGGCTGAACTCAGTGGGTAAAATGGCCAACTAAGACTGCAACAACTTCACCAGCCCCACTGCTATCATTTATGAGCTTTGTAAACTATATGAGGCAGCTCCCCAATTTGAGAGAATCTTACTTTTTACAATGATAAAATGGATAAAATGGAGAGTAGGTGGGAATATGTGGTCTCAGCGGTCCTTTCTAGTTTTAATCTTCTATACCTTTTATGGGTAGATTTTGCTTTAAAACAGGAGTCAATCTATTGAGTGTTCTTAGTTTTAAATTTTTTTGAACTAAAAATAAAATTTTAATTCTTATATATTCTTCTTATATTCAAAACATTAAGTGACAATCCATGACAACTTACACAAAAGAGCAAATGTTTCCCTTATAATTTCCCTAGGTGACTTTAATTTACTATCCTTAGCCAACAAGTAAGTTATTGACTTATCAAGGCAAATTCCTATATATTGCTATATAGTTCTCTCTTGTGGGTGATAATTTTGATCTCTCCTAATTTTGCAAATCTCCAGTTCTTTTGCCAACCCCAAACACTGACTTGGGGACAAAACATGCCGTGGTAAAAGTCTGCTCTGGGTGAGGAAGGGGTAGGATATGACATTGCATGTACTTCCATTCCTGTGATAGATGCTTCTTTCAGTTAAACAGCTATTTAAACAGAAGAATGACTAATTCAAAATCCATGCAGAAAGCTCAACACTTGGAAATATGCATCTACATTACCTGAACTAAGATTAAGAGAAATCATCTTATATTACCATCATCACAAAAATAAACTGTATAAAGTTGCCAAGGTCCTTCTACTCAAAACTATGAGTTTTCCAGTAGTCATGAATGGATGTGAGAGTTGGACTATAAAGAAAGCTGAGTGCCAAAGAATTGATGCTTTTGAAGTATGGTGTTGGAGAAGACTCTTGAGAGTCCCTTGGATAGATAGCAAGGAGATCAAACCAGTCAATCGTAAAGGAAATCAGTCCTGAATATTCACTGGAAGCACTAATGCTGAAGCTGAAGCTCCAATACTTGGCCACCTGATGTGAAGAACTGACTATTGGAAAAGACCCTGATTCTGGGAAAGATTGAAGACAGGAGGAGAAGGGGATGACAGAGAATGAGATGGTTGGATGGCATCACCAACTCTATGGACATGAGTTTGAACAAGCTCTGGGAGTTGGTGATGGACAGGGAAGCATAGTGTGCTGCAGTCCTTGGAGTCAAAAAGAGTCTGACATGACAGAATGACTGAACTGAACTAAACTGATAAAGTCGCAAAATATTCATATCAGGCTATCATCATGATTAGGATTCTAAGACTAACCTTCTTATCCTTATCCGTAGTTATTCAACAATCTTTCTTTAACTCTTTATCTTTTATCTATGCTACCGTTGCTATTCAGTTGATAAGTTGTATCTGACTCTTTGTGACCCCATAGACTGTAGCACACCAGGCTTCCCTGTCCTTCACTATCTCCTGGGGTTTGCTGTTTGATCAAATTCATGTCCATTGAGCCCATGATATCATCCAACCATCTCATCCTCTGTTGCCCCCTTTTCCTCCTGCATTCAGTCTTTCCCAGCATCAAGGGTCTCTTCCAATGAGTTAGTTCTTCACATCAGGTGGCTAAAGCATTGGAGCTTCAGCTTCAGCATCATTCCTTCCACTGAATATTCAGTGTTGATTTCCTTTAGGATTGACTGGTTTGATATGCTTGCAGTCCAAGGCACTCTCAAGAGTCTTCTCCAGCACCACAGTTCAAAAGCATCAATTCTTCAGCAATCAGCCTTCTTTATGGTCCAACTCTCACATCCATACATGACAACTAGAAAAACTATAGCTTTGACTATACTGATCTTTGTTGGCAAATTGATGTCTCTGCTTTTTAATACCTTATCTAGGTTTGTCATAGCTTTTCTTCCAAGGAGCAAGCTTCTTTTCATATCATGGCTGCAGTCACAGTCTGCAGTGACTTTTGCAGCCCAAGAAAATAAAATCTGCCAGTTTCCATCTTTTATCTATGTCTTACCATAATGTGACCACCTATGTGAGCTTATGCTAACAACCATACTATCTACCATAAACCTGATAACTACTAACTTGGCAGGTAAGACTTGATAAAGAATCATTCTGAAGAAGCAGCTGTTCACTTTCCCTTAGAAACTCTTTACAAACAGCAATAGTGTACAAATCAGAAAACATTAGACCCTCTGGCTATCAAAAAGGAAAAATCTGCCAAGAATCTCTTCAAGTGTTTAACCCAATTGTAGTGTGATATATATTTTTTAACTTTTTAAAAAAGTATTCAGTGTTTTTTTCCCCTCAATGGAAAAGATTTTATTCAGATTTATCAATAGTCTGGTTGGTTAATTGAGTCTTATAATAAATACTACCACTGCATTTACTTACATGTTATGAAAACGGGTCTTTTATCCATTCTTTAGATGAGACTTTTCTTTGTTTTCATTAGACATATATCAGTTTTTCAACCTTGTAACTCAGTAGGGATAAAAAATGTCACATGTTACATCAGGCTGGTACTAAAATCTAAATAAGTTTTAGGTAGGCTAGTAACATAAAGTTCAGTAGAGATCAGACTTAGCTATAAGAATAAATGAATTTTTTAAATGATATGCCAACTTTTCACATACAACAAGATTCTTAAGAAATTGTAACCACAGATATTTTGCCATAACCACCCTTTTACTTAATAAAAATTTTTTGAACGTTTCCTCCAGGCTGGGTTCCAGAGTTGGCACTGAAGATATCCCTGCCTTCAAGAAATTCACAAGCTAATATAACTGAGTGCTTCCAACACACGTTTTAAAATTATACTTCTCATTACCTAGCAAGTGTGTCCCCAAAAGTCACAATGAAACTCATCTTTGATAAATTGAGTCATTCTTGAATATGCCATTTAAATAATCCTGTGATACAGTGGGAATCCTTTTATTACATAAGGCAAATAACACTTCTAATTTGATATTTAGATTTTTATACCTTGAGTTTTCTAAAAAGTATTTTTATATGTAATTTATTTAATCGTTCAGCTATGATATATTGGAAAGAACGCTTAGAGGAACTAAACTTGGATTTAAGCACTGAATATAATCTTAGGCAACTTACTGTTGGCCTTATTAGTAAAAAAGGAATAATATCTCACAGGCTGGATAGGAAGAGATGTCAAATGGTAGGTGTGGCAACCGATACCCATTATGGCTCCCCCTGATCCTGGTACCCATGCTGTGTAGAGTCCCCTCCAAGACTGAATTAGGACCACTCCGTATGACCATCAGAATGAAGTGCATATGACTTCCAAGGCTAGGTCACAACAGACACTGCAGCATTCACCATCTTCCCTTACATCACTCTTTCTGGGGAAAGCCAGCTGCCTCATCCTGGAAACATTCAGGCAGTCCCATGGAGAACCCCTGTAAAAGGCAGCTGAGGCCTGCCAACAAGAAACCAGTAAGGGAACCATCTTAGAATTGGATCCTCAAGCCTCAGTTGAGCCTTCAGACAACAACAGCCCTAAGTGCCTTCTGACTTCAACCTCATGAAAGACTTTGAGTCAGAACCACCCAGACCCACAGAAACTGTAAGAGTTAATAAGTACTTTTTATTGTTTTAAGTCACCAAGTTTTTGGTAATTTGTTATACTGCAATAGATAGCTAGTACAGATTATGAAAGCTCTGTGTACATAACAAGAAGAAAAATAAATTAGAAAGAATATCTTCTTTCATTCTCTCAACAACTATCGACAAACAGACTCTGTGCCCAGTTCTGTGCTGGGTCTATAGTTACGGTGGTGAGCAAAACACAGACCCTGCCCGTAAAAGTTTACCATGAAGCCAGGAAGATGGCCAACTAAATAATCACAATAAAGTGTGAAAGTTGCCATGGCAAGGAAATACAGGATACTTTTGAACCCTGTTTCAAGGACAACTAATCTTTTCCAAGAAGTCAAGGGAAGCATCTAGAAGAAAAGTTTTTGAATCTAAGAAGATTGTTGAGATAAATAGAAGAGAGATAAAAAGTTGCCTTTTTCACTTAACCAGCAAATTTGGAATAGATGGATTAGAATTGAAAAATTCAGAACTGCCAATATCAACTTCCATTCATTCTTCCAGCCAAAATGTGCTGAGTGCCTACTATGTGCCAGGGACTGTTCTAGGCTCTGGAGGTTCATCAAAGACTAAAGAAAGAACAAAATCCCTGCCCTCATTATTAGTCTTAAAAAAAATAGGAAACTATACTTGGGGAGGTGGTAGAATAATAATGGTCAGGGGTACAGGTTTTGAACTCAGATCTGCCTCTTACTGGGTTTGTAATCTTAGGTAAGATTTTTAACCTCTCTGTGCCTCAGTTCCCCAAGTGTAATAAGAGCACCTAGCTCCTGGGTTGCTATAAGAAAATAAATGAGTTAATGCTCATCAAACCTTTAGAATAACATCTAGCACATAGTAAGAGTTCAATTTATTGTAGCTATTTTTGATTTTCTTGCAATCTTACTTACAAAGCCCTCCTGTTCCCAGTTGAAGAAAAGGCACAAGGTTAAATTTAAAATACATGAGATCCTCACGAAGTAGGTCATTTCTATTTCAGCATAAGGTTGACATCCTGAGTAATTTATTGCCTGAATAATTCTGAAACACAGAAATGCAAATGTACAAAAGTTCTAACCATGTTGCAGATGGAAAAATGCTCCTTATCCAAGAACTTGTTTCATCTGTTAAACAACCCCTAAAATGGGCTCTTTCTACATAATGCTAAAACAACCTGTTGAGAAATAAGAAATTTAGTATGGTCTAGTCCCAAAGAAATTGCCTTTATATTCAAATACAAACTTTAAGAATAGTTTTGCATTTGATCAAATATTTTGAATGAATAAATACCGACTAAAATAATAATGTCGGCCTTGAGAACAATAAACACTGATTTCCTCCTTGTTTCCTTTATCATTTCTCTCCGGCCCAGTTTTGAACGGAAAGAGATGGCCAAGAACAATGGTTCCTCAAAAATGTTTCATCCCTGGATATCTTACTAACAATTATTTCATGTGTTTCAGGCCCCAGAGAGTAGCTATAGCTGGAGTGCTTCAGTGAAGAGCGGACGATCGCAAAATCGTAGACACTAAAGATGGAAAAGACCTTCGAGGTCATCTTGTCCACTCCTGTCAACTCAGTCCTGTTCCCCACAGCAAATTCTCAGGGGCTTTCGACAGCCAACTTGTAAATGATTCCAGCACCACTGGCCTGCCACTGTTCCCCTGGAGAGACCACTCCACTGTCTAATAGACCTTTCTGTTAGGTAATTTTTTTCCTTGATATTCAGCCCAATTTTACCTTCTCTTAGCTTCATCCCGTTATTCATTGACATACTGCATTGGACCAGGCTAAGCATCTCTTCTCCTCTTTCAGTGTAGATATCTTGTCAGATTAATTATGACATCAGCGGCTTCAGCCAGCCACATTTACAAGGTCCAACACAGTAGCATTTAGGCGGACAGATTTGGCTTGAGTGTCCCATCAAGGAATCTATGCAAAGAATGCCACAGATGCAAGAAGATCTCTTGCGCTTTGTCCCTCATTATCTATTTCCACAGCTTGCTTAGGGTTCATGTGTTTAAGAGCAGCAATGTTTGATACCTTTGGATTTCCCTAAAATCTTTCTCTTTCTCTCTATTCCTTCTCTATTCTGGCTCCAGGATAATCAGAAGGGGCCTCAAGAATGGCCCTCCTTTAGATGGTAGTTTACCAAGGCATGGTCTTTTACATCCTAATAAGAGATCCTAATATTGACTCCAGCTTTTTGCCCTAGGACAGAACATCCCTATTCTAACTGCCTGGAAAATCCCATGGACGGAGGAGCTTGGTAGGCTGCAGTCCATGGGGTCGTGAAAATTCAGACGTGACTGAGCGACTTCACTTTTACTTTTCACTTTCATGCACTGGAGAAGGAACTGGCAACCCACTCCAGTGTTCTTGCCTGGAGAGTCCCAGGGATGGCAGAGCCTGGTGGGCTGCCATCTATGAGGTTGCACAGAGTCGGACACGACTGAAGCACCTTAGCAGCAGCAGACAGCCTTGGATTTATAAAACTGAGGATGAATTGGTTTTAAGTGGGTTTTGTTCATATTGCCAATGTAAGGCTTTGGGGAAAAGCCATTAACTTGTGTGTGTGTGTGTGTGTGTGTGTGTGTGTGTACATGTGTGCATATGCATCTGTCTTTGTACAATCACTCTGTGGTTTATGAATTTTATAATTATATTTTGGTCATCAAACATAGTAGTGACTGTGGAGCACATCCTGCCACATCCTAAAAGAGAAACATTTTTAATCACAACTCAATGCAAAATATCCATGCATATACATATATATATATATATATATATATATACACACACATACATACACACAACTGAAAGAAAATTTCAGGAAATAATATTTATCCTCACCTAATAGGAAATCTCTATTTGCTATTCTCATCTTTTTCAATTATTTACAATGATGGCCTCAGCCCTTTAGGGCTTCCCTGGTGGCTCAGACGGTAAAGAATCTGCTCACAATGCAGGAGAACCAGGTTTGATCCCTGGGTTGAGAAGATCCCCTGGAGAAGGGAATGGCTACCCACCCCAGTATTCTTGCCTGGAGAATTCCAGGACTGTAGCGCTATAGTCCATGGGGTCACAAAGAGTCGGACACAACTGAGGGACTAGCACTTTCACTTACACCTTTTCCTCAACCCATTAGATTGATTTTACAGCCCACTAATGAGTCAAAGCCAAGGGTTGAAAAACCCAAATGTAAAGCCGCCCCCCCTGACCTCCAACCCTGTGGAGCAGCTGGTGTTGAGAGCTAGCCTCTGCTCTTTGCACCTGTCTCCACTGTGACTACTGCCCAGAACCTCAAGAAGCTTCATTTCACTTTTATCAGCTGCCACAGGCAGCTCCTGGTTCCCTAACCTCAGCTCCCAGGACTGAAGGAGACTGAGAGGTAGAGTTATGAAGATTGCCAAACTGAATGGCCATGTCAGCTTCCTCCCAAGAGGCTCAAAGTCCCCCAAACACACTGCATATCAGGACTGGGGGCAGCAGATGCAGGGCTAGAGACAAAAGTCCTTCCGAGATTGATTTTATAATCAAGCTCTAAGATACACCTCTGTGTGGTGGCCACGATTCAACAATTCTATAAATCCATCAATGGCAATATCAATGCATATGCAAAAATACATCTCAAAAAGGCTTCCAGCTAAATAATGTCTAGTGTCATGATGGAGGTCCTCATGTCTCTTATAAGCATTTCCTCTCCTCACAGGACTTTTTGTTCCCTTAGTGTTTATTTCTTGCAACTACATTATATATGAGAAATTAGGGAAACGAGTTAAAAGTTTTATATGTATTTCTCTTAAACTTTCTGTTTTTTTCCTTGTAATTAGTTTCATTTACTGGTTCTCCTAAAACAAGTTGAGTAAAATTCCCCTCCAGAACGATAATTCACCCTTTTAAAAAGGAAAAGACATGTTGGGTGACTTCTAGCTATGTGGAGTGGAAGATGCCCATTTCTGTCACAGACCATCTAAGGATAACCCTGGATCTGGAAGCCAGAGCCTTCCTGACATTAGCATACAGGTCAACTGCTTTTCATGACTATCTGCTCTACAGAGCTTTGTATTACATGGTAGCTTCAACTAAGTAACAGGAATCTGGTAAGTCCTATTTTGCAGCTGGAAAAGCCAAGGCTCAGGGAGGTGGAACAATTTACCAAGGTCACAGAGCAGATGAAGGAACTGAAATTTAAACCAAAGCTCTGATCCAAAGCCCACTCTCCTTCCTCTTCAAAAAGACTGCCTCAAAGTAATAAACAAGAGGGACAAATAGAAGTCAATTCCATTTGTATCAGTAACTATTTTAAACGTAAATACTGGTCTAAATGGACCAAAAAGGTGGCCTCTCCATTAATACACATTGGCTTGCACATTAAAAAATATTCTTATGTTAATACTACATATGAGGATTCATTATCTAGACATTTTTTCCATGCAAAGACACATCAGAAATCAAAATTACAGTCAAGGTTAAAATGCGATTTGATGAATAAATTTTAACTCCAAAATGTATGTAGAGTATATAATGAATGACATGAAGGTATAAATTAGTATACTAGATAGGATACATGACCCACTTTCTTAAAAATAAGCAAAGATATTTATACTTCAAAAAAATAAGGAATTTGCTGTATTAAAAAGGGATACATCACTGTGAGGGTGATGTGTATCCAAAAATGCAACTCAAAACATCAGAATGCAAATTGCAAAAAAAAAAAGTAAATTGTTTGCCCAAACCAAAGGAATTCTTACAAAAGCAAGTTCACTGTGTATTTCAAACATTTATTCAATTTTACTTTCAAAGAATTACTATGTCCTTTAAAAAGCACTACTATGTAAAGTATGGTTTACTAGTATCTTTACTCCATCTTGTGTGTGGTTACACACAAGAAAATAGCAAGAAGTTCATCCATATTTAAAATTAGTTGGGCTTCCCTGGTGGCTCAGTGGTAAAGAATCTGCCTGCCAATGCAGGAAACACAGTTTCAATCCCTGGTCCAGGAAGATCCCACATGCCGTGGAGAAACTAAGCCCATACACCACAACTACTGAGCCCACATCCCACAATTACTGAAGCCCATGCTACCTAGAGCCCATGCTCTGCAGAAAGAGAAGCCACCACAATGACAAGCCCACCCACCGCAACTAAAGAGTAGCTCCTGTTCACTGCAAGTAGAGAAAAACCCACGCAGCAATAAACCCAGAACAGCCAAAAATAATACATAAAATTAAGCTATCAGCACTGGTCTCAGCATTGGTAATAATCAACATGGTGATGAAGATGGATACAGTTCTCTGCCCCTTAAAGTTTTTGACTGAAGCCAGGGGCCCAGCATTAATGCTGGAAGGCAGACCCCTTGCAGATGGTAAGCAGTGCTCCCTCTGGACATGAGGTGGTTCTCACTCCCCTCCTTCCAAAAAGTGGCTTAAGCCACTTATAAATGCTGCATAGGAAAATCTTCTGTCCAACCTTGACCTTTCTGCTGAGGCCAACATGCAACATGTTTATACATTCAAAAAGCCTCGTAAATCATTTCAGCTTCAACAGAAACCTAGTTGAAAAGACAAACTAGGGCTAGAGAGTGAAGAGGAAAATGAGTAGCCAAAGCAATCTGAGATGGAACACAAGTATCAGACAGTTCAATGAGAGATTTGAAGTCAATCTCCAGCCAAAGACACTGACTGCAATATTTACCATCCCAGACCTCTGGATCATTTTAAAATAATGTTGACCTCCCCCTCTGAATCTTTTAAGCCTCAGGATATATGTGGGGTAATAAAAAATGTAAATGGATTGAAAGCTTGGTTCTTGTGAAGTAAGACGGTTAACTTCAAGTTAACCTGTCTAGACATGTGAATAAAGTCTTTTAAAAGTAGAAGGCCCAACAGGGCCAAGATAGGTTTTTCCAGGGCTGTCCTGTGGCTGAATAATTTTCCATGAGCTCAACTCACTTCATGGAACAACTTTAAAAATAACAAAGAAATAATAAATCTCACCATATGGAAATCTCTTTGGCCTCCACGTAATTCTCTGCCTTCTCTCTTTTTGTATTAACATCATAGCTTTCCATAGGTGGTATGCAGAGAGTATCTGAATCATCACACCCTGCAAAGACTGGCATTCCAGGCCATTTTTCTACCTTGACCTACTGAGGCTGTAACCATCTAAACCCATATGGAGGATATCACCATGGGGGCAATTTGGTGGTTTAGTTGCTAAGTGTTGTCCGACTCATGCAACCCCATGGGCTATAACCCACCAGGCTCCTCTATCCATAAGATTTTCCAGGCAAGAATACTGGAGTGTATTGCCATTTCCTTTTCCAGGGGATCTTCCCCACCCAGAGATCGAATCCAGGTCTCCTGTGCTACAGGCAAATTCTTTACCAACTGAGCTACCTGAGCAGTTTAGAAGAGCATTATGATGGAGAGAATCCTTTGGGCATAAAAGGATGACACCAGTGATCAGTACTACCCTTGACAGGATAAGAGGCCCCAGCACTGGGACCCATGCTTGGGGGCCAGCTCAGCACCTCCTCTGACTTGTCCTTCCCCACAAGTTCCTGAATTCCAAAATGTCCTGCCCAAAGAGCCTCTCCTCCTTTCCCATATACTAACCACAGAGGGCTCAATTACAGCAACCAGCCAGAGGGCAGGGAATATCACCAAGAAAGGAGAAGATGGGAATTCCCCCCACCTCCCATCCCACCAGAAACATGTTACCCATGAGGGGCTTTCTCCGTGTGGAAAGACATGGCCTTGTATCATACTGGGACTCCAGATTACTATATAGGATTGGGTATTCTAAGGACAGTGAGAGAAGGACAGGTTCTCCCAAAATCCAATAGAATGTATTTATAGACATATACACATATATGTGTGTGCATATATATAGATAGGTAGATACATATATATGTGCATATATCTATATATACATACACATTTATAGAGATAGAGAGAAGGTTTATTTTAAGAAATTGTGGAGGCTGTCAAGTCCAAAATCTGCAGGGTAGACCAGCAGACTGGAAACCCAGGGAAGAGTCATTGCAGCTCAAATCTAAAAGCAGTCTGCTAGCAGAGTTTACTTTTCTGTTAAGTCTTTTTTCTATTAAGGCCTTCAACTGACTGAATGAGGCCCACCCACAGTATAGAGGGTGATCTGTTTACTCAAAATCTTCTCATTTAAACCTCAATCTCACCTAAAAAATACCTTCACAGAAACATCTAGAATAACGTTTGACCAAGTATCTGGGTACTGTGACCTCACCAAGTTGACACATAAAACTAACCATCACAGAGAAAAGTATGTTTCATGTTGATGTTGATCATATCCCACAAAGCAGGCCTGCTTGATGTACCTTTTACTTAAACACACACACAAACACACACACGTCATTGTATGCTTTGTGTGTTCAATAGTAAGTCTACATAGATTTCTACTCACCAGTAGTAAATAGTAGAATAAATACACCTTAGCACCCCCAATAGAGAAGGAAATGGCAACCCACTCCAGTGTTCTTGCCTGGAGAATCCCAGGGACAGGGGAGCCTGGTGGGCTGCTGTCTATGAGGTCGCACAGAGTCGGACACGACTGAAGCAACTTAGCAGCAGCAGCTCCCCCAAAAGATCGTAAGTTCTGTATAAAGAGAAAAAGTTTCATCTTCTATGTCCATGTGGCATCACCCTGGTGCCAACAAGTATGTAGTCTATGTTTAAGGCCTATGTATTATCTGATTAGCCCTTCTTTTGCAACAGTAATGCCAAGCCTCCATCTAAAGCATGTTACTGTATTTTTAGGAGATCAAGTTGACAGATGTGAAATCCCTGGGGAGAGAATTCCCCTTTTGTCTTTTCTTTAAATTGATACTTTTATTGATAAATAATTTATTTTTAATTTTTGTTGGAGTAAGTTCATTTACAATGTTGTGTTAGTTTCTGCTGTACAGCAAAGTGAATCAGCTATATGTAAATATATATCCTTTCTTTTCCGGACTTCCTTCCCATTTAGGTCACCACAGAGCAGAATTCCCCCTTTACTTTACTTGTAGGCAAAGCCAGGAGCAGAGGAAAAGAAAGAAACGGAGGGAAAGAAAAAGGCCAAGCAGAAAAGCAGAGGTATCTATCACATGAGCCATTGGGTCCACCCCAGAGTTTTCTCAAGCACAGTTATGGCATCTTTATGTACTGATTCACAAACATCTATTAAGCACCTGCAATGTGGCAATGTCTGTCCTCTTAAAGTTATCATCCTTATTCCAAGCAATACACAATTCTATGAAATCCCTTATAGTTAGGAGGGGTCTGCAGGGTTCCCCTCTGGGACACACTCGCTTCTTCCCTGCTGAGGGTCACGTTGAGAGTTTTAGACCAAAAGTGACACCATCTGGCCTCCAGTTTCAGCTGTGCCACCGTCTCCCTCGGCGATGTCAGATCAGTCACACTTTTCCCTTCCTCTACTAAATAGGATGGCAATTATAATGACTTAACTACTTGTGGACATGCTATGAAGATCAGTGAGATAATGCATGTAAGAGCACTTTTTGTATAAGTGAATACAAATATAAGGTATTTCTAGAAGCTGCCCTGAAGACTTTTCCTCCTTTTAGGAGAAGCCGAAAGAGGTGACAGGCAATAGCATAAGGCAACAGCCACATTAGGGTGAGACTCTGGAATTTTCCATCTGCTTGATACCTCCACCAAGGTCCCTCAAACATGCCACCAAGGCCTGATCCCAAATAATCTGCCCATTAGCCTTCCATATATATGTGATATTCACCCACCAAAGTGCCCATGCCTTTAGGTTAAATTTCCCCCACAAAGAACCAGCATATTAAGTTATAATTTATAGCCTTTTCTATTTCAATGTGCCTTGACTTACTGAGCCTCATTCTAATATCACTGGGCTTTCCTGTTGGCTCAGATGGTAAAGAATCTTCCTGCCATGCAGGAAACCCAGGTTCAATCCCTGGGTTGGGAAGATTCCCTGGGGAAGAGAATGGCTACTCACTCCAGTATTCTTGCCTGGAGAATTCCATGGATAGAGGAATCTGGAGGGCTATATGGGGTCATAGGGTCATAAAGAGTTGGACATGACTGAGTGCCTAACACTTACACTTTCACTTTTCATTCTAACATCACCAGAAAGCATAAGAGAAAAAGCATAGCTGGAAAGTAGAGGAAAAAGGGATCAGTAAAACACTGTTTTACAGATTGGGGAATTGAGGCTCAAAGAAATGAAAATAGTTATCTAGCATCACATGGCTAATCAGTGACAGAACTGCAGCAATCTCTCAAGCCACTGTCTTCCCTCCTCTAAGTACTTCATGCTGACAATTTCTCTGTACCAGATGGATTAGAAAAAATGTTTTGTTATTACAAACGTACTAGACGAAAGGACTCTATTTAGCACCTAGCCAAATTATAGGTACACAATTGATGCTCTTGAACTGTGGTGCTGGAGAAGACTCTTGCAAGTCCCTTGGACTGCAAGGAGATCCAACCAGTCCATCCTAAAGGAGACCAGTCCTGTGTGTTCATTGGAAGGACTGATGCTGAGGCTGAAACTCCAATACTTTGTCCACCTCATGTGAAGAGCTGACTCACTGGAAAAGACCCTGATGAACTCCAGAGTTGGTGATGGACAGAGAGGCCTGTCGTCCTGTGATTCATGGGGTCACAAAGAGTCGGACATGACTGAGCGACTGAACTGAACTGAACAGATATTCAATAAATGCTTTTTGACAAATTGTTAATAAGACTTTATGGTAGGGCATAGTGTTATTTTTTTCCAATTGCTTCCACATTTATAATCTCATTTTTATCTGCATAACTAATGGGGCAGGTGTTATCCAATTCAAGAATAGGAAGCTAAGGCTCTGAAAGGTTACAGGCCTTCTAAAGTAGGAACAGAGCTAGCAATCCTACTACTGGGCATATACCCTGGGAAAACTACAATTCAAAAAGACACATGCACCTCAGCATTCACTGCAACACTATTTATAATAGAAAGGACATGGAATCAACCTAGATGTCCATCAACAGATGAATGGATAAAGTAGATATGGTACTTATATACAATGGAATATTACTCAGCCATAATAAGAAATGAATTTGAGCCAGTTGCAGAGAGGTGGATGAAACTAGAGCTGTTACACAGAGTGAAGTAAATCAGAAAGAGAAAAACAAGTATCATATATTAATGCACATATATGGAATCTAGAAAAAGATTGAACCAATTTACAGAGAAGAAATGGAGATTCAAATGCAGAAAACAGACTTGTGGACTCAGTGTGGGGAGGAGAGGATAGAAGAAATTGAGAAAGTAGCATTGACATATATATATACTATCATGTGTAAAATAGATAACTAGCAGGAAGCTGCTATATAACATAGGGAGCCTAGCCTGGCACTCTGTGATGACCTAGAGGGGTGGAATGGGGGTGGGGAGGGAGGTTCAGTAGGGAGGGGACATATATGATTTGCACTGATGTACTGCTGTACAGAGAGCACCACAAGGTTGTAAAGCAATTATCCTCCAGTTAAAAAAAAAAGTAAAAAAATTAAGTAGGCACAGAGCCTAGCTAGAACTCAGGTGTCCTGACTTGCTGCCCGTGTTCTTCTATGAGCCAGACTCAACAACACCGCAGGAGCTGAAAGAGTTAATGTGGGTGCTGCTGCAGCAAGAACAGATGGCTCCTTGCCTACTGACCAAGGTGACTTTCTGTCCAGAGGAATCTTTCTCCACCCTCATGATAAGGGAGGGTACAGGCAGGTACTGGCTTTATAAGTTGAGTTTATAATGGGGAAATGCTGGGCTTGCCAACAGGGAGGGCTCACAAGGCATCCGGGCCTCTTCCATCAGGATTCTTGGCATTTCACCCTCTATGTAATGACAGTGTAGAGCATCAGCTCTACATTGTCATTTCTCCATGGGTCATCTAAAAATTCTTGAGCAAAATTAACACCTTTTTCTATAGGGCACACACACACTTTTTTTTTAATATCGTTTTTTTAAATATTTATTTATTTATCTATTGACTGCTGCATGAGAGCCTTCTCTAGCTGCAGGGAGGGAGAGGCTACTCTCCAGTTGCAGTGTGCAGGCTTCTCATTGCAGTGGTTTCTCTTGTGGAGTGCGGGCTCTACACGTGGGAGCTTCAGTAGTTGTGGCCATGGGCTCAGTAGTTGTGGTGCATGGGCTTAGCTGTCCTGTTGCATATGGGATCTTCCTGGACCTGAAATCAAACCCATGTCCCCTGCATTGGCAGGCAGATTCTTTATCACTGAACCACCAGGGAAGCCCCCTTGCACACATACTTTTTACATAGCTTTGAAATTAATTCTTTACATATGACTTTTTTCTAATTAGACTCTTGGACAACAATGTCAAACTGTCTTGATTTTATCCTTGTATCTCTAGCATCCCACTTGAGTAACATAGAACTTCAACAAATGTTTGTTGAAATAAAATTAGGGTGGCTCAAACACCCCTGGGAGGGGTAAAATACTAAGTCACAAACACTTCAGTCTGAATTAGTTTGCCCTGGGTCTTTAGTGAGGACAGCCAGGGTCCTAGACACTTGAGGGCACAAAGCAGAGAGAAAGGAGGAGGAGCTGGCCAAGGACGAGTCCCCAGCAGGAGAGTCCCGACCCCAGAATGTGTGTGTGTGTGTGTGTTAGTCACTCAGCTGTGTCCCACTCTTTGGGACCCCATGGACTGTAGCCCACCAGGCTCCTCTATTCATGGAATTCTCCAAGAATACTGAATACTGGAAGAATACTGAAGTGGGTAGCCATTCCCTTTTCCATGATCCCAGGATACCAGGCTCAAACACTATGGTGAATTTTACTGTAACTCCCTTCAGTTTCATTTGAAGAACAAAATGGTTCAAACATTAGGATTCAGGACCGAAAAGTTACAAAATCTGGTATCAACTAAGTTCATAGAGGACTCTCAAGGCAGTAAGTCCCATAGAGGGGCTGACAAGATCTGCCCAGGCCTCACCTTCCCCTCCCACAAACAGGGGTTCAAGGAGCAAGTTTGGCCGGTATTGTTGTTCAGAGAAGCAGGGCACAAACTACCAGGGCTACCAGGGTATACAGCTGATGTCTTCTCCAGGATAACTGGGGTGCTCATTTATCATAGTTTCAGGTCAGTTTTCCCAAAGAAGTACAATAATGTGCCTCTCCTGGGATGAGGCCAATCTTCAGTGATCTGGACACAGCATTTCATGCAGTCTGATGAGATTACTCAGTGAGTGGAAAAGGAGAAGGAATTTCCCTGTCCAACATATGGAAACAAGATTGAGTTCTGAATAAATCAAAACCATCAAGTGTTTGTTTTATAGACACAGGCCACATTTTTGAGAAAGGGGAATATAGGGTTGTTGTTCTTATCTCTATGGCTCATTGTGGCGTTCTTGGATTCTGTTTCTGTTCATCTGTTTGTTGATTTTAGTAGTCTAGTTCTTACTATGTACCCAACATTGCTCATAGATTATCCTATTAAACCTTCCCATTAAATCTATATATTAGACATTCTTATGTCCACTTCCTTGGCAGAAATATCAAAAGAGACAAATTAACACAAGATCACACACCTAACAGCCAGCACAGCAAAGTATCCACATTCAGCCTTAGCTGACTCCAAAACCTTTGCATTCTCCAGCATTCAAGGCCACTCATGTGTCCTGCCATTTCCCTTCTGCTAAATGGGAGGAGAATCTTTTCTAAATACCAGCTAGGTACAGAACATCATGTTGGTCCAGGTGGGAAAAACAAAAGAAGTGGAAAGCCTAGTCCCATCCCCTCAACGGAATCATCAGTAATGAACAGAGAAAGTATTCAACAAATGTTCATTACTTGAACTATAGCATATGGCTAAGGGATCCAGCTCCCTTTGTATCATCTAAGATATGACAATAAGTCAAATGCATGCCCCCCAACCCCTACAAGATGAAGACTGAAAAGGTCTTATCATGCCACCTGCAAGAACTTGGAAATTACTCAGTATGCACAAAATTACCATCCATGACTATACATTTTGGGTTCAACCATTTTTTTTTTTCCTGTAGAATTTTAAAATCCAAGAAATAGGAGGGCTTTCTTCCCTTTCTTTGAGAAATCAAGGTATACAAGTCATCATTTTAAGCTAGGTCAAATTTTTCTTCTTTAGGTTATTAATGTTAGGACTTAGAATAAAACTGGAAAAAATAGAATGAGTCTATATATGAAGTAGAACCTGAATCACAGCACACAGTCAGGCATTTTAAATCCAACAAATATTACTGACTGTTTTGCCATGGAGCACACACACTTAGAGTCCAAATGCCTTACAAAGGGCTATAGGACCTTTTATGGGCCTGGTTGAGATCTAGCCTCCCAATCTTACTTCCTCCCTTTTCCTAAAACACACATTGTCCCCCAACCAGAACAATTTCACTCCATGTTCCTCCAGGCTGTTGTGGCTTTGAGCTCGCTGCTCCTTCTAATGAGCTGATTTTCCCCACTCGCCATCTAGTAATTTACCTTTATAAACCTTCTCCACCACCTCCTCACTGATGTTTTCCTCCACTCCCTCAAGAAATGTCTTCCTCTACCCCCTAATGTGTATGCGTGCTCAGTCACTCAGTCATGTCTGACTCTTTGCAACCACACGGACTGTAGCCCACCAGGATCTCTGTCCATAGAATTTTCCAGCCAAGAATACTGGAGTGGGTTTCCTACTCCAGGGGGATCTTTCTGACCCAGGGATCAAACCCATGTTTCCTGTTTCCTGCATTGGCATGGGGACTCTTTACCACTGTGCTACCTGAAAAGCCCACTCCCATAATACTTGGGACATAGACAAAGTAGTGTGGAGCTCTGGACTGAGGCAGGCTGAGTGCACTGCTGAGACTCAGATATGTTTGGGCGTATCTGGTGAACAGATGGGGCCAGAGCTTCCTAAGTTAGAACTGTTCCAAAAAAAAAGAACTGTTCCTAAGGGAGATGCGGTCAGGTAATAGAACCTTCATCACTAGGGCGGGCATCACCAAGCATGGTGGGATGTCTCAGTCTCAGCCCCCAATGGACCTGTGTCTGGTTCCCAGGGACAGAAATGGCTGTGAGTAAAACCCCAAAGCTCTATTCATTCCATTCACTCTGCAAGATGTTGGACACAGTTTCCTTAGGTTCCTCTACCACTGTATGTCAGTGCCATTTGTAGCACAAGAAGGTCACAGTTGAAGCAGCATTTGGGGCTCAAGGAGGTAGGGGTGGGGAGGGCATTTACAGAGGGGTAGCACTCAGCAACAAAGACCCAGAGGTCAAGGCCCAGAAAGTGGCCATGTCAGAACCAGAAGGAGGAGAGAAACAGGTAGATACCCATCAGCTGACTAGACTTGGGTGTGAGTCCACAGGAGACAGCTGGCAGGTGGGGGGACAATGTTAGGATAGACTTTCTATGGAGCTGAGGTAGACGCAGAGAATAGTGACATATAACACCAGTGACTTGTTTGGTGTTGACTGAGTGTCCATCTCCCTGCCCCTTCTAGAAAGAAAATGCCACAGAGATCAAAAGAGAAGTGACCTTGCCTAAGCTTTTTTTATATCCTTCCAATGGAAACTTACACAACACCTGACACATAGGACCTGTTACTCAGGACATGAAGGAAGGAAGGAAGGAAGGGAGGGAAGAAGGCCGGTCTAGGGGCAATGTTAGGGACATTGTGATCATCTCAGAAAAAGCAAACAACATGAATGAGAACACAGAGATAAGAATAAGGACATGGGGAGAAAACACAAGCCTGACTCAAGTCAAGAATAAATATTAGGGAGTGGTGAGAAAGTAAATTGTGGGTGGGGGGAGCGGCAGTGCAGTGAACGTGTGGGGCAAGGATGAAGAGCCTGGAAACCAGAAGGAGAAGAAATTGTTTAGATTCTGGCTGGGGCTTCCCTGGTGGCTCAGATGTTAAGAATCCACCTGCAATGCAGGTTCAGTCCCTGGGTCTGGAAGATCCCCTGGAGAAGGGAATGGCTATCTACTCCAGAATTCTTTCCTAAAGAATTTCATGGACAGAGGAGCCTGGTGGGCTACAGTCCATGCAGTCACAAAGAGTCAGACACAACTAAGTGACTACCACACACAAATAAGTGATATCATGTAATAGTTGTCTTTCCCTTTCTCAGTTACTTCACTTAGTACAATAGTCTCTAGGTCCATCCACGTTGCTGCAAATGGTACTACTTCATTCTTTTTTTAAGGCTAATATTGGATTATATATACAAAGCACAGCTTCTTTATCCATTCATCTGTTTATGTACACTTGGGCTGCTTCCATGTCTGGGCTACTGTAAATAAAACTGCTATGAACATTGAGGTGCATGTATCTTTTTTAATTAGAGCTTTCATCCTTTCAAGCTTTATGTCCAGGAGTAGGATTGTTGGAGTTATCATATGGTGACTCTACTTTTAGTTTTTTAAGGAAAAAAAAAAAATACTCCATACTGTTCTCTATACAGGCTGCACCAATTTTACATTCTGGGGGGTTATTTTGAGGACAAGGCACAAATTTGTTTTTGTTGATTTAATTGTACAGACATGATGGTCATATAACACCTGTTTCTTAGATGAGAACAATGAAGATCAGAGAAATGAAAAGAACTTTCAATAAGACTTGGCGTCAGATAGACTTCCACATACCCCGTCTCTTTGCTGGACCAAGAATCTTCTCCCACTCTGCTCCCTTCATGTGGGTATTTGAGTGAGCAGCCTGCCTCCAACTAGATGTCCGTGCAGTTCTCAGAGCCTTTTATAACTGAATTGCTCTGTTTCTGGCTTCACTTTCCTCACAAACCCCCACTTATTGAAATCACTGGTAAGACATTAAGATTTTTCAGAATTACCATACTTTATCAGAATCTGCTTTAAGTTCCAAAAGATTCTTCTGCAGTCTGCTTTATTCTGTTCCTTCTTTGACTTGTGAACGAAGTCTGGTAGGATGGACGGAGACAGAATGGAGGGAGGGGAGAGAGGAGATGGACAAATTGTTTCATGCTTAGTTCAGCAGCCCTCTTACCTAGGTTTCCTCAACTTTAGAGGAAGCATATTTCATATTTATTGGGATATTTTCCTTCCAAATTTCTTTAAAAATCTCTGAAAATCCATTAAAATGGCAGAAAGAAAAAGGAAAGAATGGGGGGAGGGAAAGAAAGAAAAAAGTCCCCCAGTTTTAGGTCTTCTCTTTGTCCCTACGGAGACAGTTTCCAAATAATTCATGACTACTTAGAACATCTGACCCACCTATTAAATATGCCCTTCAAATTGGCTTAGAATTTTACTACATCTTTGGCGAATAAAATTTCCTGATTCATAGAGAATGCTTTCTAGGTAGAGCATGCATTGCCCCAACTCCACTTCTGAAACTTGCTCACTGTAGGTAGGTGCA
Source organism: Bos indicus x Bos taurus (assembly GCF_003369695.1). NCBI lineage: Eukaryota > Metazoa > Chordata > Mammalia > Artiodactyla > Bovidae > Bos > Bos indicus x Bos taurus. The sequence continues at coordinate 42,605,022 of NC_040086.1, forward strand.
ACATTATTGGCTGATTATATTTTATAGATGATTTCCCTTTCCCAAAACAGATGTTTACAAAGTCTTGTCTCCATGAAAAAGTGCCAAGGACCCAGTCCATTTAAACCATTTAAAAGGAGGCAATGAGAACATTTACTGTGCAAAGGGTAGTATATATCTCCATGCAGATCCTGGATAGTATTTTTAACATAAGATTTAATTATAATGATAATGACTTTGTGGTCATATTTCTAAAAAGGGGGGAAAATAAATTTTTAGGCACTTTACGGTTATGTGTTATTACACTAATGAGAAATGGCCGTTTTATCCAGGTATCCAGGTACCTGATTATAATAATGAAAAATATTGTTCTACTTTTATAAGCCCTACATTCCAAAAGCCCTTCAGTGCTTCATATCATCATCATCATTACTGTAACAGTTAATTATACACAGACTATCTGGGTATGTGAGTAAGAACACTTGACTATAATCTGACTCACTAATAATGGTAAGGTCAGTGGTTCAAACCCTGGGAAGGATGCTGGCAAACAAAGGGAGTTGCTGCTTCACAAATGCCTCATGTCAGCAGGAATGGAACTGATGGTCTCACAGGGAAGGGAAGGTTGCAGCTTCAACGTTGCTGCAATAGCTCAGGCCTGAGGAGGAGACTTCAGTGCAACTGAACTGAGTTGGCCGGTAACCACTTGGTTTAGAAACACGTGTGTGTGTGTGTGTGTGTGTGTGTGTGTTAGTCACTTAGCCGTGTCTGACTTTTTGAGATCTCATGGACTGCAGCCTGCCAGTTTCCTCTGTCTGTGGAATCCTCCAGGCTAGAATACTGGAGTGGGTTGCCATTTCCTTCTCCACTGAGACTACCCCAATTTCAAACTTTTCTCTTTTGACAGTACATGAAATGCAAAAAGGCAAAATGGCTGTCTGAGGAGGCCTTACAAATAGAGAAGCTAAAGGCAAAGGAGAAAAGGACATTTGAATGCAGAGTTCCAAAGAATAGCAAGGAGAGATAAGAAAGCCTTCCTCAGTGATCAATGCAAAGAAATAGAGGAAAACAATAGAATGGGAAAGACTAGAGGGCTCTTCAAGAAAATTAGAGATACCAAGGGAACATTTCATGTAAAGATGAGCACAATAATGGACAGAAATGGTATGGACTTAACGGAAGCAGAAGATATTAAGAAGAGTTGGCAAAAATACACAGAAGAACTATACAAAAAAGATCATCATGACCCAGATAACCATGATGGTGTGATCATTTGTCTAGAACCAGACATCCTGGAATGCAAAGTGGGCCTTAGGAGGCATCACTATGAACAAAGCTAGTGGAGGTGATGGAATTCCAGGTGAGCTATTTCAAATCCTAAAAATGATGCTGTGAAAGAGCTTCACTCAATATGCCAGGAAATCTCAAAAACTCAGCAGTGGCCACAGGACTGGAGAAGGTCAGTTTTCATTCCAATCCCAAAGAAAGGCAATGCCAAAGAATGTTCAAACTACTGCACAACTGCACTCATTTCACGCGCTAGCAAAATAAGGCTCAAAATTCTCCAAGCCGGGCTTCAACAGTACGTGAACCATGAACTTCCAGATGTTCAAGCTGGATTTAGAAAAGGCAGAGGAACCAGAAACTCAAACTTCCAACATCTGCTGGATCATCAAAAAAGCAAGAGAGTTTCAGAAAAACATCTACTTTTGCTTTATTTACTATGCCAAAGACTTTGACTGTGTGTATCACAACAAACTGTGGAAAATTCTGAAAGAGATGGGAATACCAGACCACCTGACCTGCCTCTTGAGAATCCTGTATGCAGGTCAGGAAGCAACAGTCAGAACTGGACATGGAACTATAGACTGGTTCCAAATCGGGAAAGGAGTACGTCAAGGCTATATATCATCACCCTGCTTATTTAACTTATATGCAGAGTACGTCATACGAAGTGCCAGGCTGGATGAAGCACAAGCTGGAATCAAGATTGCCGGGAGAAATATCAATAATCTCAGATACAAAGATGACACCACCCTTATGGCAGAAAGTGAAGAAGAACTGAAGAGCTTCTTAATGAAAGTGAAAGAGGAGACTGAAAAAAGTTGGCCTAAAACTCAACATTCAGAAAACTAAGATTATGGCATCTGGTCCCATAAACAATGGAAACAGTGACAGACTTTATTTTTGAGGGGCTCCAAAATCACTGCAGATGGTGACTGCAGCCATGAAATTAAAAGATGCTTGCTTCTTGGAAGAAAAGTTATGACCAACCTAGACAACATATTAAAAAGCAGAGACATTACTTTACCAACAAAGGTCTATCTAGTCAAAGCTATGGTTTTTCCAGTAGTCACATATGGATATGAGAGTTGGACTACAAAGAAAGCTGAATGCTGAAGAATTGATGCTTTTGAACTATGGTGTTGGAAAAGACACTTGAAAGTCCCTTGGACTACAAGGAGATCCAACCAGTCAATCCTAAATTCCTTTATCAGACCTGAATATTCATTGGAACGACTGATGCTGAAGCTGAAACTCCAATACTTTGGCCACCTGATTTGAAGAACTGACTCATTGGAAAAAACCCTGATTCTTGGAAAGATCAAAGGCAGGAGGAGAAGGGGATGACAGAGGATAAGATGACTGGATGGCATCACGGACATGATGGACAGGAGTTTGAGTAGGCTCCAGGAGTTGGTGATGGACAAGGAAGACTGGAGTGCTACAGTCCATGGGGTTGCAAAGAGTCAGACATAACTGAGCAACTGAACTGAACGGAACTAACTGGCTAACGAGGCCCTTACAAAATGTCACAGGCTTGGTGGCTTAGCGAATTTATTTCCTCACCGTTCAGGAGGCTGGGTGTCCAACACCAAGGTGTTGACAGAATTGGTTTCTTAATTGAAGAGTCTCTGCAGCACCCAGCATGCTGTTTCCTCCTCCTATTGGGATAAATACGTTTGGAAAGCCCTGAGGCTTCTGTTCTTGACTTGTAGATGGCTGTCTTCTCCCTTCTCCATCTTCTCATGGTCTTCCCTCCATATGTATCTGCCTGCTAATTGCTTCTTCTTATAAGGACACCAGCCCTATTGCATTAGAGCCCACTCTAATGAATTCACCTGATTTACTTCTTTAAAGACCCTATTTCCAAATACAGTCACATTCTGAGGTTCTGAAAGTTAAGACTTCAACATGTAAATTGGGGAAGTGGAGCATAAACCAGCTCAGAGCAGACAGGATCGCAATTCTGGGCTCAGAAATCATGTATTGTGAGTATGACCCTTACAGTCCCTTCCACCCAATCTTCAACCAAAATCTGGCCTTCTAGTTAGAAAGGTAGAATTTGCCCTGTGATTTTTCATGGCTCCTTTCTCTTGGTTCCCATTCAATGTTAAGTCCAAAGTCATCTCCTCAAAGAGGCCTTCTTTGATGGCAGAAACTGATATTGTTGTACAATCCACCCCAGATCACATTGCCCAATTTACTTTTTTCCCAGCACTTACCACTGTCTGAAACTGCCTTGTTTCTTTGTTTGCTTTTCACAGTCTGTCTTTCCCACTAGATGCTAAATTCCAAGGTAGCAGAAACCTTACCACGGTTTATAGCTGTGCAGTTATAGGCCAGTGCCTAGCAAAGAGTCTAGCACACAGTTGGGATCAAAATATATTTGTAAAGTAATTGACTTTAAAGGGTAACAAGAAGATAAATGATAAAAGGGGACACAGTCTGCCTGGAGAAAGGACAGTGGGCTGTTGGCCAATAGTTTTTCAGAGGCCCCCTGCTCCTTGGTTAACATACCAAGACCCCGTCATAAAGGCTCAGGGACCAGTTTGCCAGCACCCAAAGGACAAATGTATCACTCAGAGGAGGAACCACATGATACCAAGCTCACCAGGCTAATGTACTAAAAGAGGGATGCCTTTGTAGGAACTTACATGGAGCCGGATTGATCTCAAGGACAAGCACATGCTACCTGTGTAGGTAGAAGGTAACCACAAAGGTGATACATATGACTGAATATTTAATCACATCAAGCTAGGTAAAGAACTCACCTGTCAATGCAGGAGACTTAAGAGATGCCGGTTCAATCCCTGGGTCAGGAAGACGCCCTGGAGGAGGGCATGACAACCCTCTCCAGTATTCTTGCCTGGAGAATCCCAAGGACAAAGGAGCCTGGCAGGCTACAGTCCATAGTGTCACAGAGTCAGACAAGACTGAAGTGATTTAGCACACACACAAACACACACACACAGCTAAATACTCTGGTCTTACAACAGGAATGGTCTTGCCAATGGCACTGGAAGATGCATATTCCTGTAGCAAAGGCTCCTGACTAATGCTTTAGGGACAATGTCAGCATTTGCTTTGAGGGTTTTTCAGCCAATCCCCCTTTTCAGAAGGCATTCTTGCTTTAGGCCCAAAGAGAAAAAAGAAGCATTAGAAGTTAACCAATATATAACCTCACTGTTTTCATTACAAACCATCTTCTCCCCAAAATCATTCCACCAGAAAGCACCAACTCAAGGATTTATTGTGCTATACCAACAGCCAGTTTCTGAAGTGAAAATATTATAATTTATTGATGAGGAATGGAGATGGGATACATATTCCCTGGGGGTTAAAAGGTTTAATATTTTTGTTTGGTTAGTTTTTTCAGTGATTTTTCATCTCTCTTCCATGTTTGGCTCCTGAGCCACCAATTGCTAGAGAAGGTATCAGTTTGTCTAGGATGAATGGCAGAGTCTGCCCAGAATGTGTAAATGATGAATGTACTTATGTTAGCTGTTATCACTCCACAGCCAGCAAGCTGGAGGGGAGGTGTATTAAGTCAGATCATTCCCAAACACGTTGGGAGAAAGAGAAGATGGAATGGAAGAGTTTATTTTGTTTCTCCCAGTAGGTCAGTTTTAGAATCACAAAGTGCTCTGGGGTCACTCGGAAAATAAGGAAAACAGAATGTATCTGACTGCCGCCCAGGCTGAGGAAGCAAATCCCCAAATCACACAGAACTAGGAAGGATTTGGTTTCATTAAAAGCAGCCACTGGCATTTAGCCCCTGAAGATGAAAGCCAAAGCCCCTTAAACAGGCTCGAACACAAGCTGAATTTCCGGCTAAGTCCCCAGGGTGCCAGGATTGTTACAAAGGAAGGTACCAACGTCCAGAGGTTGGAAAGAGCCGGGACTTTCCAAACATATTTATCCCAATAGGAGGAGGAAACAGCACGCTGGGTGCTGCAGAGACTCTTCAATTAAACACTAAGAACAACCATATCCAGGTTCCTATTTCCATTTTATTGGTTAGGATACCAGGACCTCCACAAGGTTCTGGGGTCTGCTGAGGCTCACATAAGTGGAGGTACCAGAAACCCAACAGATGTCTTCCTGACATCAAAATTCCATATTCCCTCAACCACTTGGAAAAATGAGTATTTCCAAGTCAGTGGGTCAGAGTCCCACCAGGCCTTACCTCTCACGTCTTCATAAATCAGACCCTTGGGCCTTTTGAGTCCACCAAAATTTACACTCTGGTCTAGCTGAGTTTTCAGAGCTCATTACTAAAAACTTATGTTCCAGCTCACTTTCTGGGTGAGGAAGCTCATTTACCAATTTGGGTATTCATACTGGCCTTCCTCTAAAAAGGACAGAAGTTAGCTATCCAAGATGATGAAAGGGATAAAATATGAAGCCAGCAAAAATGTGTGCCCTAATGACATATGCTTTTGTGTCTGGTAGGCCACAGGTTGGAAGTTCTGAACTTTCTAACAAAAAAGAAAAGGAGGGGAGATGGAGGAGAGAAGAGAGGGAGGGAGGAAAAAAAAGAAATGTATCAGATTCATTATGTCCACAAAACTAAAAAAGAAAAACATCAAATGAAATAACAACTCTATATCCAACATCCCTAGAATAAGAGACTAAGGGCACATTGCAGAGAGCTGTTAGATCAGCTCTTCTCCTACAGAACATTTCAGTAAAGGCAGTTCTGTAGGAGTCAGGCCATGCCTTTTCCTACGTGCCCTGCTTGGCTCCCTGCTAAGAACACAGACAGTCTCAGGTGCAGAAGTTTGAGACCCCGTTCCTGTCCCGAGGATATCTCACACCCATTCTGGTTCACGAGAAAGGTCACAAAAGAATGTGCATGGATCCCTGCAATGCCACCCTGGGAGAAAAACATCAGCCTCTGGAACTAAGATGTCAGCCCCACCGTTTCCAGGCCCAGGGTGATGTTGAGGGTATTCCTAAAGGCCCAGAGTCACAACTAAGGGGGTGAAAGCACCTTCCTTCTCTTAAAGGAGTACCTCTGCTCCAGGGAAAGTCACCTCCTAAGGGTCTATCTGAAGTCTCCACCTGAAAAAGTGCCCACCAAGACCTGGTTTCTGGTTTAAAGATTCTAGGTTTTTTCTTTTTTCTCACTGTACTCTCTTTGTGGAAACTCTGAAATCTCAAGGAATGATCTAGTTTATCAGATGATTTGTAGCCTGAGTTTGCAGACTCAGTTTAATTCTACACACAACCTTCATTTCCTGCTCCACAATTATCCCCTTTCTTCCCTCTACTAAACCCCATCTGGAACAGCAAGGGGACAAGGAGCCACTCTGGCTGTCCCTCCTCCATGTGAGGCCAGGTGAGGGAGATGACAGAGTGTGGAGCACCAGAAAGAAGCATGTCAGCATGCACGACTCCTGTACCTGTTGTTGGACAGGGCTTAACAGAACCCTCTCCTGGTCTGGCTTTCCTGCATGGTGCACCCTTAGAGAGGTTGAACCCAAGCTCCTTTGCCAGCCTGGGTTTCTGAGTGTCTCCATGCTGAGAGGTGCAGCACTTGACATTTGGCTGCCATGCTGCTGTGAGCACATCTGACTCTGCACAGGCACGTGGAAACCAGAATGTACCTGTCACAGGTGTCAACCTCTGTCTGACAGGTACAGATCTGGCGAGTGGTCACAACTTGCTGTTCCCTCATTGCAAATATCTTCTTTGTGACCTTTCCTCTGCAGATGGGCAGGCGCCGGCCTTTACATGCTAATGTATCCCTTTATATTCCGTGGGTCTCCTTCTAGTTCTGTGACTGTATGACGGGGACTCGTGAGAGACAGTAACTGGGGGGTGGGAAGTGAGTGCTATTCACATGAAGACCACATGAAGCCTGCTTGAAAATGGCACTGACTTTTTCTAGCTAACAGAATACCAGTACAAAGTTCCAACTTTAATAGAATAAATTAACAGGCCAATCCTTTTTTTCATTTAAGAATATATGACCCCAAAACATTCTAATTTATTTTACTATTTATTTAGGTGTGCTCTGCCTCATTTGAGAAAGGATTATAGAGAATTATGACTTTTTGTAGAGCACAGACAATTCTACTGTATTAAGTTTCTGTAATACTCATTGGGTACAATCAACTAACTGCTTTTTAGGAGACACAATTTTTCATTAAGCATACCACCATTGATAGTAACACAGTTGTTTGAGCAGCTGGTTAATCCAATGGCATCAGGTCCTTTCTTTGATAAACGGTGGTTAGAAATTCATTAGTCTTATGAAAGTTTAGAATTTTCTCAATGAGTTTTTAACAATTTTGATTTACTACATTATCACTTTGGCTTATCAAGACAAACTACATTTACAGCCATTAAAAATTTTATTTAAATTTATGACCACAAGATTATCTTGCAATCATATTTTTTGTGCATCTGAAACTGTCTAAACTCAAACCTTCACAGATAAAAACAGAGTCACAGCCAAGATCTGCCTACCTGGAGCAGAAATCAGTGGGGCCACAACTAAAAGAAACAATTACAGGATAATTTTGACAAAATTGCTGGAGGCTGAATATGAACTAGCAGGAGAGTGAGAAAGTCTTGTGGGCCACAGTCTTAGACCCCCAAGGTTTTGGGGGTTTTACTTCTAGGAACCCCAGCAGGTTCTCACAGTGAAGACCCTAAAAGCTATGGGAAAAGGAGGTGAAACATGTCAAGGGCGTTCTCCCTACAAAGGCCTATCCTCTAGCAAAGACTTTTCCTTATTTTTCATAGAGCTTTATCCCATATATGGGAAAGGTCAATCATCCAACACCAGCACCCTGAGCCTTCCTGTCTCACCTAAGGGAGGAAGAAACTAAAACACATCTGCAAAGGCCCAGAGATACAGGTCCACTAAAAGACTAATATTTGATCATAACATTATAGAACACTCCCCCACACATCTTGCCACCATATCAGGAGGACTCCAGAATAATAGTAGATTACTGTTGAAAGAGTTTCTATGCACACACTCTACTTAAGTAGGAATTCTAAGCAAAGCCCCCTCCCCTCTCCAAAACAGGAGAAACAAACATAAATACACCAGAGAAATGTAAGCTTCTTGGTACCTAAAGCTACAGCATAACCCAGCTCTAGGCTAGGTTAACTTAAAATCTCACACTAAAGGCCTTTTACATGTGTGTGTGTGTGCTCAGTCACATCCAACTCTTTGCAATGCCATGGACTGTAGCCCTCCAGGCTCCTCTGTCCATGAGATTTCCCAGGCAAGAATACTGGAGTAGATTGCCATTTCCTCCTCCAGTGGATCTTCCCAACCCAGGAACTGAACGTGCATCTCCTGAGGCAGGTGCATTGGCAGGTGGATTCTTTACCACTGAGCCATCTGGGAAGCCACCAAAGGCCTTTTGCCCAAGTTCTTATTACCCAATACATCACATCTAACTTTTAACAAGTTACAAGATACCCTAAAAAAAAGCAATGGGAAAAAATAGTATGAAGAGATAAAGCAAGAATCAGAACAAGACTGAGCTATGAAACAGATTGTGAAATTATCAGACAGAGAATTAAAAATAACTATGATTAATATTTTAAGGGTGCCAATGGAAAAAGTAAACAACATGCAAGAACAGATGGGCAAGGTAAGCAAAGAGACGGAAACTCTAAGAGAGAATAAAAAATAAATGCTACAAAGCAAAAATGCTGAACAGAAATGAAGAATGCCTTTGATGGGCCCATCATTAGACTAGATATGGCTGAGGAAAGAATCAGTGAGTTTAAAGAAGTGTCAACAGAAACTTCCCAGATTGAAACACAAAGAGAATAAAGAATGATAAAAACAGACTATCCAAAACTGTGGGACGATTTTAAAAAGTGTAACGTAAGCATAATTGGAACTTCAGAAGGAGAAGAAACAGAAAATGGAACAGAAGAAATATCTGAAGTACATCAGTTCATAGGATATGTTCTAAGAGCCTCAGTAAATGGCTGAAGCCATGGACAATACCAAACCCTATATGGGTCTATCATGTTTTTCTTATATATACATACCTATAATAAAGTTTACTTTATAAATTAGGCAAGTAAGAGATGAACAATAATAACTAATCAAATGGAACAATTATATAATATACTATAATAAAAGTTATGAGAATGTGGTAGCTCTCTCTTTCTCTCAAAATATCTTATTGTACAATTTAATGCCTTTTCCATAGTAACTAAGTATTACACACTGTGGCCATAACTTTGCCACTTAAGTGCAATGGTGAAACTAGCAGATTTCGTTTTCCTTCTTCACAATTTCACAGAGAGAAGATTCATCTTTACCATAAGGCTTAGCAACCTCAGCATACTATTTTTTTTTTTCTTTCCTTGTTAAGCCAAGAACTTTCACTTTTTCACTTAAAGGGAGTACATTACAGCTTTTCTTTAGCATATCCAAATGGCCAACATTGCTACTCAAGCACTTTGGACTCATTATTAACTAAAATAAAGGTTACTTGAACACAAGCACAATGACACCATGACAGTCAATCTGATAACCAAGAAAATGGATGTGAGAGTTGGACTATAAAGAAAGCTGAGTCGCAAAGAATTGATGATTTTGAACTGTGATATTGGAGAAGACTCTTGAGAGTCCCTTGGACAGCAAGACGATCAAACCAGTCAATCCTAAAGGAAATCAGTTCTGAATATCCGTTGGAAGGACTGATGCTGAAGCTGAAACTCCAATACTTTGGTCACCTGATGCAAAGAACGGACTCACAGGAAAAGACCCTGATGCTCGGAAAGATGGAAGGCAGGAAGAGAAGGGGACAACAGAGGGTTAAATGGTTGGATGGCATCACTGACTTGATGGACATGAGTTTGAGCAAACTCTAGGAGTTGGTATGGACAGGGAAGCCTGGGGTGCTGCAGTCCGTGGAGTCACAAAGAGTTGGACACGACTGGGCGACTGAACTGAACTGAATGGATTTATTAAAATTTTTAAAAATTAAATAAATTATGTAACCTTGATTGTCTTTAACTTTTTCCTAATAAACAAAGGGTTCAAGTTTTAAGAAACTCAAACTTATCAATGTGTCTGCTTGTCACTAAGGTGATAATTAAAATAACCCTTTTATGTATATTTGTAATTTTATATTACATCTATGTGACAATATTTATTACATATTTCATCCTACGACTCATTGGTTCTAAAAAAGTTGATAAGTTTCTGTAGTACCTGCTAGGGGGTAAAATTAGACAATGGAAAAATAAATATAAGTCAACAGGCAATAAATACTAAGGCAACAGTATCCTAAAATATGCAACAAAATCAATGAGAAAGGCTGCGAGCTCAGCTTGCCTGACATGATCTTTCTTCTTTCTGTTTTTGCTTAAGAATTTCATGCTACATTTTCTCATTTATTTCTTCAGCATTTTCTCCCATATAGATCCATATTATTTTATGTCTTATAATCAGTTCCCCCACCGAGCTCTTCTTTCTCTACTTCTGACCTGCTGACCTCAAAGGATGAGTTTCAAAGTACCTAAGAATCTTATTTCCTTGCATTAGTAAGACCAGGGTTTACTGATGTCATTGTTTGCTTTTGATGTACGTGGCTGATTGGCCCCTGAGAAGGATGACCTGCCTCTCCTTCCTCCCTCTTCTTTCTTCCCTCTCTTCCCCTCTCACCAATCAGTCAAAAGCTGCCCCATGGAGGCCAGCAGGAAGATCCTTTCTGGTTACTGCTCCTCTGAAGAAAAAGAAAGCAGAACGTCTGCAGTCTGTAGCCTGAAGTAGGCTTGGCATTAAGTCCTGACACAAAGCTGCCACCTTCCTGAGACAAAAATCTATCCTTAGCCTGCTATGGCCCAAGTTTTGATTGAGCTCAGAAGAGTGTCAAGGCCAAGTCGTAGGGAGCACAGCTGAGAAACTTTTGTGACTTTGTGGAGGCACTAAAGTGCTAGTGGGCCTTACTCGAGATTTGTTGAATGAATAAATTTATGAATTTAGAAGCATTGTAATGCTGCTTAGAAGCCACTGTAATGCTTCACTGAGGTGTAACTTGCACAAATCCCTAGAATAATAGCATTTTCAAGTGGCAGAAAGGCCTCAAAAAGAAACATTGTCAACTAACCCTTCTACTTTCTAAAGAAGGAAACTGGTTCAAAGAGGTCAATTAACTGGTTTAAGGTCCCTCAACTGGCCGACCCTTAAACCAGAAACTATTTTATCATTACCAGCTTTCTAGTTAAATATACCAGGTAATGGTACACAATTGTTGGTGTTTAGCCTAGTTAATCCCTAGGTTTCATCATGTCTCTCAAGGAATCCTTTCTAACTCCTCCCTCTCTCGCTCTGTCTCTCTCTTCCCCTTCCTCCTTCCCTCTCTGCCATTTCCCTTATGCACTTTGTGTCAATATATGTGTGTTTTTCCTTTTCCTCCTCACTTATCCTCAGTTTTTACAATATTACTGCAGATTTAAGGAGTTAGTCTTGTGACTATTACATTCTACCCCCAGGAAGACAGCAACATAAACCTCTCTATGGCTTAACAAGGACATCCATGTGTATTTCAAATCAAATGAGCAAACTAATATTTGATCTTTTTTAAATCTGAAATTCTTTTGGATCAGTTCTTCACTGGCAATATAGCTAATTCAATTAGCAATCAGTTTAATCAATATGAAGAAATCCAGCCCTGATGTAAGACGGACACAAATCTGAGTTCAGACATGGTGCTTCCCCTACATAAGTGCATTGTCATTGCCTCAAACATGAATTATGTTGTTGTTCAGTCGCTCAGTCGTCTTCGACTCTTTGCGACCCCATGGACTACAGCATGAACGTGTTTACTAATGCAGCCCTCATCCAAGAATTTATTCTTGGTCAGGCCTCACACTTTAGAATGCATATGTGAATTGTCACTCTGTCCTCTAAATGGAAACAGAAGCCTCATGGAAACATCCCTTATACTTTGATATGTTCATGACAGGATACAACACAAGTCCCGTTTGGGCCCAGCGTACAACTACATACTCATGTCTAACTTCTTGGTCCTGCTGCCCAAGAATAGAAAGTTTTAAACGGTTCCAAGATTCTGTCATGACAAAAATTCTCTCTTTACTAGCTTTGTCTAATAAGATAATTCCTCATTTTAGCCTCCAAAGGTTACTATTTAAATTGCAAGGCAACATCCATCACTGTCAGTCAGGAACCTCCTGGCTGTAATTAACTTATCCACACTAGGTCACATGATAGCTGAGCTTTGACAGGAATGAGGACTTCATAGTCCAGAACAGACAGCAGTACCAGAGTAGGTCCTAGATAGCCAAGGATTAGCTAAGAGCACAGTGGGAAACCAATCAGCATTCCAGGTACTCAGGGTGCAGGCCTTTAGATAAAACAGCAGTATGGAAATAGTTGACTGCTTTTTTAATAGTCAATGTTCAATTAATATTAGCTAGAGTAAATTGTGGGCTTCCCAGGTGGTAAAAAAGGTGGGCACTGGTGGTAAAAAAAAAAAAAAAAAAAAAAAAACCTGCTTGCCAACGCAGGAGTCATAAGAGGCACAAATTCAATACCTGGGTCAGGAAGAGCCCCCTGGAAGGGAGGGCATGGCAACCCACTTCAGTATTTTTGCCTGCAGAATCCCCACAGACAGAGTAGCCTGGCAGGCTACAATCCATAAGCTCACAAAGGGTCAGAAACAACTGAAGTGACTTAGCATAGCATGTACACAGAGTGAATTGAAAGATATTTTTCCTGGCTTCAGAGAGTTTCCCATCACTGGAAATAGTACATACACAAAGGGTGGATGGTCATAATGAGGCCAATTTGGGAAAAGAGTAGTCTAGTAGTACAGCTAATGACCCATGAGTGGTCCATGACATTAATGTGCGGGGTCATGGTCAGATTAATGCACATGGCATTAATGTGCAGGGTTTAATGGAATTAAATGGGAAATTGTCAAGAGCATTACATACAGCAGGGACAAATATTTTTTGAGAAACTTTTGTTTCAGTTGTCTGTGTATACATATGTGCCTAAGTATAACCTGGAGATTGTGGTAAGAAAAGCAAAACACTGGTTTAGAAGACATTCAGAAGCCATGTTTCTATTTATTCTTCTTCCATTTAGACTTGAATTTATACTATCTGGTCCATGGTGGGTGCTCAATAACTGCTATTCATAATATCAATCTTAGAATTTCAACAACTCTACCAGCTAGGTATTCTGATGTTGGTTTTAGGGAAGATAAGATTAATCACTTGCCTATGTTAAATGACTTGTTCAAGGCCACACAGCTAATAAGCCTGTGTGTCCAGTACTTAAACCCAAACAGCAGAACACTACAAGTCCAGATGTGGGTCATACTCCAAAGCACTCTTCAGAAGACTGAAGATGGAAAGTGAACTTAAAAGTAGAAATTCATCCAATAAAATGTTGAGGCTCTGCTAGAACCACCAATGATTTCAACTTGAAAATTCTCATTATTAAACAAAACTCTGAATCACATAATCTAAAGTGGCAGGGCCCAAATGCCAGTCTATAGATTGGCTGTATCATAATCACTGGAGAAGCTTTAGAAAAATACAGATTCTCAAACTCCTCTCCTAGAGAATATGACTGAAGAGGTGAATTTACAAAGCCCCCAGTGCTTCTGCTCAGACAGGTTTGGAAAGCATGGACCTAGTTTACTTCCTTCCATTGAAGATCTAACAGAATTCTTAACTGGAGGAAATGTTGGATACCATCTAGCCATTGGGTGGCAATAAGTTTCATCTTCAGTGCCAACTACAAGCAATAAATAATCCTGCTTGGAGGATCAGTAGAGATAGATTCCAAATGGCATTCAAACTTGATCAGATAGCACCCCAAGATTAATTAATAATGTCTGTTATGGATGAGGAGGTGTAGAAGGGGCATTGCTACGATCCAGTCCTTTTATTTTCCAGTCTTGTCTGCCCCCGGAGAAGGCAATGGCACCCCACTCCAGTACTCTTGCCTGGAAAATCCCATGGATGGAGGAGCCTGGTAGGCTGCAGTCCATGGGATTCCTAAGAGTCGGACATAATTGAGAGACTTCACTTTCACTTTTCACTTTCATGCATTGGAGAAGGAAATGGCAACCCACTCCAGTGTTCTTGCCTGGAGAATCCCAGGGACGGGGGAGCCTGGTGGGCTGCCGTCTATGGGGTCACACAGAGTTGGACACAACTGAAGCGACTTAGCAGCAGCAGCAGCTTGTCTACCCCAAAACACACTTTAGCGACAGAGAACTGAAATCCAGGCTTGCTCATTCCTAGTCTAGTGCTTTATTTAAAACAATTTCCATTGTCCATAGTCAGGCTTATCAGAAATGCTGGTTTCTAGAAAGCTTCTAGCTGGTGTATGGCAGAAAAAGCCAACATTTACTTTACTTGAAAGATTAAGGCAAATCTACCCTAATTGTTCCTACTCATTAATGCCTCAGCCACTAAGGCAGGTAGAATATTTTATTCCATTATTAGCTATAAAATTTTAAATACTGAGATCCCTTGAGAATTAATCAAGAAAAATCATGTGTTTAAAAAAAAGCCTAGTACAGTTTCTGACTTGGGTTTAAATTTATACTAAAGAATGTAAGATCTTTTCTTGCAAGTAGGTTTTGATGAAAATACAGAGCATAATGCATAACTGGATGCCTAAAGGATAGAGTTCATCACTGAGAGAGGGAAAATATACAAGAGAGGGCATCTAGGGTATCAAGGAAACTGTCCACTTCACAACTGTCCCTAGAACAGCCTGGTCAGAAACTATACCCCTAACTTCCTCAGCTGGGGCCTTAGGCAAGTTACTTAGTGTTAATTTCCCCTTCGGTAAAATATGGGTAATAAATCCTGCCTCTCAGGGTTGTTTTGAGAATTTACTGAGAAAAACCTTATGTTCCAGAAAGGGCTCAGCACATTTCGTGGCATATAGTTACTCAATAATGTTTATCAATCTATGTGTTTGATTTGCACAAAGAAATTCCCATGAACTGATCCCATGAACATCAAAACTGAGGTCTGTTCAACTCAGGGTTCTATTTAAACTATGAGATCTATAGGTCATCTAAGACTAAAAGCCAAAGACAGAGGTTATTGAGAGGCAACATTCACTGTGCAATAGGCTTAAGATGTCTAAGCTGGTCACTGAGTCAAAGAATTCTGAGATGGGAAGGTCCTTTCCTTTGCCCATCTGCTACTGTCCATCCCGGTCATTAACACACAAGGAAACTCTAAACCACAAGACACTCTCAGGAGGGTGGCCCTGCGTCCCAGCTTCTTGAAGCAGTTTCCTGGGTGGCACCCCCAGGAAAACAGTATTTCTAGCACTGGGAAGCTCCATTTGTAAATTAAACACAAGGTTTTATAGAAAATTAAACATTTTGACTTCTCCCCTTCTCCAGCATGTCTGCCGAATATTTCCAATAGGTACTTTTAAACAACACCTATTCTGAGGTGATATGGGTAAATTGCAAAACATTAATTTACTATTAACATAATTACAGGGTTTTTTCTGCTCTCTAGAATTTGTTTAGTGCTTGGGGCCAAATCCCTTTCACTCTCACAATACCTTCTTTGTTTTAAAAAGGAGATACTACAGTGTCTGGTTGGTGGGGGGAAAGTGCCCTTTGAAATTTCCTGTTATCACAGTCATAAGCTGCCTCTAATCACAGGCAGCACAATAAATAGACATAAGACTTCTTTAAAATGCCTACAGTCTGCTAAGAATTAAAGGTCTTCCTTTGCGTCTCTCCTCAAAATATATTTCTAAATAGTTGCTCAGTCCTAAGCTTTCCCTAATAAGGTTCCATTTAAATAAGTTTGGAAATATTTTCCTTCTTTTAAAGAAAGCCACTTAATTTGGAAATGTCAGATAAAAATACATGTACATTATAAGGCTATCACCTATTTTCAGCTCAGTTTTTCCAGGCTGTCTCTTTTCCTTTCTTTCTTTCTTTTTTCTTCTTCTCTTTGCTGTTCCCAGCAGCTTCTGGGAGCTTCTTCACCCAAGAGGACAGAGCTCATCAGATCACAAACAATTTCATCTGTTTTCCTGGCAGTAGCCATCATACGAACAAAACTGGCCCCCATCGCCTGATACAGCCCTTCTGAGTAACCCCAGCTCCCCAAACCCCAGCCCAGGCCACGTGACTGAAATGAAACCAACTTGTCCTTAACTTTGGAAAATCAGCCACTCTCCTCCTTACTGTGCCATGTCAAAATTAAGGAGTAAACAGAGGTCCCCCAATCCCCCTGATTGCATTAATCATTCAAATGACGTATTAGCATTCTTCAGACTCTTCTGTTGTGCTTCCAAATTAACACCTCTAGGTTCAAGGGAATAGAAATTAACTGAATTATCTGGCAGCCCCAGATGTCCTAGCACACTCTTCCTTCTCACTGATTTAATATGCCTGAAGAACAGTTATGAGGCAGAAACACTGCTAATGGTCAAGAAATAATTTATGACATATGTAACAGACAACCTAGCCCCCCACCCACGTTCCAAAGTTGTCAGGATTCCAGGCAACTCCCAACTGCCTCTGCCATTGGGCACGGCCACCTTGTCCACCCTTTTTTTCTCCCACGTCGCCGTGAGTACTGGGGTGGCGGGCCCTGCTCTAAAGCAGGCAGTAACTCCCCAGTACCAGCTTGGTCACACCCAGCAGCACAGGCACAGAGATGATCCAGGAGTCTGTCCCAGAGCAGGACAAGGAGACAGGGCATGAGGGCAGAGCCCACAATCAGACAGGGATTCTCGGCCATTTCTCAGCCCTGGACATGGGCAACCTTCTTGCGGAGGTGTGAAAAGGATCAGTGGTTCCTCAGTGCTGTGGAAGGGCCTTTTAGAGCACTGATGTAATCCTTCACAATAGAAGCCTGTTTCCCTTGGGGGTTAATCCTGTCATTTGGGAGTGTCTCCAGGGCATTAAGCTGTAATTGCTTGCACAACTCCAAGAGGCAAACAGGAAGCTGGCTCATACAGGCATTCACAAGCTTCCTCAGAGCAGGCAGGTCCTGTCTCTGGCATGGCGGCCCCTCCCAAACCAAAGCTGCATCTCCCTACCCAGTCTGAGAGGTGGGCCCATAAAGAGGTGGAAGCCTGAGGGGTCACACAGGAACCTTGCCCCATCCCAGCTCCCAGCTGCTTGGATCTCCCAGAGCAAGGATTAAGAAAACAGGGGTGGTTGTTGTTGTTATTGTTTAATCACTAAATCTTTTCCGATTTTGCAGCCCCATAGACTATAGCCCGCCAGGCTCCTCTGCCCATGGAATTCTCCAGGCAAGAATACTGGAGTGGGTTGCCATTTCCTTCTCTAGGGGATCTTCCCAACCCAGGGATTGAACCCACAACTCCTGCATTGGCAGGTGGGTTCTTCACCATTGAGCCACCATCAGGGAGGTCGATGCCAGGCATCACCTGAACACAGAGCCCTCACAGTAAAAGGCAGAAATTCAGATGCTTTCTCCATACCTTGGTGGGAATCAAAACATCAGACGTTTATTAAATGACATAGCGGTGGCGACTACTTTGCACAGCGAGCCCAGAAGTGTATGCTGTCACTTTAAAAAAAATTGAGCTGATGCCAGGCTAGTCATGGTAATGCTCCCATGGCATGATTAGATTCATGCCCAGGGTTGTATTTGCATATGATATTCAGGGCATGATTTTTTTATTGTTCTTAATCAGAGCCGAATGTCAACAAAATAAATGAAGTTGCGAGTTGAAGTGAAATTTTTATCACATCAGGGATGTGCTTTTTCTCCCATTTATCACAGCCCATATTGAGAGAGTGAAATTTTTTGAAAATGTGGTAATCAATGGAAGAGCTCCATATGGCAGGGATCAAAGGTGTTACATAGTGTGTGGTTCTGCTTTATTGCCAGCCAGTACTGTTAATTGGACAACAAGATCAGAGGCAATATTAAAATCCAATTAAATTGATATGAACAGATTGCCAAGTGATGTACACTAATGTATAATTGAGTATCAAGCAAATGCAAGTCCCCGTCTTCTGCTTCTACCTCCTGAATAAATGATGGCGCCATAGAGGACAGAAACAAGTTTGCACATTAGCTCCACAGCTCTGGGCTCTCATTTGTTACTTTTCAAGTTGATGACTTTTGGTTTTCCTCCTAGTCTGTCTTAAAGAGACAGACCCTTCCCCTGTTCCCCAAAGCCCCTACCCCTTGTCCCCCACCTGGGGTGAGTCTTCCGCCTCAAAATAATTTTCTCCTTTTGGGGTTTGGAAATGAAATCCATGTTTCCTATGCTTCATTACATGCCTATTGCATAGCAGGTCCTAAAGAGCAGTGCATTGATAATAGATTGTGCTAGTTGTAAATGATCTGTCCATCCGGACCAGAACGCTAACACATCCCTAATGCTGTTTCCCAGTTATAAATTAGATGAGATTGTTTCTCAACCCAAAAGGAAAGCAAAAGAGCAAAGCGCAGAATGAGCACCACCGGAATACCTCTTCACACAATGAAGGACCAGAGCCTCAGTTGTGAGATGCGGATCCCAGCAGTGGATCCCAGGGCCCAGCCGGCCACCACGCTGCCAGCAGGAGCTGAAGTGGGCCTCCATTCATTCCACTCCAAAGAAGGCCGGGAAGGGACAGAATCAAGAGGAAGGCAGCCCCTCCCACTCAATTAAAGCAATTAGCTCACAGGCCTTACCAAGGCCAGGCCTGGCTGAATAGGATCCCCCTGCCCCACAGTTTGTTATCCAAGCTGAGCTCACACAAATTAATGAGGAGCAGGAATGAGTAAAGCCAAGGGCTGTTGCTGGCAAACACTCTGGGGGCCTCGTCCCTTCCTCCTGTAAGAACAACCCCAGATTACCCCCAACAATAAAACCTGTTAACTTATACAACTTTGCTTAAGAAACAAGCCTGATGGGATGTTGGCAGACTTCCCTGCTGCCAAGCAAGAACTATTGCGGGCAGCCGCGAGCTTCTCAGGATTTAAGCCCATGATGGAATGGTAAACGAGGGAGCAGACTGTTTATTCCAGCAGCCAGATTGTCTCTGGCCATAAAGTTCTGTGTTTGGAAAGTTTTTTTCTTCCCAGTATATTTAAAAAAAAAAAAAAAAAAAAAAGGTGGGAGAGAAAGGTGGGGGAGAGAGTGTTGAGCAAAGATCATATTTTGCTATTATTTATTCAAGCACCTCAAAGAAAAGCATCAACCTTCCAGATTTTGAGCTGACTTACTAAACATAAATCCCTTTCAGCATCCCAGAGAAAGGAAGAGAAGGAAGACGGCAGCTAGAACCGGAAGTACAAGGAAGAAAAGAGAGGAGGGAGGATATTTAAAATCAAGACTAAGGGACGGGGTTTTAACTAGTTTGGAATTTGAGTTGCTAAGTGACATATATTTTAAATCATCTCTTTACCAACAGGTACATACTTTTAAAGATTAGATTTATTTGTGGGCCTTAAAAACACTGAGATGGTATCTGTGTTCATAAACCAGTTTGAATTTTCTTTTTCTTTTTTTTTTTTTTTGGCTTATAATAGTCAAAACAAGGTGAGGGGTAGGGGGCAGATTCCTGGTCAGCAACTACTCACTAAGCAACTGTTGAATCAAAGTGATGTTTTGTTTTCTTTTTCCCAAACCCTTTTGACTTTGGTCCAAACAGCCTCACTGCAATTCACCTTGAAAGTAGAGCAAATAGAAACTCAGAGTGAAATCAGACCGCCACAGCACCCAACAACACCGTTGAAACATGTGAGCCCTCCCACGCGAACCACAACAGATGAACTTGGCGACGGTTGGCATCCTATTAATGGAGAAGGCGAGACCAGACCATCTTCTGCCTAGAGCAGAGTTATGCTTTTCAATAAGGCAGCCAGCTCAGGGCTGCAGCTCCTCTCTGCTTCCCCATTGTAAGAATAAGAGAAAGGCTCCTTGGAACTGGATATCTAAAAGTTTCTTGGAACTTTGATGAGGTAGTTTCTAGAAGCAGCTGTTTAACTTCAGCAATTTCTTGGTGCCTCCTTGCCCATACCATGACTACTGGGTTGCCCTAAAAGCTGTTCCAAGAATTGGGGAGAAAATAAAACTAAACAGAAAGACCCTGAAACGTATCAAGGAACTTAGCACTTTATGATATTTTAGCAAAATAAGTTGAGGAGCTTACAACAGATAGAAACCAAGTTGTTTATCTTGAAACAATATCAGCCTCGCTTGGGAACAGTGCCCCAATATTCCTGGGCCTGCTCCGGGGCTCAAAATGTGGGCAACCAAAGCACTGAAGAATTGGGTAATGCCGTCCCACATATAGAACCTCTCCTGGATGCCCAGCATGGGCTATGCCTTCCACAACCTTTCCTCTTTTATCACCACAACCTGCAAGGTAGAAAATATTATCCTCATTTTTCAGAGGAAGAAACTGAGTCTCAGACAAATTACTTCCCTGAGGCCAAACAGTAGAGAGATGGAACTGAAATTTAAACCTATCCCTGCCTGATTTTAATCCACATTTTTTTTTCTAGTCTACACAATTTAGCCTCCAGAGTTGCTCCAAAAGAAAAGACCAATGGTTCAAAAATCCACTTAAACTGCAAACTCACCCATCACCACAGAGAGACTTGGAATCAAGATATTTCACAGAATGAGAGATACTCCTGAAGAGACTAAGGAGAGCCATTCGCGAATGTGGCTGTAAAGATACTACATTAGAAATCTGGGGGTCTAGGTATGGGATCTTCTGTGGCTTCAGGTAAGTCACTAATTCTTCCTCCCTATGTCCTTCCACTTCCCCTTCCTCCAGGAGTAGTGATACCAGCAACCTACCTATCTCTCTTAATTGTGGATTAGATGTAAACACTGAAATCACTTTAAACTCTTCAGGGAGAAGTCCACACAAATCTCCATCGTTAGCTATACTCACACTGTGATCCTCAGGGCAGTTCCCACTTACTTGAGCCTGATTCCGAACAACATGATAGGGTCTGATCTGGGTATGGCCACGTGCCTTGCCTTAGCCGATAGTGAAGGTGATAAATGTCTCTTCTGAATAGACACAATTCTTGGTATCCTTTCTTCCTTACGGCAGTGATGTGGGATGGACAGGCTGCCACCCTGCACCTTAAATCCTCAAGTAACTAGATGAGCAGAGCCTCCCCATTGCCCAAGATGGACATGCAGCATGAATGTAAAATCACAGTGTTGTTCATCACCGCAACATAGTCTACCTGACAGATACTATATAGAAGCCCTATCTCTAGAGAGTACCAAGGGGAAACAGGTCAAAAAGTAAAGAAACAATAAACAAAATCCATTCATTTAGGAAATATTTATTAGGCACTTATTTTGGTGACAGGGTGTGCTGATGTGCTAGAGATAGATTATTATTCTTGAACTCAGGAATCCAAAAGAGCATCTTCTAACAAAAAACAAGAAGTGTTCTTTCAAGGAATTGATTTGAAATTTGAAAAATATTTGACTCTGACAGATATGTTCAACTACCGAAATCGATTTATAGCCAAGGGAAAAAATTCCCCTCCTGAAAATTACCCACAAATCTACCTTCCAAGTAAATCTCACTAGATGTTTTCATTCTATTTTTAATTCTCCGTAGTTTTTCATTTGCAAAGGTATAGCTAACTATACCTAAAAGAGGAAACAATCCAGACATATTAAAAACATTCCAAGATGGTGACTACCATTTCAATAGGCTTCTGCTAAAGGCTAATATTAAAGATCAGGAGTGAAAAAAAAGAAAAATAGACCCTCCAACTCTGGGAAGTCAATCTTTATTACCACTTAGAACCAAATAAATAAACTTGTGGTTTTGCCATTTAAAAAAGTTTGTATTAACTTCACTTTTGTTTCTGAGAAAACAACTGTCCATTGTAATGAGTTCACCCTATAACTTCACTCTCTTTTCCGTCTCTTCTGGGCTTTCTTCCCAGGTCCAGTAAGATTTTCACATTTCTAGGCAGTGGCATTCCATTATAAACGACCTAATATTATGAGCTAGAAGGGGCATTATGTAGCATAAGACCTTAAGAAAAACATTTTAGGAGATTTGTTATGTGAGGAAATATAAAATTCCGTAGTCTCATGACTACTTTTCAAACCTTTCCAATTGTTATAATCATTTATGAAACTGGAGTTTGCTATAATTAAATCTGTCCATATATTAGATAACGATTCATATATATATGTATATATGTACACATACATATACACACACATAAGTTGACGAGACATGTGGTGTTGAAGGCAAGTCTCAAGACTAAAGAAGAAGAGATTGCGGAGTGTGAAGCAGCAGCACTGTGTTGGAAAAAGCCCCACCTCCGTTATTCCCAATCTCTGTCCTTCAGACAAATCCCTTCACCTCTCTGGGCTTCTGCCACTTCACCTGCAGAACAAGATCAGGCCAGAGGATTTCAAATGCCCCTTCTAGCTCAACTGTCCATGGATCTACTACTGAAGTTGCCTCCAATTTGCAAATTTTATTGAGTAAATTGGGTAACGTCTGGGTAGCTAGGATTCCAACTGTACAGAAATATACAAGCCAACAGCAAAAAAAGTAAAAGTCAAATGTGAAAAGAGTTACAACATACAAATACTAAGATTGTTAAAGATTTTTCTTCTTTTTTTCTTCTAAATTCACTTAATGTGATTGCTACACTACTTTTATAATTTTATAAATCAATAAAAATTTTAAAAGATATCAGTTTCTGTGGAGGGCAGTGTTTATAATTACCTGCAGGGAGTGTCAACACACGAATATAAACCCCTTCTTTGGATTTATAGGCACATAACATTTACAACAGATAAATCCATATGATTATCAATTCTAATTTTTCAAAGCCAAAATTCTCTTAAGCAACACAATTTATTTGTCTAAAGATATCAAATAAACTAGATTGGCAAACAGTTTCATTTTTCAGCTGTCTGCTTTGGCATTGTGCCTACTATAATACATATCTAATGTCACTCACTCCCATCTCACCCTGTCCGCCCAGGCACACAGGCTTGCAGACATGACAAAGTTGGCAATCTCGGGTTAATATTTATGCCAAAGGTCATAAAAGTCATGTTAAGCAGAAATGCCGAGGGAATTTGGGTCTCTCTCTATTACCTTACTCTCTCCCACTGTCCAAGTTTTGACAACATAATGTGATTACATAATAACTCAAGCAGGAAGAAAATTAGACCCCATATAGGAAACCCAGGTGAGGCCCCCATGGAGTTATCTGAGTTAGTTATCCTGCTGCATGTGAAGTCCTACAAGAAACAAACTTCTTAGCATTTTGAAGCCCTGAAAATTCCTACTCACTCCCCCATCCCATTCCCACCCAACCAAAAGAAATCTCTTCCGTGGGAGAAAATCTGCCACTTAGAAAATGGTATCTTTTCCAAATTGTATACTGATCGTAACAAATGAATTACTTCAATCACAAAAAAACTTGTTGCTCCAAAGAACCAAAAGTCAGCTCCATCTTTCTCTGTGCATTCTCATTATATCAAATAAATAAAAAAAGTTCCATCTGACCTGAGAAGTTCCAAGTGCCCTGAAAATTTCCATCTGATCCCTGGCGATAAAACCTAATCTCAGAATAGCGTGCCCTAAGCTATTAGCACCAAAACTACCTATAGTCAAGTCAAAGTTAATTTCAATAGCTCTTTCAGAAGAGTTGAATAGTTTTTACAGGAATTCTACATCCCACAAACCTAGAAGCTCACCAGAAAAGCAGGCTCTCCCAGGGGTTCTAAAACCCTTACGTGCAAGATCTCTAATCGGGTTGCTACCAACACTTCTCTGAAGTTCACAAAGAAAGAAAATGCAACTGACGTGGACCCTCCCCATCCCCACAGTGAGTCTGACTTCAGCATTGATAATGCCTCCTGCTTCGACAAAATAAACCACGCAGAGCAGGAAGCCAAACAGGAGTCCTTGGCAACAACCAAGAATGAGCCAATAGTTTCAGCAGCACTTTCATAAGCTTCTCATAAGCTGTCGATCTTTCATCTCATTATCATTTTGAAGCTGGTTCCCATATTCTTCTCCAGCTACTGGCCTTGCTCTTATAATAAAGAAATAAACATATTTCTATTCATTTTAGAATATACATTATCCATCTAAGATTAGGAGACAGTAACCAGAGCAAGAATTGCCTGAAAATCCCTGAGACCATGGACTGTATCATCCAACATATGACAGCAGATAAGAACATAGACTCTGAAACCAAGATTACAAGGGTTGTAATCTCAGCTCCATCACTTACCAGCTCTAATCTTGGGCAGTTGATTTTATCTCTCCATGTCTCAGTCTCCTCATCCATGTAACAGGGATAATAACAGTGACTTCTTCATTGGCTCACTGTGAGGACTAAATAAACACTTATAATAGTATTTGGTACAAGGTAACTGCAGTGTATTAGCTATTAATAACACCAGTTCAACCAATGTAAGTTATCAGTACCCCTCCTTGAGTCTCCAGGTTCAAAAGGAAATTAATAATATCCTTATCCACCAAAGTTACCTCGCAAGTTGAAAATATCAAGTAATGCAATTGGTGTGAAAAGTTACTTGGGATGAAAAAAATATTTATTACTATCTGTAATATATCATTTTTAATACAATAATATTATACCTCAGTCAATTAAAATTGAGTCTTTCATTTCAAAGAGGTGAAAAAAAAAAAGAAAGCTAGTCCTCAATTGGCCAGAAACACCCCCGTGGGCCAAGTTGAGAGGAAGACTAGGAAGGGAACATGCCAGACTGATTTTTACTTCCAACAGTATATTTCAAGCCCGTTCTATAGAACGAATTGGGGGATGTGATGACAAAGCTGCATCACTGTGGATTTATGGCTAATCATTTGTGTTTGCTAAAAACATCAGGACAATACACTTTCTGATCAATCTGTCTTGCTACAAGAATATTCTGAAGTCAGAAATGTTTGGGGTGCTGCTAGTAATTGTTTGACAATGCAAATTCTGACCCCAATAACTGTGCGGGGTGGGGGATTGGCAGATGCCACTGTCAGAATTGCCCAATCCCAACAAACAGCCAGCCAGGCTAGATGATGATTTGGAGCCTGGGCATCACAAAGGCAAGCCACCAGCTCTCCTTGAATGTTGGTTGGACTGAACTTTTGGATTGAAATGACCATTTGTGCTGATGCCAGGTGAGCATGGCTGGAAGCACTCAGATGCCAAAAGAGTCAACTTCCACCGACACTCCTAGTCAATGGTTGAATGTATCTCCCATTTTTTAAGTTCTGTCATCCCAATGCTTTGCTCATCCATGCCAATGGCTAAATAACTGTATGTTTTCTCTATACTGACCCTTCTCTAGAGTGCTGAGTCCTGGACTATCAGCATTATTTCTACTTACATCAGAGCCCACTTCCATTTCCGTGTAGCCCATGTGCTTTTCAGTGACTAGAGTCTCCCTCCTCCTAAAAAGCTCCTTTTTTAACTCACCATGCATGCAATGACAATTTTGCTACTACATATTTGTAGAAATGATAATAATTACTGACATTTATCTAGGTTACTTTGAGCTACACATTGACCTAAGTGCTCTATATTAATCATCTCAATCCCAAAGCAAGTCTATGAGGTAAAGAGTATCATTATCCCCTTTCATAGATGAATAGATCAAGGCATAGGGATGGCAAGCATTGTGCTGAAGGCCAGACAACATGGCCTTCTAGATGTTCATGTGGAACATCTAGAAACTGGTAGGAGCAGGATATGAGTCCAGGAAGTGTGATTCACAGAGCCCCCAATTTTAGCAAAGTACAGTCCACTACAATATACACACACGTGGGAATATGTGTCTTCACAACTGTACAACCCAAAGTAATTTCATTTCACACCAGCCCCTCTAGGAATGGTGACTCAGGTAGTCTTGTCTCAGATATTTTAAGAAATGCAAGGAAGAAACACTTTAAGGCTCTTTGAGTGATACAGCATGGGCTCTTAAGTTGATTCCAAGAATACAACCATGGATCCTTAACTATGTACAACTACATATTCCTCTGTGCTATGTACAAACTTTCAAAGATATAATTATACCTTCCAGGTAGGATGCAATATCTCTGTCAATCAAAATGTAGGCAATAGCTGGCCAAGAACTTACTGTGCCTCCCCCTGGGAATACAGTGATGAAGACACCACTCATGAACCTGTCCAGATGGAAATTGTAAAAGACTGATAGAGAAGACAGACATTCAGGGAATGATTGTAAATAATTAAAGGAACAATGACAAGAAAGCAAAATGCACTAAGGAAAAATATAGGGTGCTTTTGAGAAAATAGAAAGAGAGAGGTAGCTAATTTCCTTTAAACTCATGGCATCCTTCTTGGAATCTGAACTGAATGCTTTCAGAATTGCCCCAAATCCTGAAATCACTTAATAAATATTTCTGAATTAATATCCGAGACAAGGGAAATGAGGTAATGCTTGCAAACCAGAGAAACACGTGGCAGTTTCTTTATACTCCCAGTGCTGGGAGAAAGTTGAAATGAGCTCAAACAGAGAATGACAAGAAATACAGGGCACACTTTGCTGTGGTTACAGCACTAGCCACACTAGCTGGATTGTTTGGGGCCTCACTTTCATGAGGCTTAATACAATCAGGAAGGGCTTAGACACCCAGCCAGGATAAATACCCCACCAGGAGCCTGATCAAGGAGAGAACCAAAACCCAACCAGCCCAGGCTCTCTTGCGGTGCCCAGACACACATGTGGGCGGCTCCATCAGCCAAAAATGCTGGCCCCCTCTGGGGGCTTCCCAACCCCCACCAATCAACACATTCTTAAAGTAGCCTGGGGCTGCTGAAGCTCATAATCAGACCTGGGTTGGATTGCAAACATCTCTATAATGCCAATGCTGGCTAACATGATTAGGCACAGAGCATTAGCCAAATAAAAGGGATGGGAAACAAGGAGCCAGAAAGACAGGGGGGGTGAAGAGAAGAAGAGGTGTATGAAGCCCGCACAAAAGGGGAAAGGAAGTGGAGAAAGGTCCTGAGACACTCCTAAAGGGAGGAGATTACAAGTCAAAGCAGCACCCAAATCTAAATCTTTTACTGTTCAGCCACGCGGCCAGTCGAGGGAATTAACCAATATTGAGGATGTTGTGTGACCAAAATAGGTAGACCTCTGCCTTTCTCAGGCCTACAGCGTACTGAAGGGCAGACTGAAAACAAATGCCTCTATAGCCCAATTCTTAAGACATTCACGAAGACTGTACACACTTTTATAGTAGATATTTTGGAGGAGGGAATGAATAAACCAAAAAAAACAAACAAATGACTACCCCCACTGTAGTGGTTAATTCCATGTGTCAACTTGGCTAGGCTACGGTATCTGTTGTTTGGTCAAACACTAGTCTAGATATTGCTGTGAAGGTAATTGTTAGGTATGATCAATATTTACCATCAGTTGACTCTAAGTAAAGCAAGTTATCTCTATAATATAGGAAGACCCAATCAGATGAAGGCATTAAGGGTAAAGATTTCCCAAATTAAAAAAAAACGGTGCCTGAAGACTACAACACAAATATCCTGCTGGAGTTTCTAGTCTGCTGTTGTATCCCACGAATTTTAGACTTGCCAGCTTCCATAATCACATGAGCCAAAAAAAAATCTCTATATATATACACAGAGACAGACATAGGATATAACTGTATAGATAGGATACAATATGTAACAGGATATATCGATATATATCCTATCGGTTCTATTTCTCTGGGGAACCATGTCTAATACATCCCTTAAATTTGCTGACTGATTGTGACACAGGACCTACTTCAGAACTGTGAAAAGGTGAAAATTTCTGCTTCTTATAATTGAGGAGATAAGATCACTACAATTAATTTAACAATTGCCAACATACTGAGGATGCTGTGGGAGTGAGTGCAGAGCATGCCCACCCCACCAAAGGGGTGTCAGAAAGCTGGGCCAGCAGAAGCATGAAGCATGAGGGGCCATCGCCACCAGGAGAGGACAGCGAAAAGGGAGGGATTGTGAGAAGCTGAAACCTGAGTGTGCTGCCCACAGACTCAGTCCTGCCACTCAAAGCCAACTACCAAGTCGCACTGCCCACAGCCCAGCGCCTGAACAAGCCCCACCAGCCTCTTCTCTGGGTCCTAGGAGAGCTGTCCAGGAGCACAGCGTTTCAGCCCCAGGCTCAGGCCTCCAGCTTCCCCAAGAGCTGGGAGGCCACACCCTACTTGCACAATCCCAAAAGGGTTAATTCCCATTTCCCCACCTCCCCCACAGTAAGTAGTGGCAATCTTTCCTAATCATTTCCATTTCTATTCCTCTTTAATTCTCCCATTCCCCTCTTTGTTTTCATGACCTGTGGGAACTTGAACTCCAGCTGGAGGTAGAGTCTGCCTTTATACTTAGAGCAGATATTTAAGCAATTATCCTGTCACTGGGCCTAGCCTTGCCTCCTCCATATGGGTCCTTCCTAAGCAAGGCATTTGGTTTCTCCTTTGTTCCTGGTGCACTGAGTAAAATTGTTCCAGAAAGTCCCTGCCCTTGAGCAACAACGCTGGGAAGACAGGGGTAAACTGAACTGGGGACCCTCAATGCCAAAAAGCAGGCAGAGAATGGGAGCCATCAGCCCCTGTGGCTCTGCACCCTACCCCACCACTTACAGAGGCTGTCTGTCTCCTCCAGCAGATGAGTCAATAAACAACTCACATCGGCTGCTGGCCAGAGGCTTGGCTGGTAGGAAAGGACAGGGGTGTGAGGATGAGGTGAACTCTGCTTGCTGCGCAGCGCTACAAGAGCACCAGCTTCCTGCTGGCACAGCAGTAGGAGTCAGCAGCCAGGCACCCAAAAGAGATCCAAGCAGACCCCCACTGGGTTTACTGTGACTTGAAAGTACCCCCCACACAGAGAGAGAACTGGGGTGTCCACAGAGAACCTCTGGTGTTACTTTCCTATGGCTATTGTAACAAATTACCACATACCAGGTGGTTTAAAGCAACAGAAATTTATTCTTTCACAGTTCTAAGGCCATAAGTAAAAAATTAGTAACATGGGGCCAAAACTCCCTTCAGAAAGAGGAGAGAATCCATTCTTCCAGATTTTGGCAGCTGCAGGCGTTCCTTGCCTTGTGACCACAATACTCCAATCTCTGCCTCCAGAGTCGCATCTTGTTCTCCTCTGTATGTGTGTCAAAACTCTTTCTGCCTTCTTTAATTTTATTTTTTAATTGGTTTACAATGGTTTCTAATTGGTTCACAAAATTGCTTTACAATGTTGTGTCAGTTTATGTCATACAATGCAAATCAGTCAAAACTATACACACACAGATATACATATACATCCCCTTCCTCTTGAGCCTTCTCTCTGCCTTATTAGGACACTTGTGATAGTACTTAGCCGCCCCCCTCCCGTACCCCCTGCAGTATTCAGAAGAACTTCCTAATCTCAAAATCCTTAACCACATCTGCAAAGACATTACCATATAAGATAATGGCAGGTTCCAAGAATTAGGACCTGATATCTTTAGAGGGTTGTTATTTAGCCTACAGCATTCTTATGTCTACTCTATCTCAGAGTAAGAGATGCAGCCAAGAGGGATGGTGACATAGGCTTCTCTCCCACCCTAAATTCCGAGGTGTTGAGGGGAAACCAGGGTCTTAACAGACCAGCAGCAGCAGTGGCCAGCTCATTCATAGCCACAGAGGTCAAAGGGAAAAGAGTGGGGTGGCTGGGCTTTAATGCATCACTGTTAAAATAATGGGTAGAATTAGGTCATAAAAGGAGGTCTGGGCTAAATTTGCTAATAATGTGGCTCTGAACAAGTGAACTGGATGTGTCTAATCCTCAATTCCCAAAACTATAAAATGGGCACAATAATCCCTAACTTAGTGAAAAATTTTAAGGATCACATATGACTATTCACGATGTACCAAGCATCATAGTCGGCCCTTTGCAAATATTTTCTTCTTTAATCCTTACAGAGATTTATAAATACTGCTATCCTCAGTTTATAGATGAGTAAATGGAGACCCAGAGAAGTTACATAATATGCACTAGATCACACAGCTTAAAGGCACTCATTGAGCCTGTTCTGTTGACAACACGTGTGCATGCTAAGTCCCTTCAGTCATGTCTGAGTCTGTGCAACCCTTTGGATTGCAGCCGACCAGGCTCCTCTGTCCATGGGATTCTCTAGGCAAGAGTACTGGAGTGGGATGCCATGCCACTGACTCCAAATCATACAGCAATCAACACAAAGAGAAGTTAAGAAATAAGAACAAATTATTTTTGTTTGAAATAATAACAAAGTTAAGAAATAAGAACCAGTACAAATAAGTGGTTCTTAGCCCTGGCTGCACATTAGAATCACCTGGGGAGGCTACACTACTTAGATACCCAACTAACTGAATCAGCATCTCTGAGGGTTGGTCTGGGTATTTGATTAAAGCGTCCCAGATGATCATTGTGCAGCTTGGGCCAAGAATCACTCAGTTAAGCAAACCCCTTCCCCTCCTCCAGCTGTGTAATGGCTGGCCTTCTTCCACTGCACACACCCCGCTCCAACCAGAGCACCTGCTCTGATTTCTAACTGCACATCCTCGGTCCACTCTTCTTGATGGTCTTGATACCTGATCTAACAAGAAACAAAGACCTTCCTTGCTGAGCAAAAAATATCCTCAGTAATTCATTCATTCATTCACTATAAATGAAAGCAAACTTCATGTTGCTTTCTTTCCAGCCCCCTTAGAACAGTACCTGGCACCTAGTAGGTATCTGATGAAAATCATAATTTCATTCAGTGTCTATTGTAATTCAGGCAGTTATAAAGGTTTCCTTATTATTTATCCTGTAGGTATGTTTCTTTCCCATCTTGCCTAATTTCTTCTCCCCACTGAGACAGATCCTCTGATGACTAATGCCTCCATTCTGGGCATCTCCTGTGTGGGCCTATCTCCTACTTTCCCTGCTGTTGCTGCTGCTAAGTCACTTCAGTCATGTCTGACTCTGTGCGGCCCCATAGACGGCAGCCCACCAGGCTCCCCCGTCCCTGGGATTCTCAAGGCAAGAACACTGGAGTGGGTTGCCATTTGCTTCTCCAAGGCATGAAAGTGAAAAGTGAAAGTGAAGTCGCTCAGTAATGTCTGACTCCTAGTGACCCCATGGACTGCAGCCTAACAGGCTCCTCCGTCCATGGGATTTTCCAGGCAAGAGTACTGGAGTGGGGTGCCATGGCCTTCTCCGCCTGCTTTCCCTACGGCCTCCCAAATGATACCTCCCCTCAAAAGACAGCCTTGCTCTAATCCCTAGAATCTATAAATGTTACCTTTGGGGGGGAAATGTCTTTGCAGATAATGATTAAGAATTATAAGATGATGACATTATCCTAGATTATCTGAGTAAACCCTAAATGCCATAATAAGTGTCCTAAGACAGAAGAGAGTGAAAAAGTTGGCTTAAAACTCAACATTCAGAAAACTAAGATCATAGCATCTGGTCCCATCACTTCATGGCAAATAGATGGGGAAACAGTGGAAATAGTGACAGACTTTATTTTGGGGGGCTCCAAAATCACTGCAGATGATGAATGAAGCCATGAAATTAAAAGACACTTGCTCCTTGGAAGAAAAGTTATGACCAACCTAGACAGCATATTGAAAAGCAGAGACATTACTTTGCCGACAAAGGTCCGTCTAGTCAAAGCTATGGTTTTTCCAGTGGTCATGTATGGATGTGAGAGTTGGACTATAAAGAAAGCTGAGCACTGAAGAATTGATGCTTTTAAACTGTGGTGCTGGAGAAGACTCTTGAGAGTCCCTTGGACTGCAAGGAGATCCAACCAGTCCATCCTAAAGGAAATCAGACCTGAGTATTCTTTGGAATGACTGATGCTGAAGCTGAAACTCCAATCCTTTGGCCACCTGATGCAATGAACTGACTCATTGTAAAAGACCCTGATGCTGGGAAAGATTGAAGGCAGGAAGCGAAAGGGATGACAGAGGATGAGATGGTTGGTTGGCATCAGCAACTCAATTATCACGAGTTTGAATAGACTCTGGGAGTTGGCGATGGACAAGGAGGCCTGGCATGCTGCAGTCCATGGGGTCGCAAAGAGTCGGACATGACTGAGTGACTGAACTGAACTGAAGAAAGAGGCAGAAGAAAGACAGAAAAGAAGAAAGCAATGTGACCATGGAGGCGGAGACTATAACAACATGATCACTAACCAAGGAATACCTATAACCAGCCACCAGGTGCTGGAAGAGGCAAGGAGCAAATTTATCCCTAAAAGCCCTCTATGGAAGCATGAGACTACTGACTACTTGATTTTGACCCATTAACAGTGATTTCAGACTTCCAGCCTCCAGAACTGTAAGAGAAGACTCTATTTGGTAGTATGTTACTACCAGAGGAAACTTATATATCACTTATCCTGACCTGGCTCTGACCACACCCTGTCTGGCCCCAATACCTGGTCCTTCCCATGCCACAGTTACTGTCTGTCTTGTCATTCCAGAGGGGCTTTTAACCCTCCTGCTCACTCCAGAGAGCCAGGAGCATTCCCTTACCAGGTCAAATAGACACAATGCCAGACACCAAGTTCAAAGTCTCCAGGACAAGACCCTGAGAGAAGAGAAATGGAACGCGAGACTTATTCTAAGAGACCATCAGAATCCCATTCACAGATAGCCCAGCAGGATAAGCTCATGTACTGGGAATGCCGAGACTCCAGTCTTGCAGAAAAGGAACAAGCTCCGAAACTTAACTAAAACATCGGAACCACACCCTTCCTTCCACTTCTTCTGCAGCCTCTCCATTTAATCCATCCCTACAAAGGATCATGGCCCTTCCATCACCATTAGTGACAGGCCCTCACATTTATACAGCACTTAGTGCTTTTGCAAAAATGTCTACATCCATCACTTCATCTGAGATCCACGCTGTGAAGTAGACGAGCATGTAACTGTCCTATATTACAGGCAAGGTTTGAGGGCCGAACTGGGGCCCAAACCTTCTGGAAATTAATCTAAAAATTAATCTAACACAACAGCAGGTCTCATGACCCTGAATCCAGCACTCTACCCATTTCACTTTACCTCAAGCCTTGTGGCTTACACACTCAGAGATACAAGCACAGAAGGGCCAATGTATCAGTTTTCCCGAACAACAGCTCACCCAAGAGCTCACGCACTTTATGTAAAGAAACTCATTTAATCCTCACAACAGACCTATGAGGCAGGAAATTTGTCTCGCGTTCAACCGCTTGTGTATGAAGGAGGAAGAATTTGAACCTAGGCTATTTAGCCCCAGATTCCGCATTCTTAACCCAAAAGGAATTAATGCAGTACTGCAAGAACTTTTCCTCAGAGCTGGAAGGCTACAAGAGTATATAAAATACTGATGATATTCTAACCACTCTTCAAAATGAAGAACCAGAGACAAAATGAACTAAATGAGCCCTTTAGAATGAAGATGATAGTGCTTTGAAATTCCTACTGGAAATTCTTTCCACCATATGTGTCCATTTGTAATATGGTCATCATTAGGCACACATGTTTGGGGTGTGTGTGGGTGGGTGTGTGTGTATGCGCATGTGTGCTCATGTAGACTAAGATGAGCGGCAGACCCTCCAGATGGTTCACCAGAGAGCTTACATCAGGGCTTTCCCAGTGCCCCTGTTCCATCAAAGGGACTTTGAGTTTGGAGTCTGAGTAAATTAACAACATCCCTGTTCTTTATTTGTCTCCCTCTGACTGTGATAAATAACCCTGGGGAATCCTTCCTATTTCTGGGGTGAGAGAAAAATGAAACATTCCTACCTACATTTCACACCAGTATGGAAAGTAGGGTATTTATTGCAAGCTAGCTGTATTCTAGCATTATAGTACATGTTTTCAATCTCCCCAAAGTGGCAAACATGTTCATTGTCATCATTCCAAAGCCTTTCTAGTTACCTTGACCAGGTGGGGCAGGATGCCAGCACTATGGAGACAGAACTAAGCCATCCACCCTAAAAACTGACAGTCTAACCCACAGGTCTTATGCATACAGACTACAGATCAAGAATAATGCTGAGAGATGGCTTGGGAATGTCTTCCAGTCTAATCTTTTTTTATCAAATAGATATGAAACCCGAGCTCCAGAGATGGGAAATGATTTGTCCAGGATTACACAGCAACATAATAGCAGTGCCTACTTGTATTGGCAGACTAGAAAATTTGGACAAATCTTCATGAAGAGAACAACCAGAAAATCTGGGCAATATATAAAAAGTATCTGAAACTGGAGATGTTTTAAGACAGCAGCAGCAGAATTGCAGGACCTAGTCCAAAAATAAAAGAAAACCCAGAGAAGTCAGTCTGGCATTTGAGGTTACTTCTACCCAAACTCCAGGGTCTGAGCCAACTCTAGGATACATGGCTGAGATACATGGCAAGACCTTCTGACAGACGGTCTTGCAGAGAGGGAAAAAAAAAATTTCAGGACCCACCAAGACAGAGGAACCAGCAAATTCTTAAGCTTGGGGTTGGGACACGAAAGGGACACAACCTTATCCTAAATGTAAGGTTGAATCAAAAATCAACCAGTCCTCCCAGGGACCAGGAGCTATGTTTGACCCATCCACACTGATGAGATTAAGGTGGTCTTGGATTTTCAAGGGCATAGCTTCCAATGAGAAATAAATTAAATCCTCTCTAGAGTAAGATACCATTATGCTAAGCCTCAAATTAACCCTAATTTTTTTTTTCATATGCAATACTTGGTATTCAATCAAAAACAACCAAACATACAGTAGGACCCAGAAAATAGTTATCAGACACAGGCTTTAAAACAGTTATGCTTACTTAATATTTTCAAAAAATTTAAAGCCAAAATGTGCAGTTTTAACAATAAACTGAAAACTACTTTAAAAAGATGGAAATAATGACACTAAAAAATACACTACTAAAAACTATAATAATTACAAATTTTAAATAAATGGAAGGTTATAACAACAGATCAAATACAACTTAAAAGTTAATTGGTAAACTACAAAATAAGTCAGAAGATGTCCAGAGCAAAGCACTGAAAGACAAAAGGATGGAAAATAGAGAAAAGAGTATGAAATAAATCAAGACTTATTGCATGAGAAGAAAAGGTCTAAGTAATATAACTCCTGTCATAGAAGAAGAGAAAGAGAATGGAGGAAGAGCAATATTTAAAAGCATTTTCCAAAACTGCTGAAATACACAAAGAGGCATAAATTCAAGAAGCACTTACTATGACTATTAAGCAGGATATCATTTTTTTTAATATCTGCTCATCAGAAAATAAAAAGTGATTAACAGAAAAGAAGGATCTTTACATTAAACCAAGAAAAATTACAGAAGCAACAATAGAACTCACGATCTGACTTTCCATCAGAGGCAGCACAAGCCTGACAATAATGTTAATAATATCTTACAAGTGCTAAGAAAATACCTGCCATCCTAAAAGCCTATACTCAGGTAAAATATCCTTGAAAAATAGTGAAATCAAGATATTTTTCACAATGATGGAGAATTTTTCAGTAAACTTTAACTACTGGAAATGTCTATACATAGGAAAATGATTCCATTGTGAAAGCTTAAAGATGCAGGAAGATATGAAGAGTAACAGGAAAAGCAAATACGTACGTTAAATGAATACTTGCTATACAAAACAGCAACAATTTTGTTTTATAAGATTTTAAATATCTATAAATTAAAATTCATAATAATCATAACACAAAAGTTGAAAGAGGAAAAATATACAGTATTCTAGGGTCTTTAGTAAGTGATGAAGATTCTTATTTTATACTTGTTACGTCAAGCATGTTTGTATACATCTGAGTAACTACGATCAGATGAGATCAGATCAGATAAGTAGCTCAGTCGTGTCCAACTCTTTGCAACCCTATGAATCGCAGCGTGCCAGGCCTCCTAGTCCATCACCAACTCCCAGAGTTCACTCAGACTCACGTCCATCGAGTCAGTGATGCCATCCAGCCATCTCATCCTCTGTCGTCCCCTTCTCCTCCTGCCCCCAATCCCTCCCAGCATCAGAGTCTTTTCCAATGAGTCAACTCTTCGCATGAGGTGGCCAAAGTACTGGAGTTGCAGCTTTAGCATCATTCCTTCCAAAGAAATCCCAGGGCTGATCTCTTCAGAATGGACTGGTTGGATCTCCTTGCAGTCCAAGGGACTCTCAAAAGTCTTCTCCAACACCACAGTTCAAAAGCATCAATTCTTTGGCGCTCAGCCTTCTTCACAGTCCAACTCTCACATCCATACATGACCACAGGAAAAACCATAGCCTTGACTAGACGGACCTTTGTTGGCAAAGTAATGTCTCTGCTTTTGAATATGCTATCTAGGTTGGTCATAACTTTCCTTCCAAGGAGTAAGCGTCTTTTAATTTCATGGCTGCAGTCACCATCTGCAGTGATTTTGGAGCCCAGAAAAATAAAGTCTGACACTGTTTCCACTGTTTCCCATCTATTTCCCATGAAGTGGTGGGACCAGATGCCATGATCTTCGTTTTCTGAATGTTGAGCTTTAAGCCAACTTTTTCACTTTCCACTTTCACTTTCATCAAGAGGCTTTTGAGTTCCTCTTCACTTTCTGCCATAAGGGTGGTGTCATCTGCATATCTGAGGTTATTGATATTTCTCCTGGCAATCTTGATTCCAGCTTGTGTTTCTTCCAGTCCAGCGTTTCTCATGAGGTACTCTGCATGTAAGTTAAATAAACAGGGTGACAATATACAGCCTTGACAAACTCCTTTTCCTATTTGGAACCAGTCTGTTGTTCCATGTCCAGTTCTAACTGTTGCTTCCTGACCTGCATACAAATTTCTCAAGAGGCAGGTCAGGTGGTCTGGTATTCCCATCTCTTTCAGAATTTCCCACAGTTTATTGTGATCC
Source organism: Bos indicus x Bos taurus (assembly GCF_003369695.1). NCBI lineage: Eukaryota > Metazoa > Chordata > Mammalia > Artiodactyla > Bovidae > Bos > Bos indicus x Bos taurus. The sequence continues at coordinate 42,642,178 of NC_040086.1, forward strand.
ACACAGTCAAAGGCTTTGGCATAGTCAATAAAGCAGAAATAGATGCTTTTCTGGAACTCTCTTGCTTTTTCCATGATCCAGCGCATGTTGGCAATTTGATCTCTGGTTCCTCTGCCTTTTCTAAAACTAGCTTGAACATCAGGAAGTTCACGTGGTTCACATATTGCTGAAGCCTGGCTTGGAGAATTTTGAGCATTACTTAACTACCATGTGAGATGAGTGCAATTATAGTTTGAGCATTCTTTGGCATTGCCTTTCTTTGGGATTGGAATGAAAACTGACCTTTTCCAGTCCTGTGGCCACTGCTGAGTTTTCCAAATTTGCTGGCATATTGAGTGCAGCACTTTCACAGCATCATTTTTCAGGATTTGGAATAGCTCAACTGGAATTCCATCACCTCCACTAGCTTTGTTCGTAGTGATGCTTTCTAAGGCCCACTTAACTTCACATTCCAGGATGTCTGGCTCTAGGTCAGTGATCACACCATCGTGATTATCTGGGTCATGAAGATCTTTTTTGTACAGTTCTGTGTATTCTTGCCATCTCTTCTTAGTATCTTCTGCTTCTATTAGGTCCATACCATTTCTGTCCTTTACCAAGCCCATCTTTGCATGAAATGTTCCTTTGGTATCTCTGATTTTCTTGAAGAGATCCCTAGTCTTTCTCATTCTGTTGTTTTCCTCTATTTCTTTGCATTGATGGCTGAAGAAGGCTTTCTTATCTCTTCTTGCTATTCTTTGGAACTCTGCATTCAGATGTTTATATCTTTCCTTTTCTCCTTTGCTTTTTGCTTCTCTTCTTTTCACAGCTATTTGTAAGGCCTCCCCAGACAGTCATTTTGCTTTTTTGCATTTCTTTTCCATGGGAATGTTCTTGATCCCTATCTCCTGTACAATGTCACGAACCTCATTCCATAGTTCATCAGTCACTCTATCTATCAGATCTAGGCCCTTAAATCTATTTCTCACTTCTACTGTAACTACTATAGTTATCACCAAAAATATAACTATAATAAAAAACATACCAAGCTAATAGAAAATGAAAATAATTTAAAAAATCAATTCAAAAGAAAGGAGAGAGCATGGAATACTATAGATAAGATAAATATAAAACAAATATAATAGTGTATATTTAAACCCAAATATATCCATAAATACTTTAAAAGGAAAATGCATAGAATGTTCTGATTAAAAGAGGAAGACTATTAGGATAAAAACCCAAAAATATTGCCTACATGACACTTATTGAATATGATCATATAAAAAGGTTAAAAGAAAAGATGGGGGAGAAAACTATTCAAATACTAACCAAAATAAAGCTTGTATAGCTAAATTATTAATATCAAAGAAGAATTTATTGCAAAAATCATTCATTGAGATAAAAAGGAACATCTCACAATGATAAATATATTCAATTAACCAGGAAAGTATATCATTTCAAATTGATACACATAGATATTAATATAGCCAGTTACCATTGAACTAGGTTCAAAGTAATGAAAAAAGAACGCCCCTGGCATCACAGGATCATCTTAAATGAAGACAAGTAAAGGAAGAAGGTGAAGAAAGCTGATAAGGACATGAGCTGAGTTGCAGAGATAGAGAGGAAAGAGATGGAGAGAGAGAAACATAAAATAGAGCTGGATATGAAGGGGAAAATTTAGGGAAAATGAGATAAAGGAGAAGCAACCAAAAAAAAAAAAAACCAAGAGAAAACAACTGGAAGTAAGGTGGAAAATGTTTTGAGAGAAAAAGTATGAAGTCAAAGCGATTCCACAAAGGAAATGTATCTTCTTCAAGGCAGCTCAGCTTTTTACCCCTCTAGATGAGAGCTTCTGTGGCACATAATGACACCTCCCATTAGACTCCTGCCTTCATTAATTTTAAATGTTAAACTCAGTAGTAAAAGGGAGCAGTCATGACCATGACCCACCTTTCTGGCTTCAGAGCTTACATACAAATATGGTACTCTCCATGTTGCAAGAGCAAAAGCAATCACTCATTTCCTGTCCTCTTGTAAAAGCCAGTAAGTCAGAGATCACCTAACCATGGGCTACCCCAGCCAAACTGCCAGGAGCCCAGTCCTGCTTGGAGTCCTATCAAAACCAGAGAGGACTAAAGCTGAGCAGAACTCAACTAAACCCTGTTTTTGAACCCATTTTATTATCTCTCCACAGTGGGAGTTGACTCCTGGGTGAACACAACCAAGAAGTTTGTTTGGTAGCAAATGTATATTTGCTGTCCTCTATCCACACTGAAATAGATGTTTTTCTGAAACTCTCTTGCTTTTTCCATGATCCAGTGGCTGTTGGCAATTTGATCTCTGGTTGCTCTGCCTTTTCTAAAACTAGCTTGAACATCTGGAAGTTCACGGTTCACTTATTGCTGAAGCCTGGCTTGGAGAATTTTGAGCATTATTTTACTAGCGTGTGAGACGAGTGCAATCGTGTGGTAGTTTGAACATTCTTTGGCATTGCCTTTCTTTGGGATTGGAATGAAAACTGACCTTTTCCAGTTCTGTGGCCACTGCTGAGTTTTCCAAATTTGCTGGCATATTGAGTGCAGCACTTTCACAGCATCAACTTTCAGGATTTGAAATAGCTCAACTGGAATTCCATCACCTCCACTAGCTTTGTTCGTAGTGATGCTTTCTAAGGCCCACTTGACTTCACATTCCAGGATGTCTGGCTCTAGGTGAGCGATCACACCATCGTGATTATCTGGGTCGTGAAGATCTTTTTTGTATAGTTCTTCTGTGTATTCTTGCCACCTCTTCTTAATATCTTCTGCTTCTGTTAGGTCCATACCATTTCTGTCCTTTATCGAGCCCATCTTTGTACGAAATGTTCCCTTGGTATCTCTAATTTTCTTGGAGATCTCTAGTCTTTCCCATTCTATTGTTTTCCTCTATTTCTTTGCATTGATCACTCGGGAAGGCGTTCTTATCTCTCCTTGTTATTCTTTGGAACTCTGCATTCAGATGCTTGTATCTTTCCTTTTTTCCTTTGCTTTTTGCTTCTCTTCTTTTCACAGCTATTTGTAAGTCCTCCTCAGACAGCCATTTTGCTTTTTTGCATTTCTTTTCCATGGGGATGTTCTTGATACCTGTCTCCTGTACAAGACATGAACCTCCATCCATAGTTCATCAGGCACTCTGTCTATCAGATCTAGTCCCTTAAATCTATTTGTCATTTCCACTGTATAATCATAAGGGATTTGATTTAGGTCATACCTGAATGGTCTAGTGGTTTTCCCTACTTTCTTCAATTGACTATGCCAAAGCCTTTGACTGTGTGGTTCACAATAAACTGTTGTTGAGATTTTGACCAATATTTCTCTGAGTATGGCCCATGACTCACTTGCAGCAGAATCTCTTAAAAGACCCATTAAAAACGCAGATGTCTCACCCAATCCAGACCTCCTGACTCAGAATGTGTCTTTGAGTTTGGTAGGGACTTTCTATGGCAAATGCATTCCTGCCTAATTATTAACATGATATAATGTAAAGGTAGATAAACACTATCAGTTATATGCTGTGATTTTCTAGAACCCCCAGAGAGTTCTGAGCACCCCTCTTATTTAATGAGTCACAACTTTAATATACAAAACTGTAAATATTTGAATCCAGATATATATTTTGTTAAGAAATATAAGTAGCTTAAATATATTTTTGTTTTTTTTCTTAACAACCTCAGATATACAGATGACACCACCCTTATGGCAGAAAGTGAAGAGGAACTCAAAAGCCTCTTGATGAAAGTGAAAGTGGAGAGTGAAAAAGTTGGCTTAAAGCTCAACATTCAGAAAACGAAGATCATGGCATCCGGTCCCATCACTTCATGGGGAAACAGTGGAAACAGTGTCAGACTTTATTTTTCTGGGCTCCAAAATCACTGCAGATGGTGACTGCAGCCATGAAATTAAAAGACGCTTACTCCTTGGAAGGAAAGTTATGACCAACCTAGATAGCATATTCAAAAGCAAAGACATTACTTTGCCAACAAAGGTCCGTCTAGTCAAGGCTATGTTTTTTCCTGTGGTCATGTATGGATGTGAAAGTTGGACTGTGAAGAAGGCTGAACACCAAAGAATTGATGCTTTTGAACTGTGGTGTTGGAGAAGACTCTTGAGAGTCCCTTGGACTGCAAGGAGATCCAATCAGTCCATTCTGAAGGAGATCAGCCCTGGGATTTCTTTGGAAGGAATGATGCTAAAGCTGCAACTCCAGTACTTTGGCCACCTCATGCGAAGAGTTGACTCATTGGAAAAGACTCTGATGCTGGGAGGGATTGGGGGCAGGAGGAGAAGGGGACGACAGAGGATGAGATGGCTGGATGGCATCACTGACTCAATGGACGTGAGTCTGAGTGAACTCTGGGAGTTGGTGATGGACAGGGAGGCCTGGCGTGCTGCGATTCATGGGGTTGCAAAGAGTCGGACACGACTAAGCGACTGAACTGAACTGAACTGAACAACCTCATCGAGGTATAGCTGATATACCATAACCTCTACATGTTTAAAGTGTATAAATTTTGACATATACACTCTGAAACCATCATTAATTCAAGATACTGTTTCCTCATGCCACTTGAGAAACTCCTACCTCTCTCCACTTCACCTCATTCACAGGTAACCACTTATCAGCTTTCTATTACTACAGTTTAGCTTGCATTTTCCATAATTTTTTTACAAATGGAATCATATATCCTCTTTTTTTCATCTGGCTTCTTTCACTCAGAATAATTACTCTGATATTTGTACACATTGTAGGTATCAATAGTTTATTTTTATTCCTGAGTAATGGTCCATTTTATGGATATAACACATTTTTTAAATCCATTCAACTGTTCATGGACATTTGAGTTGTTGAAATTTTTGGTAACTACAGAACAGAGAGCTCTGAATAGTCTTAGACACGTTTTTTCATGAACATATGCTTTCTTTTTTTTTGGATAAATACCTAGAAGTAGAATAGATGGATCATCTGGTAGCTGTATGTTTAACTTTTAAGAAACTGCCAAATTGTTTTTAAAACTGTTTCATCATTTTACATTTCCATCGGCACAGTATGAGGGTTCTAGTTGCTACATATCCTGCCAACACTTGATATGATCAGTAACTTTTATTTTAGACATTCTTTCAGATGTACAATAGTATCTCATTGTGATTTTAATTTGCATTTCCTTTATAACTGAAATGTTGGCTAATAAGCATGGACTTAACTGGTCATCAATATATACTTTTTTGGTAAAGTGTCTACTTAAATCTTTTACCCAAGGGGGGAAGGATTATTTTCTTATTAATGAATGTTGAGATTCTTTAAATGCTCTGGATACAAGTCCTCCATCAGATGTGTGATTTATAAATATTTTCTCCCTGTCTGTTATTTATCTTTTCATTATCTAGAGTGATTTTAGACATTCTTAATTTTGATTAAATTTGATTTGTCAATTTTTTTCTTTTATGAATCATGCTTTTGATCCATATGTTAATGAACATACAAGAAATCTCTGTCTAACCCTAGGTCAAAAGATGTTCTGTATGCTTCTTCCAGGTTTTCTTTTCAGGTTTTATTTAGGTTTATGATCCATTTGGAGCTAATTTTTGTATGTAGTGTGGGCTGAAGTTCTTTTTGTCTTTGTACATTTTCATGTGGATATACAATTGTCCCAGCACTGTTAATTGAAAAGAATATTCCCTTACCACTATGTTCTCTTCATAACTAACAATAAATTTCAGCCTTTGAAATCAATTTACATATATGTCTGCTTCTCAACTCTATTCTGTTCCAATGACCTACCTGTTTATCTTTATGCCAGTTCCACACTATCTTTATTATTGTACCTTCACAATAAATCTTCCAACATTGTTCTCTTTCAAAATTTTATTAGGTACTTTAGGTTGGTTGTATTTCCGTATGAATATAAGAGTCAGCCTTGTCAATTTCTACCCTCCAAAAAAATGTCCACTGGGATTTTCATGGGACTTACAGATAGAACACTAGGAGAACATCTTAGCAATACTGAATCTCTTGATCCATGAGCATGGTACATTTCTCCAGTTTTTTTGTGTCCTCCTTAATTTCTTTCTTAATCCCTCTTAGCCTTGTTTTGTAGCTTTTGGAGTATGGGTCTTGCACAACTTTTATCATATGTGTCCACAGTATTTCATAGTTCTAATGCTATTATAAATATTTTACTTCAATTTCTGACAGTTTGTTGCTAGCACATAGGATGTAATTGAACTATGTATTTGGTCTTTTATTCTGCAGCTTTCTTAAATTCATTTATTAGTTCTAGTAGCTTTATGGAATTTTTCTACATAGGCAACAATACTATGCACAAATATACTTTTACTTCTTATTTGAAGGTCTTTTTTCCTTTTTCTTTCCATATTGTACAACCTAGACCCTCCAAAAATGTTAAAATAGAAGAATGGACATCCTTGTCTTGTTCTTAAGCTTAGGGAAAAGCATTCAGTCTGTTATCATGAAATAAGATGTTAGCTGTAGATTTTTTACAGATGCCCGTTACTGACAGGAAGTTTACTTATATTCTTGGTTTACTGGGTACTTATATCAGAAATGGAAGTGAACTTTGTCAAAACATTTTGGGTTTGTTCTGCTTTGCATCTACTGAGATGACCATATCATTTTTAAATTTTTATATTTAAATTGTTAAACTGGTGAATTCAATAGCTTAATTTTCAAATGTTAATTCGACATTGCATTCCTAAAATAAGTACCACTTTGTCATTATGCATTATCTTTTTATACATGATTGGATTTGATTGCTAACATTTTGGTAAAAATTTTGTATCTTATGATCATGAAGACCACTAGTCTGTAATTTATTTTCTTGTAATATCTTTGTCTGGTTATGGCATCACTGTCATACTATCTCATAGACTGAGTTGAAGAATATTTTCTTTTCTTCAATTTTCTGTAAAAGTTTATAGAATTATTATTATTTTTTCCTTAAATGTTCAGTAGAATTTCTTCATGAAGCCCCATGGCCCTGGGGTTTCTTTGTGAGGTTTTAAATGATAAAGTCAGTATCTTACATAGGATTATTAAGGTTACCTATTTCTTTTTGGCTCAGATGGTAAAGAGTCTGCCTGTAATGCTGGAGACTCAGGTTCAATCCTTGGTTCAGGAACATCTCTTGGAGAAGGGAATGGCTACCCATTCCAATATTCTTGCCTAGAGAATTCCATGTACAGAGGACCCACCCAGGCAAGCTACAATTCATGGAGTTGCAAAGAATCAAAAACAACTGATCAAATAACACACACTATTTCTTCTTGAATAAGGTTTGGTATTTTATATCTTTCAAGAAATTTGTCCATTTAATGTAATTTTCAGAATATACTGGCATAAAATTCTCCTTTATTACCCTTTAAATATCTTTAAAATCCATAATGATATTATCTCTCTCATTCCTGATACTGGTTACTTTTATCTTCTCTTTTCTCTAACCAGTCTTACTATAGATTTATCAAATTATTTTGACCTTCTCAAAGAATCAGTTTGGGTTTTATTTATTTTTCTGTTATCTTTTAAATTGATTTCCATCAGGATGCTCAATATTCCTTTCTTCTCCTTACTTTGGGTTTCATTTGTTCATTCTCTTTTTAAGTTCTTAAGGTGAAAGTGAAGGTCATTTTTTTTAAAGATTTTTTTTAATCTTTTTTTAAAAGATTTATTTATTTATTTTATTTTTGGCTCTGCTGGGTATTCGTTGCTACACATGGACTTTCTCTAGCTGTGGCAAGCGAGGGCTATTCTTCTTTACTGCAGTACGTGGACTTCTCCTTGTGATGGCTTCTCTTGTTGCAGAGCATGGGCTCTACATGTGCTCTAGGCACGCAGACTTCAGTAGTCACAGCACACAGGTTTATTTGCTCTGTGGCATGTAGGATCTTTCAGGACCAGAGATTGGACCCCTGTTCCCTGCATTGGTAGATGGATTCGTAACCACAGGACCACCAGGGAAACCCAGTTTGTAATCACTTTTTCTTTTCTCATATGGACATTTAATACTGTAACTGTCTCTTTAAGACTATGTTAGCTGCTTCTCACAAATTGTAATATATGGTTTTCTTTTTGCTCAATTCAAAATACGTTTTAATTTTCCTTTTGATTACTTCTTTGGCCCATGGGTATTTTTACATGTGCTTTTAATTTTCAAACATTTGGGGATTTTCAGAATAACTTTTTGTTATTTGGCGCTAATTTATTTCCCTCATAGTCAGAGGACATACTTTGATTTGAATCTTATTAAATTAACTGAGGCTTATTTTATGGTCTAGAATATGTTCTATGTTGGTTTATATTCCATGTGAACTTGAAACTAGTGTTTTCTGCTTTGTGGGGTTGTGTGAGCTACTGGGTTGACCAAAATGTTCGTTCGGGTTTTCCTGTAACATCTTGCCCAAAAAGCTAAATGAACTTTTTGGCCAACTCAATACAAATGTCAACTGGAAAACGTTGGTTTACAGCGTCACCTAAGTCTCCCTTATCATTACTGATTTTCCGTCCATTTGTGTCCTTAAGTGCTGGGAGATGGGAGCTGAAATTTCTGACTATAATTATGAATCTATTTTTGCTTGCAGTTCTGAGAGAACTAAGAGTGTTTGCTTCTTGTATGCTTAGGATGGTAATATCCCAGCAAAGAACTAGCATTTTTACCTCCATGAAATGGCACTCTTTATTCTGGGTAATAATTTTTCTTCGAAATCTACTTTTGTCCAATATTAAAACAGCCGCTCCTGCTGTTGCTGCTGCTGCTGCTGCTAAGTCACTTCAGTCGTGTCCAGCTCTGTGCAACCCCATAGACGGCAGCCCACCAGGCTCCCCTGTCCCTGGGATTCTCCAGGCAATAACACTGGAGTGGGTTGCCACTTCCTTCTCCAATGCATGAAAGTGAAAAGTCAAAGTGAAATCGTTCAGTCATGCCCGACTCTTCATGACCCCATGGACTGCAGCCTACTAGGCTCCCCACTCCATGGGATTTCCCAGGCAAGAGTACTGGAGTGGGGTGCCATTGCCTTCTCCTCTGCCGCTCCTGCAAGAGAACTCAATGTTAAAGTTAGAAAGATCATGAAGACACTGGAACTCAGAGAGGTTCAGCCCCTCATCCTGAGTCTCATAGGGGATAGAGCTTAATTTGGGGGCCTGTCTCCAAGAACAATGTCCCAAGTACATCAAGGTTTGAAGTGGGTGAAATGTCTGCATATACAAAGAATATTTCTGGAAGAACACATAAAATGTGTGTGACTCAGGTTGCTTCTGAAAAGGGGAAACAGGTGGTCAGGGCACAGAGATGAGAGGGAGATTTAATACTCACTGAACACCTTTTGGACCTTTTGAATTTGTACTATGTATATGTTGCCTAATGAAAAAATAACTTATTTTTAAGAATTAAAAAAATTTATAGAATAAAAAAATAAAACAGTCACTCTTCCTTTTTCTTTCTGATAAGTGTCAGCATGATATATTCTTTTCCATATTCTCACTTTTGACTTATTCATGTCTTTAAAGTGTATTTCTTATAGGCAATATAGAGGTGGGACTTGATTTTTTTTTTTTTAGTCAAATCTGACAAATTCTGTCCTTTCATTGGAATTTTTTGACCATTTACATTTACTTAATGATACAGGCTTCCCTGGTGGCTCAGATGGTAAAGAATCTGCCTGCAATGTGGCAGATCCAGGCTCAATCCTTGGAGAGGACAATCCCTTGGAGAAGGGAATGGTTACCCACGCCAGTATTCTTGCCTGGAGAATTCCATGGACAGAGGAGCCTGGCTTGCTACAGTCCAGGGGTCACAGAGTTGGGCATGACTGAGCAACTAACACTTTCATTTTCAATGATACGGTTAGATTTTAATCTATCACATTGCCATTGGTTTTCTGTTTGTCTGTTTTCTTTTACTTCTTTCACACCTTCTTTTGGATTACTTGAATATTATTTTATGATTCTACTTTATTTGCTTTTTGGTTTATTAACTATAACTATTTTTATGTTATTTTAGTTGTTTCTTTAGAGTTTACCTTACTTTTCTATTCAGTGATAAAACACCACTTTACATTTATGCTACAACTATCAAGTTCCATTTCCCACTAACTTTTTCATTTCTAATGGAAAATTTTAACCATGATTTCCTCAAATATTTTTTTCTGTCCTGCTTCTCTCTTCCCTTTTAAGGACTATGTGAAAGTGAAAGTCGCTCAGTCGTGTCCGACTCTTTGCAACCCCATGGACTGTACAGTCCATGGAATTCTCCAGGCCAGAATACTGGAGTCGGTAGCCTTTCCCTTTTTCAGGGGCTCTTCCCAACCCAGGGATCAAACCCAGGTCTCCCGCATTGCAGGTGAGTTCTTTACCAGCTGAGCCATAAGGGAAGCCCAAAAATACTGGAGTGGGTAACCTATTCCTTCTCCAGGGGATCTTCCTGACCCAGGAGTCAAACCAGGGTCTCCTGCATTGCAGGCAGATTCTTTACCAACTAAGTTACTAGGGAAGCCCTTTAAGGACTAAGGTTACACATATATTAGGCCACATGGAGCTATCACACATTTCACAGGTGTTCTGTTTTTGTTGTTGCTGTTTTTCAGCCTGTTTTCCTCTCCATGTTTTATTTGCTGCAGTTTCTATTACTGTGTCCTCAGGTTCACAGATGCTTTCTTCTGCAATGTTTCATCTGTTGGTCATCTCATCCAGTATATTTTTCATCTGACATTATATCTGTATATATTCCATGTCTCTACCTTACATGCTCAATAGTAATGCTAGTTTCTTCAATTTGTAAATTTAAAGCAGCTATAACTATTTTAGAGTTCTTACCTATAAATTCTATCATCTCTATAATTTCTTAGTTGGTTTTGATAGATTTTTCTCTTCATTATGGATCATTTTTTTCCCACTTCTTTACATGTCTTATTTGTTTAAAAGCTTCCTTAGGTGGGACCAATATTTAATTTTTGCCTATTTTTTTCCACTACTGACTCAAAACTCTTCCAAATATTCTCCTCAGTGTCCTGTGATTTCTCTAGTTCTCTGCTCCAGATGATGAAAACAGAAACTATTCCTGCCCCTGTATGATCTTCAAAGATATGCTTCCTCTAATCCTTTTCAGTGACCCTTTCTGCAGCCTTGTACAGCTTCCTCACATGCATAATCAGTAACACTCAATTGACAACATGATGGGACCCTCTACAGATCTCTGGAGCTTTTTCTCTATGAAGAACTCTCCATTCTGCTACTTTGCCCTGTGAACTCCAGACTCTGACTCCATAAATTTCCAAGTTTTCTATTCAAAACTCAGAAAAACTTATGGGATCCACTGAGTTCTTCTTCCCTGTACCTGTGGAGATTCCTTTTAGACATAAGCTGGAGTGGTCATAGGATTCATCTCATTTGTTTCCCATATTTCAGGGATACTGTCCTTTGTTGCCTTATAACTAATGATTTGAAAGCCATTATTTCATATATTTTGTCCAGTTTTACAGTTGCTTGGGTGGGAGAGTAAACCCAGTCCCTGTTATTCCCTCCTGATTGGAAGAGGAAGTCCTGAAAATACCTTTATCATAGCACTTTCCACATCTGTTTATATAACTGACCCTCATAAGAACATACCTTCTTTGAGGCTAGGGAACACACTTTACCCACCAGTAAACATATAAAATACATTCCATTAGTACTGATTGAACATTGTTATTATGGTAGAGCATGTCTCAATAACTCCCACTTTAGTAATAGCATGGGAGAGACAACTCACTCTTGTCTAGTATAGGGTATGGGTATAAAAGACTTTATTTCTGAGTTCTGATCCACTTCTGCCACTGACAGGTATATATAATTTTGGAGAAAGTACAGAATCTTAATAGGTCTCAACTGTCAAATAAAGATAACTGCCCTTACTAATTTCACAAGATTGGCAGAATGAATTTTTTAAGGGTTAAAAATCAGCCCAATGTAAAGTTTATCAAAAGCAATAGCAAGAACTCCCAGGAAGCCTAAGAAACTTCCATACCTGGAAAAACATTTTTGAAATTAATATGATTAAATATTTATAAACATTACATTCCAGAAATGTAAAATGCTGCAACTAGAAAGAATCCTTGTACATATTACAGATAGGAAAACTGAGGCTCAGAGAAGTTAAGTGATCTGTGCAAGGTCACACAATCAGTGGCAGAGCTGGGACTAGAACTCTTCCTATCACAATGCAATGTCTTTCAATTCAAAAGACACTTTCTTATTGTTTTTATTGATGATTTCTTTTCCTTATTCTTTGATTTCACAATCTCAGTGTGCAGTAGATTTTTTTCCATTAATGGAGTAGATTACAATGTCATAATTTTTTAATTGTGAAATTCAGAAGTCACTTGTATAACTGTCATGGTAGACAGTAGGAAGATGATTTACAGATGTAAAATATATATATATATACATATTTAGCAGCAAAGGATCCTTCTGGTAGTTAATAGTATTCGTCTATGCTACATGCTGGAATTTGAAGCCAGAACATCCTTAGAGAAAGAAAACCCAAGACCAACATGTGACTGTACGTTAAGCCATGCTCAATGGGAGTAAAACACCAGTCTATCTTAGGGCACCAATCAAGACCAAGGGCTTAGCAGACAAAAGTAATGCAGGGCAAGAATGAAAGGAAAAGAAAAGCCCAAAAGAGACAGCTGCTGGGTGAAATCTACTGAGCTCCCATGTTGGAGAGACCCAGAAGGCAGAGCCTACACAAAGGGAAAACCAAGAAACACAATTCCCCAAAACACAATTCAATACAAATTTAAGGGGCCTCCCTGGAGCTAAGGTTAAGGGACAGATGAGAATGGCTAAAAGTATCAGGCACTAACATTTTGCTTAATTATGCCAAAGATACAAAGTGCTAAGAGTCCTCTCATTATAATTTCCTTGAGGATTTTAGCCGTTTCCAGTGCATCTGAATGAATTCTCTAGTTTTCTGTTGCTGGTGGAATGCAGTATTCCCTTGCTCCCCAAAATTTCTTATAAATAGACCTTCTGCTAGAGGAACCCAGCAAAGGGTTTATAAGCCATTCACACTGTGGTCTTTGAAAATGTCCTGCCCCTTGGTTGTTCAGTGCACAACCTTGCAACTGTATGTGGCAGGTCTCCATTGATATCTTGAGACATGAAATGCAGACATAGGAGCTATCTGGGATCTGATGATGATGTAAGACTCATCTGTCTCGTTCCACCGTCTAAACAAAAACATATCTCTTTCTCTTTGGCCAGGATTTGGGTTTCTGATCTCTACTTTCCAATGCTGAAAAGAAGATGGGGCCAGCTAACTAGAAAAAGATCTTTCTTCAGAAGTAGGTAAAAAGTACATATTCAAAGTTTAAGGAAAAGAAACCACACTGAGATATATTAAGTTGGTACAAATGTAATTGCAGTTTTGAACTATTCATTATAACTAGGCTCAAATACATCTTTATTCATCAAAATAGGAACCATTATAATCAACACATTTTTACCAATGAGAAGTAAGTTTGTTTATTCCTATAGCATAAAAATTTGCACTTCAGGATTTGACAAATTCTTGGAAAGCATTTTCTGCCTCCTGCTGGTTGTGGAAGCACTTTCCCTGCAAAAAGTTGTCAAGATGCTTGAAGAAGTGGTAGTCTATTTTCGTGAGAGGTCAGGTAAATACGGCAAATGTTGCAAAACTTAATAGCCCAATTCATTCAAGTTTTGAAGCGTTGGTGGTGCGACTTGTCAGGCATTGTTGTGCAAAAATGTTGGGCCCTTTCTATTGACCAATGCTGGCTGCAGGTGATGCAGTTTTTGGTGCATCTCATTAATTTGCTGAACATACTTCCCAAATGTAATGGTTTTGCTTGGATTCAGAAAGTTGTAGTGGATCAGATGGGTAGCAGACCACCAAACAGTGACTATGACCTATTTTTGGTGCAATTTTGGCTTTGGGAAGTGCTTTGGAGCTTCTCAGTCCAACCACTGAGCTGGTCATTGCCAGTTGTTGATTAAAATCCACTTTTTGTCACACATCACAATCCAACCAAGAAATGGTTCGTTTTTTGTGTAGAATAAAAGAAGACCAAACTTCAAAATGGCAATTTTTTTGATTTGTGGTTAGCTCATGAGGTACCCACTTATCAAGCTTTTTTATCTTTCCAATTTGCTTCAAATGCCAAATGACCATAGAATGATCAACACTGAGTTATTTGGCAACTTCTTGTATAGTTGTAAGAGGATCAGCTTCAATGACGGGTCTCAACTATCCTTGGCAACGTCCTATGGCCAGCCACTGGACTCCTCATCTTTAAGTTTCTCCTTTGCAAAACTTCCTGAACCACCACCTTAGTGTACGTTTGTTAGCAGTTCCTGGGCGCAGTGGGTAGAGCACACTGCATAATGCAGCAACACTGCATGATGCCAGGTGAATGAAAGCATGGGTGGATAAATGACAGCAGAGAACAGCAGTTCCTGGGCCTGATGTGAATTGTCTCCATTGCCTTATGACCCATTTTGAACTCAAATAAGAATATCACTCAAATTTGCTTTTTGTCTAACATCATTTTCCTAGTCTAAAATAAATATAAAATAAACAGCAAGCAATAAGTCATTAGCAGAAATATATAAAGTGAGAAGTTTGCATTAAAATGATATATAACATAACCACATTTATTTAAGAACATATTCCAATATCAAGTGACAAAGTTCAACAATGCAAAACCCCACATGAGTACTTCTGCACCAACCTAATAAGTATATTTGTGTATTTGTGTATCAGTCAGGATAGGTTAGATTATGGTGCCTTTGTTTTTTTTAAAACATAAAACTACAAAGGTTTATTTCTTGTCTACACTGATACCCATGACAGATTACCTGGGGCCTCTCACTACAAGATCCAAGCTCATGAAGCAGCTACAACTGGAAATTTTGCCAGCAAAATTGACAGAAGGAAAAGAGAATACTAGGTTCTCATAGCTTTCACCTGGAGGTGACACACATCAGCTTTAGTTAACATTTACTGACCAAAGTCAGTCACATACCAATGGCCAGGAAGCAGAATTCTTCCCACAAGGAGAAAGAAAGTGAAGTCGCTCAGTCATGCCTGACTCTTTGCGACCCCATGGATAGTAGCCTGCACCAAGCTCCTCCGTCCATGGGATTTTCAAGGCAAGAGTACTGGAGTGGGTTGCCATTTCCTTCTCCTGGGAATCTTCCCAACCCAGGGATCGAACCGAGGTCTCTCACATTATAGACAGACGCTTTACCGTCTGAGCCACCAGGGAAGTCCCACAAGGAGGGGTACTGGCAAATGTCAGATAACTAGTCTTTCACAGTTTGGAAAGAAGAGGTTTCAGAGAGGCCAATCTAGGAGGAAGGTGGAAGGTGGCCTACTCCGAGGGGGACAAGAACTGTTTCTCTGCTGTCATTTATCCACCCACGCTTTCATTCACCTGGCATCATGCAGTGTTGCTGCATTATGCAGTGTGCTCTACCCACTGCGCTCTGGGGCCTGCCTAAAGAGCCGCTCCCCTATCTCTCCAGAAGGACCTAGTGAGGAGGCAGGAAAGCATTTGGAATCAGAAGGCAAACAAGAGAGGAGGACACGGCCTTACCCAGGAGAGGTGGGACCGATCACAAAACTCTGAACAAAGAAACAGGCCAGGGCTCAGCAAGAACGTAAAAAATCTTGCTGAACAAGGCAAGAGGAAACCTGTGAAGGATTAGCAGAGGATGGAAGAAGAAGGAGAGTCCAGTGAACGACAGTGAGCACAGCACTGAGGGACGTTTGAGGAGGAGGGACGACATCAGAGAAGACACAGGGTCTGAATCGAGGCCTGTCCCCAGACGTCAGCCATCCGCCGCCCTCAGGTAGGATCCTGAAAACGCAGATGCCTCGCCACACTCACCAGCAGACCAGTGCTTCCTGGAGAGGCTGTGGGCCACTCCACAACCCAGCCACCCCTCCGGGACAGTCACCATCTTCCTCTCCCTTTCCCATCTTGAATGGCAATTAGGAGAAGGTTAACTGAGTGTCTTTCTCCCAGGAATCCTCTTCCACTTTTCAAAATCACAGCGTTAGCAAAAGAAAATCCCAGCTTAGGCTAACAGGTAGGAGTGTGGTGAGGCCCTGGGAGCTGCTGTTGGAAGTGGGGAGATTGGGCGAATCTTCCCAGCGGGAGGTTAATACTCATCGTTCGGAGTTGCAGCTGAGGCCCATTTGAGTGACAGGCAGCCGGGAGCTGAAAGAACCGCTCGGATCCCAGAACTGCTGGCATGCGGGCTTGAAAGAGATTTATTTCAGGATAATTAGCTGGGAGTATTAAAGGTGGCCAGAAAGATCCGCAATTACTGTTTAGCAAACAGAAAGGAGACACACATGCATTTAAAATAAAGTCAAAAATCAAATTAAAAAGACCCAAATTTTTCTCCACTTGAAAGTTGTTAAATAACTGGAAAAAAAAAAAAAAGCTCAAGCAACTAAGCAACTTTATTGTATTCAGCACACATGCAAAAGTGTCAGAGAGGAAACAAGGGAAAGAACAGTCTTGGGTGCATAGCTGATGGGAAAAATACTCCCTGCAAGGCTGGGTATTTGGGTGTGCAGAATCTTATGACAAATTGTTCTTGTATCAAAAGGGAACTTTCCGTACCTCTTTGTTGCTTCCTTTTACCAACACAAAAAGACCCGTGCCAACTAGCGTTCCTTCAGCTTAGAGAAAAATCAACTCAAATCATACTAAAGTGCAACTAGTTGAAACAAGAAGTTTAACAATTCCTTAATATTTGTAAAGAACAAATGAAAGAAAGAGGAAGGGAGGGAGGAAAGCAAGGGAAGTAAGAGAAGGCCCAGCTCCTTCAGCCTCTGTGCGTGCCTTCATCCTTTGGGGCCAGAGGAACTGACCCCTCCTCGGCTTCTACAGTCAGAGGGCTGGGGTATTTCACCCTCTCCTTTTCCACTTATCCACCCTGGTTGGAGACAAGGTTGTCCGTAAAGGAAGACAGCACTTTTGCACCTCATTTTATCATGAGGGGACCAAGTACAGAACTTTCTAAGACATCCCTGTCAGAGAGAGCCTTGTTCCTGAATTGGGACAGTCACAATGAGTGGCATCTTCCTCTCCAGGTCTGGGAACTAATGTTAATCAGAGGGGTCAATAGAGCCTCATCCCTTCATGCTGTTTCACTCTGGAGCACCCCAAGGAGGGGACCAAAAGGTCCCCATCCACCCTCCAAATTCACTCATTGGAGATGCATTCATTCCTTAGTTTTCAAATGTTCACTCTCAGGTGTTTCCCCATAAACAGGCTCCTTGGAGAACAGACCTTTAAGCTTTTATGAGCTAAAGTCTTGGTCCAGAGTCTTTCAAAAGCCTTCAGAAATAAATGTCAGGCCCTGGCAGGGGTATCTGAGGAGAGAAATGTGCATGAGAAAGGCAAAGCCACCTCCCAGGTTCTACCTTCTCCCATCTGGTCAAGTGTGAACCCCACACTAACTGCTCACTGAGGCTGGCAGCTTTACAAAGAAAGACCAAGTCTCTGGCCATGTGTGTTTACATCTTGTTGAAAAGATCTGTAAAATTTTTAAATACATAAAACAATGGTTTATATTATTTATGGAAATATATATATATATATATATATATATATATATATATAGTAGAAGTCCAGAAGTATTCAGGGCAATGATATATACAAGCTTGTCAAAGGACTGGAGCCTGCGACTTTAGCTCTGTCAAGTCTTTATTCTTTACAAAAGGTAATAATTCCAATGGGAAATAAGGAAAGGTAAACAGCTGGAGAATACCTACTAGAGGGAAGTCTGCTCTGCCACACACTCATGTGTTCCAAGGAAGGTATGGGATTAATCAGGGAAAGTTTTGTTCCCATAGACAAAAAGCCTTCATCTCTTATGACTCCCCAAATTACGCCGCCAGGCCTGATTTCTCACCCTATGAGGTCCTGTGGCTACAGAGAGGAGTCTCTTGTTCTTCAGGTCTTACTTTCTTCATAAGATCATAGACTCCAGCAGGGACAACGGTTTCTGTCTGCTCTGTATTCCCCAGCGAGCCCATCACAGAGCTGGACTCCTGTGGGCATGTGAAAGGAGAACAGGATTCTGGGAGGAGATGAGGCTCAGTTTTCCAGGCAATTAGGAATAACTGCTCAACATTAAAGGATGTTCACTAGGGCATTGTTTATAATAAGAAACAATGGAAACAATCTAAATATCAATAGGAAATTGTATGAGTTAAGACATATAAGTAATATGGAACATTTTATAGAATATTTGAATGAGATAGAATTGGAAACCTATTCAAGATGTAGTAAGTGAAAAATCTAAGTTCTACTTTAAAGACTTTAATACTCAAAAACTAAACATTTGCATTTTTCACAGAAATGATATCATTTATATTTATTTATAATTTATATTTATATAGCTGGAGAGCTATATATATATTGGGTTGATGCAAACATAATTACGTTTGTGAATTTTAAATCATTATAACTAGGCTCAAACACTTTATTAATCAAAATAGGAAATATTAAAATCAACACAGTGATTGTATGAGAAACAAGTTTGTTTATTCCTGAAGCATAAGAATCCACGCCTCAGGATTCGATGAACTCTTGGAAAGCATTTTCTGCATCCTGCCGGTTGTGGAAGCATTTTCCTGCAAAAAGTTATTGAGATGCTTGAAGAAGTGGTAGTCAGTTAGCGAGAGGTCAGGTGAATATGGCGGATTAGGTTAAACTTCATCGTCCAATTCATTCAACTTTTGAAGCATTCGTTGTGCAACATGTCGTCAGGCGTTGTTGTGCAGAAGAATTGGGCCCTTTCTGTTGACCACTGCCAGCTACAGGCATTGCAGGCTTTAGTGGATCTCATCGATTTGCTGAGCATACTTCTCAGATGTAATGGTTTTGCTGGGATTCAGAAAGCTATCGTGAATCAGACGGCAGCGGACCACCAATGACCTTGACCTTTGTTTGGTGCTAGTTTGGCTTTGGAAAGTACTTTGGCGCTTCTTCTAGATCCAATCACTGAGCCGGTTGTCACCAATTGTCATATAAAATCCACTTTTTGCCACACATCACAACCTGATCAAGAAACAGTTCACTGTTGTTGTGCAGAATAAAAGAAGATGACAACACTTCAAAATGATTTTTTTGATTTGCAGTCAGTTCATGAGGTACCCACTTATCCAGCTTTTTAACATTTCTGATCTGCTTCAAATGCCAGATGACCATAGAGTGGTCAACATTGAGCTCTTCGGCAACTTCTGTAGCTGAAAGAGGATTAGCTTCAATGATGGCTCTCAATTGTTGTTGTCAAGTTCTAACGGCCAGCCTCTATGCACCTCATTTTTAAGTCTCTCCTTTGCAAAACTTCTTGAACTACCACTCCACTGTACATTCGTTAGCAGTTCCTTGCTCAAAAGCACTGTTGATGTTGCCAGTTGTCTCCATTGCTTTATGACTTATTTTGAATTCAAATAAAATCACTCAAATTTGTTTTTTGTCTAACATCATTTCCCTGGTCCAAAATAAATATAAACAGCAAATAATAAGTCATTAGCAAAAAAAAAAAGTGAGAAATATACATTAAAATTATGGATAACATAACCACATTTGTTTATAATGTATTCCAATATCAAACAGCAAATTTCAACACTGGAAACTGCAAATACTTTTGTACCAAACTAATAATATCTGTCATAACTTTGACTTACGTCATCACATTTCCAAACCCTGTGTTGTGCCAAGGTTCCGGAGTCATACAAAACAAAACTTTACACATGGCCCCTGGGGTCACTGATCTGCTCTGGTCATTACATTGTCCAAATATACAGAAACTGCTGTATCATCTTTGGGAGAGAGAAGAAGCTCCTTGGGCACATGAGACAATGTATACACCCTCTCCCTGCTTAAGGAAAAAGTGAAGGTATGGACAAGGTCTCACCCTATAGAACCTATCCTTGGTCTTAGGGCATCTCCCTACTTAAATATCTCAGAGCTTCTGCCTCTTTTCCCATCCTCTCCTGCCTCCAAATCCAAGTAAAAATTCTACCAAGTCCCTAGAGCTTTCAGAGAGGATGAAGGCAGACAGATTCTGCTTTGACTTTATAATACAAAGCTGGCTCCTTCATGGAACTGAGAGAATATAATAAAATAAGAATGGAACACTAATTAGTATTCTAGTAATTCTCCTGCTATGGATGGATGGATTGATGAAAGTAAAGGATAGAATAAATCAGAGTATTAGTCAGGGTTCTCCAGAGAAATATAACCAACAGGATGTGGAGAGAGAGAAAAAGAGAGAGAGATTATGGGTAGTTGGCTCATGAGACTGGGGAGGCTTGGTAAGCCCCAAATTTAAAGAGTGGGCCAGCAGCCTGGAGACTCAGGAAAGAGCTGCAATTAGAATCTAAAGGTAGTTTGCTGGCATATACTCTCTTCCAGGGAGATCAGTTTTTATCCTATCAAGGCCTTCAACTGGTTGAAGGTCCATCCACATTGGTGTGGTGGTGATGGTTTAGTCACTAAGTTGTGTCCAACTCTTGTGACCCCATGGACTGTAGCCCACCAAGTTCCTCTGTCCATGGGATCACCACCTCATGGAGGGTAATTTGCTTTACTGGAAGCCCACCAATTTGAATGTTATTCTCATCTGAAAAACACCTTCACATAACATACAGAATAATGTTTCACCAACTATCTGTGCACTGTGATCCAGTCAAGTCGAGGCATAAAAGTAACTATTACAGATAAATAGGTAGGGAGACAGACAGACAGATAGGCATATAGCTACAGAAATACATTATAGATAGAAACAGAGATAACGATACAGATGAGATGGATATACAGACAGAAATGCTAAATGCCAGGCTGAATGAAGCACAAGCTGGAATCAAGATTGCCAGGAGAAATATCAATAACCTCAGTATTCAGATGACACCACCCTTATGGCAGAAAGTGAAGAGGAACAAAAGAGCCTCTTGACGAAAGTGAAAGAGGACAGCTTAAAATTCAACATTCAAAAAACAAAGATCATGGCATCCAGTCCCATCACTTCATGGCAAATAGATCACAGTGAAACAATGGGAATAGTGATAGATTTTATTTTCTTGGGCTCCAAAATCACTGCAGATGGTGACTATAGGCATGAAATTAAAAGACACTTGCCTCTTGGAAGAAAAGCTATGACCAACCTAGACAACATATTAAAAAGCAGAGACATTACTTTGTAGACAAAGTCTGTCTAGTCAAAGCTATGGTTTTTCCAGTAGTCACATATGGATGTGAGAGTTGGACCATAAAGAAAGCTGAGTGCCGAAAAACTGATGCTTTTGAACTGTGATGTTGGAGAAGACTCGAGAGTCCCTTGGACAGCAAGGAGATCACACCAGTCAATCCTAAAGGAAACCAGTCCTGAATATTCATTGGAAGGACTGATGCTGAAGCTGAAGCTCTAATATTTTGGCTACCTGATGACCTGACTCCTTAGAAAAGACCTAGATGCTGGGAAAGATTGAAGGCAGGAGGAAAAGGGGATGACAGAGGATGAGATGGTTGGATGGCATCACTGACTCAAGGGACACGAGTTCGAGCAAGCTCCAGGAGTTGGTCATGGACAGGGAAGTCTGGCATGCTGCCATCCATGGGATGGCAAAGAGTCAGACATGACTGAGCGACTGAACTATACAGAGACCCGAATGATAGAGACATATGGTCTCTGGAAGGATACACTCCCACAGTGGTTACTCAAGGGAGAACTGGGAATGTATTTCTTAATTGCTTAAATTTTTACAATTAAAATGTACTAATATATTATTTGTGGGTGTGTATTTACTCTTTTTTCAAGAAAGAATAAAGATTCTGGAGGGAAGAAAGGGAATAGAACACTATTTATGTCTTCATATTGCTGACAAAGGAACCCAGCTATCCTCGGCTGCTTCTCTGTAGAAGAGGGTTAGCACTGCCACCACCCCTCAGACACAGTGTGAGGCTCTGGGTGGAGAGATGTGAACCCATCAGAGCAAGCTGTCAACTCACAGAATCTACAATCACATCATTTAATTCCAAGTCAACGCTGTGAGGTAGGTATTAATGCCCTAATATTACAGATGAGAAAACCTGGGCTACGTGATGTTAAGAACATGTCCCTAGGTCACACGTACGTCCATCCTCAAATCTCATGCTCCTCTTTGGATGAACACCAAACTGCCTCTGCGAAGGGAGTCTATGTCTTAGAAATGAGCACAACCACCAGAGAACAACCCTTTTTTCAAAGAGATTTCCACTTCCCTCCAGCAGCCCAGATAAACTTTCCGTTGCCTGCAGACCCTGGCCGAGGCTGGCAGCAGCTCCATCATAGGCGTGCCAAACATAAATAAAGTTCGAAGGACAAACGCAGCCAGAAAGCATCAGAGGTTTCTAACCAGCTTCCAGACTTATTATTTCTTATTATTTCTTGAGAGCGTCCACTGCTCTTTTAAAAACAAGGGGCCTATTCTGTGAGCCGCTCAATGGTCTATTTTAAACTCGTGGGCTGTGTTTGTTTATGTTCAATTCCAGGCCTTGCCCTTTGCAAGAAACCGTCACTGGCATCGTGCAGAAAGCCAGTGGAGACTGCCATATCACTGTTTACAGCTTTCTCACTTAAAGAAAAGGGGTGGAAATCGAATATTTGCAATTGTCCCAATTCTGAGAGGGCCCTAGAGAAGACAGATGGTGCCAAGCCGGCAAGTCTAAGAATTCCTGGGGCAGCAGTGAGTCCTAGGTAGGTGCTGAAATGGAAGAGAGAAAGACGCTGACGCCAAGGAAAAGAATAAATGTGTTCATTTATCCAACAAATACTGAGCATCAACTAAGTGCCAAGCACTGGTCTAAGTACTTGAATACAACAATAAACAAAGCAAAAAAGCTGCCCTCTGGGAATATACATTCTAGTGAGAGGAAGCTGACAATAATCAATAACTGATAACATGTTATTTCTATTATACCAAATATAATAAGTTAACAGTAATAATGGTGTTTATGTCTACACATCATCATGCCTGAGAGACCTTCTCTGATCACTCAAACCTGCAGAGGTTGTCCTTTAAGTGCCCTGATACTCGTTTTTCAGTACCTTCTTCTCTGGGCTTCCCTGGTGGCTCAGCAGTAAAGAATTTGCCTGCAGTGCAAACGATGTGGGTTCGATCCCTGGGTTGGGAAGATCCCTTGGAGGAGGGCATGGCAACCCACTCCAGTATTCTTGCTTAGGAAGATCCCATGGACAGAGGAGCCTGGCAGGCTACAGTCCACGAGGGTCACAAAGAGTCAGACACAACTTAGCAACTAAACAACAGCAACAATAATAACAACAAATAAATACACTGGAGAAATATTGGGTGTGTCACACAGAAACTCAAGACTTTCCTAAAGAGATGCCCAGGCCCTAATGTGACACTGGTCAATCATTTAGAAGTTGCAGCATCTGAACTCTGAACGCTGTTGGTCAAATTTTATCACCTTCTCAGTCCTCCTCATCCTTAGCCCAAATCTCTACTCACCAAGGCAGGGCTCCAGCATGACTGGCAGGAGGCCTCCAACCAGTCAATGGCCTCCAACCCCTTCTCACCTTTCCCCCACAACCGAGCTGCCATCTCCAAACTGATACCCAGCAGACCCTCACTCTTTTGCTCTAGGACCCCTCAGGTCAAGGAGAAAGCAGTTTGATGCAAATGTATTTACAAGTGAATGGGCTCTGGTTTGCCTCCCTAAAGAATTAGCTTTCTAAATACAAGGCTCCCTCTCCTACAAGGGCAATCTTCCTGCAAAAGCCTGCTCCAGTGGAGGAATTTTATACTTTGTGAAACCTGAATCAGCAAGATATTTTGGGGCCATGAGGACTTCTAGGGACTCTCCTGGAATCACATAAACCTCCGTCTCTGCCCTCACATCTGCCCCTTGCAACCTCCACTTGCCAAATTTCACAAGCATGTTCTTAAGGAACCAACAGACACCATTTAAAACAGAAGTGGGGAGGGAAAGCAAAGGCAACAAGAAACAGACAGACAGACATCAGAGAACCTGCAAACCAAGTAAGGCATTTTGTTAAGAAGGCCTTTGCACCACTCGTACAGAAGGGATCCATTGTATATCTGATCCTGTGGTCTATGTAAAGGGCCCACACTGCAGTGATGTTTTTGACAAGATCTGTGATTGATTTGCCGGTTCATTAATGAATGGACCTGGAACTGCACACTGCTTTGGCTCTAGAGAAAGCATATGATTACAGCATGTGTGGTGGCAAATGCTATAATTAAAGATGCAAAACAGGGCTCATTACACACCCATTTTAAGTGCTTGGAACTTTTTGAAACAGTCTCCTTTTCAGAAGCACCATCTGCAGGTGATAAGCCTCAGGAGACTTTCCTCCGCCCAGGACATATGAAAAAAATGGAAATGAGTAGGTTAGGGGTGGGGAGGGGAGCATCCACATCTTTAGAGTAATATATATATATATATATATATATATATAGAGAGAGAGAGAGAGAGAGAGAGAGAGAGAGAGAGAGAAAGAGAGTGCAGCTACCTTGTCCAGCAGAAAAGTACAAGAAAAATGGCCACATCTCTCAGAATGGGGACCCACAGCCCTGGATCTTGAGAGTTAGGATAAAATGCTGGTTTGCATTCAGAAATTATATCACTTAGAAATTATATCATAGGTCTGAAAGATCACATTGCATCTCAACAGCAGATCATTATATGATAGAGTTTTTCCTCCAATACAGGATTCACAGCAGTTCTTATTGAGCCAATAAAAAATAAAGTAACTATAATCACAATAAAGACAAAAAACACCATCATGAATGTACAGCCTACTTTACCCACCAAGCAAATTGCCTAGATGTGCCTGAGATCTCCAAGTCAGAGCAGGTAGAAGAAATGGTCCTTATTTTTCAGGTGGGGAAAGGAAGGTAATGAGGCACAGAGGGGTCAAGTGAGCTGTCCAGGGAGAAGGAGCAGGTCAGCAACCAAGTCAGGACAAAAACTAGCCCTCCCGATTCCTTATTCAGGGTTTGCTCTCCTCAGGCTGCACGTCTCAGAAATGTCAAACACATTATGCAAGAATATCAGAAGTCGGTGTTGAGGCAGAAAAGACTTGGTTTCCAGTTAATAAAATTATCATTACATGCACAGCACAAAAATGCTCTCCCCAGCTGAGTGCACACTTCAGTAGGTAGGCCTGGAGGCCCAGGTGTCCACCAAGTGGCACAGTCCTTTGAACACTGGTTAACATTGAAACTGTGAGATGCTTCTCCAATCACCCCACCCCTTTCAAGACACTTGATTAACTGAAGCTTAAAGGAACCACCATATCTGCAGAGGCCTACTGCAGGGTGGAGGAAGAGGGGGCACTGACGCTGGAAGCACCTACCTTGACTAGTTTTGCTGCTAAGTCGCTTCAGTCGTGTCCGACTCTGTGCGACCCCATAGACGGAAGCCCACCAGGCTCCCCGTCCCTGGGATTCTCCAGGCAAGAACACTGGAGTGGGTTGCCATTTCCTTCTCCAATGCATGAAAGTGAAAAGTGAAAGGGAAGTCGCTCAGTCGTGTCCGACTCTTAGCGACCCCATGGACTGCAGCCCACCAGGCTCCTCTGTCCATGGGATTTTCCAGGCAAGAATACTGGAGTGGGGTGCCATTGCCTTCTCCGTGACTAGTTTTACTTTTGTCCTTTTCTTGATCCCGAAGATATAAATGGGTGAAGAGAGGGGTGAATAGGAAAAAGAATATCAAATTTTATAGCTGCAAATCCATCCACAGACAGTAAGACTGAAAATTCCAACCAGGCCAGGTTGGGAACATCCAGGCCCTTTGGTCTCCTGGAGGAAGGCATTCTACAGGGCCCTGGGATGTGGGTCACTTGTGTGCAAATTGCATACACTCGTTACTATTTTCTGTAACTGTGTAAGGTGACATCTGCAACACTGAGCTAGAAACAGATAATTTCATGGAACCATAGAATCCCTCTGCCCAGGGAGAAGAAATCAGGTCATGGGTCACCACCTCTGGTTTGAACCAACCTGGAAAAGCACCTTTAAAGAACTCCAGAAAGAGATGTATTAAAACCTCCTCAGTAACCTTTAGGAGAGTCCAACCATTTCATCGCCATTAGCTTCTTTCTTAAGGAAAACTTACACCCTCTAAGCTGTGGCCTAAGCCAGCTACCTCTGTCCTATGATTTGCATTTACTTTCTTTTGGCAAATTCTAATATTTCCCTTCACTACTAGTAGCAACCAAGAACCACTGAGTAATAAGAGGCCAACATACTGATTTACACGAAAACAAATCACAGATAAGGATCTTTTACTACAATCTAGACTTGCAGTTTTACCTGAAGTTGATAACAACAGTTTAAATTACAGGCTGGTTATTTCTACCTAAAAATGGCAAGTTCAAATTAAAACGACAAGTTTAATAGTGGTTGGGCAATAGAGTTTTCGGCATTTGATTCCAGCACGAATTGGTGTTTCTGGTGTATACCTGAAATAAAACTGAAGATCCTAAAATTAAAGGTTCAGTTAACATATTGCTAAGGCCACAAAAATATTCAGGTGCCCCCACTGGTCTCATGTCCTTGTTGTAGAGTGAAAAATCCAGGCTTCTGATCCTAGCATAAGCACTAATTTGCTGGCAACCCTGGGAAAACCACTTAACCTCTCTGAACTTAAGCTGTTTTTCCATCTGCTTCCTCTAGGAAGCAGAATAGAAGATCTCAAAAGGGCCTAGGATGTGTATGATTCTGCCTAATAAGGTTATGATGAGGATGAATTGAGATAAACCTTGTGAACTGCTTAGCTCAATGCCTGGCATACAGTAAGCACTCAATATAAATGTTCACTATAATTATCAGTTGTGATATGCACAGCCTGGGCTCACCAACTTGAAACAGAATTTTCAGTCATATTCCATTGTCTTATTAGAATACCATCTTTGAGCGCTAAGATCAACCAACATGTAAATTCACACCAGCTGCAGAAAACTATGTCTATAGCCACAGGTGAGTCTGTGAAACTTTAGAATCATCAGGATGACATAAAGAAGAACACAAAGAGCCCCCTGAAGTCATTAATTCAGGCGGTTCCTTTGAGGAGGGGCAACATTACCCCCAAATCAGACCAGTCCTACATCCTAATTACATGCTTGCTAAGCCTCAGTGTGTCAAAGACCTGTCCTGCCTAACTACTACCTTATGTGGCTTGTATCATTCGCTTGGTCTCCTCAGTTTCCTTCTTCTGCACACACAGAAGACTGCATGTCCCAGACTTCCTTGCAGCCTGAGCTGAGTGGCTGTGGTTGATGATACTAACTTTCGTATCCAGTCATTAAAGCATCCATGAGATTCTCCATCTCTCTTTTTCTCTTTGGTTGCAACTTACATGCCTGTATGTATTTATGTCTGCCTGGTTATGATAGAAATTGCATTTCTTAATGTGGTTTGTAGTCCCAAAAATGGAAAGCTTAGAGCAACCTCATGAGGTAGGTCTTATCTCCATTTCACAGCTAAAAGCATCATTCAGAAGGGCTAAGTGATTTTTCAAAATCACAAAGCTACTACGTGCAGGCACTGGTGCTTGGGCGGAGGTCGGGTTGCCACCAAGCTCTTGTGTATGCTGGTCTTCATCCCAGCTGGTGTAGCCAGCAGCCACTGGCCCGTGGTCACACTGGCCAGATCTATCCAGGGTGCCTGGGCATGGAACCTCCACCCTTACCTGGCTCTTCACACATTTTTAGGAGTTATGTGTGAAAGTTTCAGTGGCTTCTATTTGCATATATTTTAAACAGATGTCCACAAACACACACATACAAGTTTTCCAGCCTATCGTAAAATAGGTAAGTTTGTATTTGATTTCTCCCAAGTGGTATTGAAAACCACAGAAGAAAAACCCAGAGAGAAAGGCTGGCTGATGCCAGTCCAGTGGTGGCAAAGGGAGACCTGATATTTATAAATCATGAGCATCAGATGGAAAATAAAGAAGCAGAATCCATTCTTATAAGGCTGGATGAGGTAAAACAGAAAAATCTGCACTCTAACAAGACCTATCCATCCCACTTATTTTCATTGATTCCTTAAGTGCGTCTATGGACAATTCAAAACCAAGATACTGTGTATCTTGAGGATCAGTTTTAAATATTCCTGGGAGCTTTACCCCTTTAAATATCAATCAACATGGTTATGGATTTGGATCCTAAGATGCTTATTAGGCCTTGATTCTTTGGAGAACATGAACATTTTGGCATTCAATCCAAAAGCTGGAGGCAGCAGTCATGGTCTGATTCTGTTTTTAGACAACATACAGGCATAGTACCGTGGTCACCCCACTGGGGAAGAGCAGGGGCCACTGCTACAAGTGTGCAGATAACCAAAGTGCTAAAGAAGACCAAAAACAGCAGCTTTTACTTGGAAGTGACAGAGAGTACAGAATAGCCAAGCCCCAGGAAGGGAGGTCTGTGCTCAGCAGGTGGTATGGTGTTGGATCTCCAGCCTCCTAGCCAGTAGAGGAGCTTCCTGCCTCCAGGCAGCCAGGCTGAATGCTCACGGGAGACAGGCACCAAAATGAACAGGATTCTAAGAGCATTTCTCACCCACTCTAACTGAGGTCTCTTCTATTCCATCAGAGACTCACCAGAATCACTACTACGCCAGACAGAACTTTCTGCTTCTGTGAGAGTCCCCTGAAGAGTCCCCTTCAGGTCATAAAAGGTTAACAAGACTGACTCTGTAACCCCCACAAGCTGCCCAAACAGCTCCATCCTCAAACCCATATTACATGCACACACCAACTACTCATGACTCCCAGAGCCTTTCTGGCTGACGGAGAACTCCTTGAGGCAGGATCTTTCACACTGAATATTTCCAGCTCAAATATTCCATCAGAAATGTTTGGGCCCCATCTGAGCTCACACGTTCTGGCATGGCCTAGCCCATGCCCCTCCCTATCCACCCCCAAGAAATAGCAGTCTGATGTTCCCTCTCTTCTTCCCTGTCTCTTTGGGAAGGGAAGACGTTATGCACTGACCTAATGAGTGTATTTAAAAATTGCAGCTGACTGCCATAGTAAATTCATGTCATGTTTTTTTTATGATAGATAATATTTCAGAGACACAGTCCTGAATGGAACCAAAAAAAAAAAAATCTTCTTAGAAAAACAATTTCTGTTCGGAAATTCAGCTGCCCACTTTCAGCTGTTACTTCTATAGAGAAAACACATTCTGAATTCTGCAGACAGACGACAAAGCTAGCTAAGAACTGGTGCATAGAAGGACTTTGTGTGTAACTTATACCTAATGTGGGAAACTCCAGTCATGGTGCTGCAACTTTAAATCTCATTAAGCCCCTTCTAGGTATCAAAGGTGGGCCAGTCGTACCATTTCCTGAGCCCTGTCAAGTACAGGTTACAGGAAATTGACAAAAGAGCTTCCATTATCTAGCCAAACTTCACATGGCCCTATTATTAAGATGCTGCCTAGTTTGATCACTCTCTTAATCTATCAAAACTCCAAAAGGATAATCTTTTAAAAGCTTCCCCCCTTCCCACCCTTCCAAACCCCCAGCCCTTCCTTTGTTGCTTAAATCAAGGTAAGCTGATTTTGTGCAAAGTTTGGAGGAGAGACATGCTTGTAGCTGACAAAAAACAAACACGAGACTTTTCTACCTGGAAACTGTTCCCTTTGATTCAAGACTGAATGTCACCACTTTGTAAACAAAGAAGATGATTAAAAAATGCTGCCGTGCTTGCTTGCTTTTTTATTTTTATTTTTAAATCCCAGAGTCTTCCCACAGTACCTGGCACTCTGAGAAACCCCTGTTAGGCACACCAGAAGAAGATTCAAAGGAATTGCGTGCTCTTTGCTGGTTTTGTTTTATAAGCCAGGGACCACTGAAAGAAAATAGAGCCTCACATCCAGGTGTCCCTGCTTGGCGAAATAATGGGTGCAGATTGATGTGATCTGGAGGTACCAGATATTAACATCCTCAGACCTCTGCCAGGCACACTGCCAGGCCAGCTCTGGAGAGGTCTTGAAGGGCAGAGCAGGATCCACTTGCACTCCTGGCCATCTCCCCACAAGGGCTTCTATTCCAGGACCCCACTGGAAGGCAGGTGCCCCTCCCCCCTCACGCAGGATGAGCGGGGAGCTGAATGGGCATGCAAGATGGACTGCTTGCATTATTGATTTAAAACGGCCAGCTGACAGTACACTGTGCCTCCTCCTATTTATTTCCACAAGGTACATCTTTCTCTAAACTGAATTGTCTTTGATTTAAAAGCTGGGGTGTCTCCCCCGCCCCACCCCACCTCCAAAGAAACTGAATCCCATCTCGACACAGCTGCTCAAAGGCAGCCGGGTGGCTGTTACCTACTGAAGAGAGCTTTTGTGCTTCCGAGAGGAAGACAAGGCCTGCGCTGTGAAAGTAATTTTTGATCATCCTGTTTAAATACATTGTGTGTCAATCAGAGAAGTTTGAAGAGCATTATAATTACAAAATATATCCCTGCTCTATAATCAGTATTGTTTGTTATAGTGGCCTGCATGGTGATAACAGTTTCAATATGCAGTCCCCAGAACTTACAAATACCCATTTTACTTGTGCATTTAGGAAATACACCAGAAAGAAGAGAACAAATAAAGGTGTACTACATTGGTCAATAGCACGTTTTGATGCTGGGTTATCCTCCCTGTGACAGCAACAGTAATGCTGACATTAATGAAACGTCCCACTTTGGGGGACATTTGTTGGCCTGAACCCTCTGGCATGGAACACTGGGGTCAGGATTCTGGGTTCATTAAATGATTAACTACTGCCCCAATCTTACTTCTACCTTGGGTGGGATGTTGCAGGACTCAGCCTGAGCCAGGCACACCCCCACAGTCACCTGCAAGCTGTGTGTGTGTGTGTGTGTGTGTGTGTGTTTTCTTAAAAGGCAAGAGCCAGAAAGCCTACAGAGACATCTGGATGGGAGAGGCAGAACTGACTTCATCTGCTTAACTTTTAAAGCCTTGAACCTACTAACAGGCAAAGTAAATATGAATTTTAAAAGAGGCCTCTAATAAACTCTCGGCCTTTCCTTCACTTCGAAAGCTGATTAGTAAATCTATCCACCCAACATCTCCCCACTCCAGGTGGGCTTCCTTCTCACCCACGCCCACAGGACCCTCTGCTTTGACAGCAGGGTGGTCTACTAGCACTCCAGGGCCTAGAGAATGGACTGGACAAAACTTGTGACCTTCCTGGGAGGCCCTCATGAGCCATCACAGAGACGCGAGCTCCAGGCAACAGAAAGGGTTTGCTTCCACTGGCTTCCTTACACCTACAGTGTCAAAGTGCATACTTTTTAGGCTGCTGTCCCATGCTGCCCACCACCTGGACCTAGCCTTGCAATTCACCCTCCCTACAGAAATCCTCTTAGTCACATGGTGTGGGGACACCATGCTGAGTACTCCTGATCAGAATTTCTGCACCCACCTTTGACAGTGCCCCTTTTCCAGCCCTCCTGTTCCCCCCATCTTGATCCCACCAGGTCTGCCCCATATCCACCCACCTCCCTGTGCAACAACACCAGATCTGACTCTCAGTGTATGTATCCTTCAAAAATCACTGTGGACGATGACTACAGCCATGAAATTAGAAGACACGTGCTCCTTGGAAGAAAAGCTATGACAAACCTAGACAGTGTAAAAAGTAGAGACATCACTTTGCCAACAAAGGTCTGTATAGTCAAAGCTATGGGTTTTTCCAGTAGTCATGTATGGATGTGAGAGTTGGACCATAAAGAAAGCTGAGTGCCCAAGAATTGAGGCTTTAGAACTATGGTGTTGGAGAAGACCCTTTTTTCTGTGTGTGTGTGTGTTGGAGACCCATTTAATGTGGACACTCAAGGCCTGGGCAGAGTGAGGAGAGTCTAGGAGTTGGGCAGGCAGGCATGGTAGATGAGCCGCTGGCCCACACGTGGCTCCAGGAGGGGATGCTGGGAGGTGGGGGCTGGCCCAGGCACACCAAGGGAAGTATCAGAAAGGTGGCGTAGGCAGGCAGACCCCCCCAGGAGATCTGTCGGCCAGCCCTTGAGAAGGTATCTAAGCCAGGTGGTGAGAGTTCAGGCCAGAGCCTGGCCCAGCAAGTCAGGGTTGGGGCCTGGCTGGGGGTTCCCAGAGCCTAGGGGCTGGCATCGTTGGGAGTCTCTCCAAGCTGCTGCTGGAACTCAAGGCACATCTGCCAGTTGGATTCAAGCAGTTCCTGGAGGCTGGCATGGAGGTGGTCATTCTTCTCCTCCAGGTGGTTCAGCCAGGAGTTGATCTGGTCCAACATGGAGTCAATTTTTTGGGATCCAAAATCACTGAAGATGGTGACTGCAGCCACGAAATTAAAAGACACTTACTCCTTGGAAGGAAAGTTATGACCAACCTAGACAGCATATTCAAAAGCAGAGACGTTACTTTGCCAACAAAGGTCCGTCTAGTCAAGGCTATGGTTTTTCCTGTGGTCATGTATGGATGTGAGAGTTGGATTGTGAAGAAAGCTGAGTGCTGAAGAATTGATGCTTTTAAACTGTGGTGTTGGAGAAGACTCTTGAGAGTCCCTTGGACTGCAAGGAGATCCAAGCAGTCCATTCTAAAGGAGATCAGTCCTAGGTGTTCTTTAGAAGGAATGATGCTAAAGCTGCAACTCCAGTACTTTGGCCACCTCATGCGAAGAGTTGACTCATTGGAAAAGACTCTGATGCTGGGAGGGATTGGGGGCAGGAGGAGAAGGGGACGACAGAGGATGAGATGGCTGGATGGCATCACCAACTTGATGGACATGAGTTTGAGTGAACTCCGGGAGTTTGTGATGGACAGGGAGGCCTGGTGTGCTGAAATTCATGGGGTTGCAGAGTCGGACACGACTGAGCGACTGAACTGAACTGAACATGGAGTTGACGGCAGCGTATTCTGCTTCCCCAAAGCCGTCTTCCTCACCTCTAGCACCTGCCTACACCGGCGTGCCCAGGTCCCCGTTGGGACCCAACATTGCAGGCTCAGGTGCCACAAGGGCCGAGAGACAATGGAACGCGGCGATCGTCTCGCCCACAACCGGTGCAGGTCGGAAGGTGGAGGCGGTGAATGGAACTCCAGGCCAGAAGACAGAGAAGACTGTTGAGAGTCCCTTGGACAGCAAGGAGATCAAATCAGTCAATTCAAAAGGAAATCAACCCTGAATATTCATTGGAAGTACTGGTGCTGAAGCTGAAGCTCCAATACTTTGGCCACCTGATTTGAAGAGTGTATTCATTTGAAAAAACCTTGATGCTGGGAAAGATTGAAGGCTAAAAGAGAAGGGGGACATAGAGGATGAGATGGTTGGATGGCATCACCGACTCAGTGGACATGAGTCTGAGCAAATCCCAGGAGATAGTGAAGATCAGGGAAACCTGGCATGCTGCAGTCCATGGGGTCATAATGAGTCGGACAAGACTTAGTGACTGAACAACAACAATACGCATCCTTCAGCAGAGTTACAGGATTTTAGAGGAGAATGCGGCCTGACACGTCATCTTAGTTGCAGCACCCTTAGGTCTTCAGGCGAGGAATCTGGTACAGACTGAGGATTCACCGTCCTCAGATCAGAGATCCTGCCTCCAGGCCATGCAGCCTCATAAGCTTCTAGAGGGCAAGCTCCCAGTCTGCTGCTTCTCCCCCTTCTCTCCAGAGCCTCCATGGTGGCCCTCCCCAAAAAGGAGCATGAAAGAGCAGGTGAATAAAAGTCCTGCTGCCATACTGATTTACATTCGCTGACTATTCTGAGGCTATAAATTTGCTTTTTAGTATTTCCACAGTGTATAACTTTCTCCAAAGTAAATTACCTATTATTTAAAAGTCAGGTGGTCCCCGTCTCACTTTTTCTCTCTTCCTCTATTTCCCCACTCTTTAAACTGAATCCTTTGTCAAGGTAATAGACATCTTTCTTAATTGTGACAGTTTTTCTTCACAATTGTCACACTACAGGCTTTCAGTCCAAGGTCCCAAATTCTGGATCCTGATCCAGGGAAGGACAGATAAAATCGAAGGCCAGGAGAAAGCCTGCAGAGGGAAGGAAGCAGGAACCCTGCCACTTTCTGAGTCCTGGTCCTTATATATCAGACTGTACCACATCCCATGCTCTGCAGAGGCCAGCCCTCATTTTCTTTCAAGTCTAATATTATCAGGTTTTGTCTGCTTCACTCTGAGTTTTTAATCAAAAAAAATTTTTTTCTTTTAAACAAGGCCAGGAAGTGGCCACTGTCACTTATTAGTAAAGTCACATGAGAGTGCACAGGCAGGTACACAGTGTGTGTTGCGTCCAGGGGTAACATCAGCTTGGGGTATATAGGGATATCTTCATGGAGGAAACGGGATTTGAAATGTGCCTGAAAAGACAAATTGGATTTGGACAGTGTTTCACGGAGAAGCTCTATACAGTCAGCAAAAACAAGACCAGGAGCTGACTGTGGCTCAGACCATGAACTCCTTATTGCCAAATTGAGACTTAAACTGAAGAAAGTAGGAAAAACCACTAGACCATTCAGGTATGACCTAAATCAAATCCCTTATGATTATACAGTGGAAGTGAGAAATAGATTTAAGGGACTAGATCTGATAGATAGAGTGCCTGATGAACTATGGAATGAGGTTCGTGACATTGTACAGGAGACAGGGATCAAGACCATTCCCATGGAAAAGAAATGCAAAAAAGCAAAATGGCTGTCTGGGGAGGCCTTACAAATAGCTGTGAAAAGAAGAGAAGCAAAAAGCAAAGGAGAAAAGGAAAGATATAAACATCTGAATGCAGAGTTCCAAAGAATAGCAAGAAGAGATAAGAAAGCCTTCAGCGATCAATGCAAAGAAATAGAGGAAAACAACAGAATGCGAAAGACTAGAGATCTCTTCAAGAAAATCAGAGATACCAAAGGAACATTTCATGCAAAGATGGGCTTGATAAAGGACAGAAAACAGAAGAACTGTACGAAAAAGATCTTCACGACCCAGATAATCACAATGGTGTGATCACTGATCTAGAGCCAGAAATCCTGGAATGTGAAGTCAAGTGGGCCTTAGAAAGCATCACTATGAACAAAGCTAGTGGAGGTGATGGCATTCCAGTTGAGCTATTCTAAATCCTGAAAGATGATGCTGTGAAAGTGCTGCACTCAACACGCCAACAAATTTGGAAAACTCAGCAGTGGCCACAGGACTGGAAAAGGTCAGTTTTCATTCCAATCCCAAATAAAGGCAATGCCAAAGAATGCTCAAACTACCACACAATTGCACTCATCTCACACGCTAGTAAAGTAATCCTCAAAATTCTCCAAGCCAGGCTTCAGCAATATGTGAACTGTGAACTTCCTGATGTACAAGCTGGTTTTAAAAAAGGCAGAGGAACAAGAGACCAAATTGCCAACATCCACTGGATCATGGAAAAAGCAAGAGAGTTCCAGAAAAACATCTATTTCTGCTTTATTGACTATGCCAAAGCCTTGGACTGTGTGGATCACAATAAACTGTGGGAAATTCTGAAAGGGATGGGAATACCAGACCACCTGACATGCCTCTTGAGAAATCTGTATGCAGGTCAGGAAGCAACAGTTAGAACTGGACATGGAACAACAGACTGGAAAAGGAGTACATCAAGGCTGTATATTGTCACCCTGTTTATTTAACTTCTATGCAGAGTACATCATGAGAAACGCTGGACTGGAAGAAGCACAAGCTGGAATCAAGATTGCTGGGAGAAATATCAATAACCTCACATATGCAGATGACACCACCCTTATGGCAGAAAGTGAAGAGGAACTCAAAAGCCTCTTGATGAAAGTGAAAGAGGACAGTGAAAAAGTTGGCTTAAAGCTCAACATTCAGAAAACGAAGATCATGGCATCCGGTCCCATCACTTCATGGGAAATAGATGGGGAAACAGTGGAAATAGTGTCAGACTTTATTTTTTTAGGCTCCAAAATCACTGCAGATGGTGACTGCAGCCATGAAATTAAAAGATGCTTATTCCTTGGAAGGAAAGTTATGACCAACCTAGATAGCATATTCAAAAGCACAGACATTACTTTGCCAACAAAGGTCCGTCTAGTCAAGGCTATGGTTTTTCCTGTGGTCATGTATGGATGTGAGAGTTGGACTGTGAAGAAGGCTGAGCGCCAAAGAATTGATGCTTTTGAACTGTGGTGTTGGAGAAGACTCTTGAGAGTCCCTTGGATTGCAAGGAGATCCAACCAGTCCATTCTGAAGAGATCAGCCCTGGGATTTCTTTGGAAGGAATGATGCTAAAGCTGAAACTCCAGTACTTTGGCCACCTCATGTGAAGAGTTGACTCATTGGAAAAGACTCTGATGTTGGGAGGGGTTGGGGGCAGGAGGAGAAGGGGACGACAGAGGATGAGATGGCTGGATGGCGTCACTGACTCGATGGACGTGAGTCTCAGTGAACTCCGGGAGTTGGTGTTGGACAGGGAGGCCTGATGTGCTGCGATTCATGGGGTTGCAAAGAGTTGGACACGACTGAGAGAGTGATCTGATCTGATCAAGTGGGGAAGGAGATAAAATCACAGGAATAAAATCTAACACACCAAGAGGTAATTAACCAGGACTGAGGATGAACAATGCACCTTCAGATGTCCACCAATGACACAGTCAAGAAGGCTTTCCTACCATCTCTCGGGTGAGTTAGGAAATGGGGGCTGAGCAGGAAGAGAAGGATGGAAGGTGGGTAAACCTCTGGGAGGCAAAAGCAACCAAATGCTATTCCAGAGGCCCCGACCCTAAGGCAGAGGACCATCATAAAGCCGCTAAAGAGTGTTGGGATGGGCCCTAGGGACACTTCCCTGCCTGTGTCCCCTCCCTGCCAGCACCCGCCACAGAAGGGATCATGAAATATTAATTCTATCTGATCTGGGGCCACCCAGGCAGGATCATGTTACATGATACTTTAATGACCACAATTCAGGCAACACAGTCTGGCTGTGAAGGAAGAATTCCTGTCCCAGCCCAAAGGTGCTCATGTAACAGGAGGGAACAGGAAGTAGGACTCAGAAATCTAGCATGAGACCCCTGAATGCTCCAGGGTTCCCTGAGAGCCTGCTGTGCCTTTGCAGGATAGACAGGCATCTACTGCCTCTCAGCCATTCCTCATCACCACTAACGTGAGCTGTTCTTCTGTGTATGGTGTCACTCCAGAACTAATAAAATGTGAAAGTCTAATTGTATTAGCAATTTCCCATCATATTCTATTAATATGTATCATATTGGTATCCATTTTCACTAATGTGACATGAAAGGCAGTAATGTGATTACTTTTTTAGTGAAAACAAATGTTAATGTAATTAAATGTTGACCACATAGGCTGGGAGGTACAGCAAGCGGTAGGTATTTGAGACTTTCTTCCTCTAGAAAAAAAGGAGGAGGTGGAGGAGGAGGGAGGCGTCAATCAGAATTAGGAAAAAAAATATTTTAAGTGTGCCATGAAAATTCATGGTCAAAACCTGCCAATAATAGAGCTCTTCTCTAGGACAGTGCCTGGCACATTTTATGTTAACAGGGAGACTATAGCATATAGAAATAAGACATAATTGTTGACATCAGAGTCTGGCTTCATACTCTGGATTTTTCTAGCTGAGAACTTTGGGCAAATTAATTTCTTTAAGCTTCAGTCACAGTATTTGAATAATGGAGATAATAATAGCACCAAGCTCAGAGGTTCTTGTTAGAATTAAATGAGATTATGCTTATAAAACACTTAGCCCTGTGGCTGGCACAGAGTAAATGCTCACAAAATATTAGAAAGTATTGCTGTGGTATACAAAGGAGTAGACTAAAGTTTTTGTCCAATGATCCTAGCTCCTGTTCAAGTATGCAGCCCCTTGGAATATGCCTTCATTGTCCTGGAATAATCTACTTTAGTAGAATGAGTGAGCTTTTAGGCTCAAATTTCCAAACAGATCAAGTTGTGGTGGGGGGTGGGGGGCAGGGGAAGCGTTGTTTTGTGTTGTTATTGCTTTCACCCAGGTCCTTTGTCCCTTCTTCTTGCTAATTCAGAAGTGAAAACCCAAAGCCCTTTTCTATGCCCACCAGAAAATAAGGGAAATATTTAGTAGCAGATTCAGCTTTTTCCAGGGATTAAGAGGGTAAGAACTGACCACCTCTGACACCAGTTAGATGGTCAGTGTCCAAGCAAGATGTGGCAGGTGAGACTTTCAGGGTCTCTTCCCCACCAGGGCTACTTGAGGAGGAAAGCCAGGGACAAGGGAGAGGTCCAGTCGGCTCTTGGTGCTTGTCTCCCAGTGGGACTAGTGCAAGACAACATGGATTCTGGCTTCCAAAGACTTCCCAGAGCAATTTCTGCCCGGAGTGGCACTATGTCATTTCCAAGCTCCCTTCTGATTGCAAGAGCCTCTGGCTCCACCACACTCACCCAAATGAATCAACCTACTCAGTCATTGAGCTCAACTTCTAACAAGCAACTCAAAACTTCTCCATCTTCTGGTATCCCTAAAGAAGAATTTGCCGTAGGGTATTCGGAAAGTGTGCCTATGAAATAAGATTGGACTTGTCCAATGTACCTAGTGTCCTTCAGTTCCAATACATGATCAAACTTTCATTTTTACCTCAGGGACAAAGATCCATGTAGCAAAGCCATGGTTTTTCCAGTAGTCATGTATGAATGTGAGAGCTGGACCATAAAGAAGGCTGAGTGCCAAAGAATTGATGCTTTTGAACTGTGGTTCTGGAGAAGACTCTTGAGAGTCCCTTGGACAGCAAGGAGATCAAACCAGTCAATCTTAAAGGAAATCAACCCTGAATATTTATTGCCAAGATTGATGCTGAAGCTCCAATACTTCGGCCACCTGATACGAAGAGCTGACTCATTAGAAAAGACCCTAATGCTGGGAAAGATTGAAGGCAGGAGGAGAAGGAGACAACAGAAGATGAGATGGTTGGATGGCATCACTGACTCAATAGACATGAGTCTGAGCAAACTCTGGGAGACGGTGAAGGACAGAGAAGCCTGGTGTGTTGCAGTCCATGGGGTCAAAGAGTTGGACCCAACTGAGTGACTGAACAACAATATACTTGGAGCCTTATATAATTTTGCATTATATTGGACTGCTCTTTTCATAAATGAGGTTTATTTTTTAAGCATAATGCTCAGCACTGTATTTAATACTCACATCAACCCTCTGAGACAGGCACAGTAACCCCACTTTACAGATAAGGCAGCTGAGATTCAGAGAACGGCCAGTAGGGGCAGAACCAAGAGTTAAACCCAATATTTCTCCCCAGAGAACCATCTGTCTTTGTAGGAAAATGCCTTTTATTGCCAGGGTTACTAGAAGCTCACTGAAGGCAGGGCTTGCCTTTGACCATATATAGTGAAATCGGGAGCTCTGGGTTTCATTACTGTCTCCGCTTCTCACCAATGTCATGACTGTGAACTGTCACGTGACTGCTCCAAGCAGGGTAGCCATGTGATTTATCATCCCGATCATGACACATCTGAGACTGAAAGGGAGAACTAAGTAGACAGGACGCTGGCACAACAGACACATCAGGGATATCCTAAGGATATGGCAACGTGTGTTCCCTCAGAGGCTCACACACTCATTTGCAAAACACTGCAAAGTAGGGAGGTGGGATGAAACATCAAGGTTACCTCCAGAACTGAAAACTTGGATTCCTTGAGTATAGTAAGGTGGTGGGGGGGTGGCGAGAAGGAATATATTCATTTTGACAGGTAACCAGAAACACAAAATGGTGAATATTGAATGCTGAGTGTAGGGTGCACAGGAAGCAAGTGATATGACAGGAGGGCATTTGTTTTAATTCTGAAAAACACTACAAAACACATAAAAGAAAAACCATCTCTAACCTCACTGACCATAGCCCTCTTGGTACATTTTTCTTCCTTGATTTGTATCTATGTTTAGACAACATAACTACATATAAACATACATCCTTTAAAAAATCTTAAAAGAGTCAGGTATAGTTAGCAGCTCTGGTTTTTCATTGCTGCTCCAAGGATTTGTCCCTTTCTCTCATACACCCACATGTGCATATGCTCAGTTGTTCAGACATGTCTGACTCTGCAACCCCATGGACTGTAGCCCTCCAGGTTCCTCTGTCCGTGGAATTTTCCAGGGAAGAATACTGAATTGGGTTGCCATTTCCTACTCCACGGGATCTTCCTGAGCCAGGAATCGAACCCAAGTCTCTTGTATCTCGTGCATTGGCAGGCGGATTCTTTACCACTGCGCCACCTGGGAAGCTCAGTGATTCACCTTTAATAAAGTTGCTCCAGCTTAACTCTACATGGGTGTAACTACCATAAGAAAATACAAGA
The DNA here is from genome assembly GCF_003369695.1 of Bos indicus x Bos taurus. Lineage (NCBI taxonomy): Eukaryota > Metazoa > Chordata > Mammalia > Artiodactyla > Bovidae > Bos > Bos indicus x Bos taurus. Next base: position 42,682,606 of record NC_040086.1, read on the forward strand.
AAAAATAAATAAATATACATCTTTTTTTAATCAAAAAGTGAGTGACACTGTCAGCCTGCACTGTTCTTATTCTCACATCTGCATATAAAGACTTATCTCATAAGATAATGAGGGTTTCCCAGGTGGCACAGTGGTAAAGAATCTGCCTGCTAATGCAGGAGACACAGGAGACCCGGGTTCCATCTCTGGGTCGGGAAGATCTCCTGGAGTAGACAAGGGCAACCCACTCCAGTATTCTTGCCTGGAGAATCCCATGGACAGAGGAGCCTGGCAGGCTACAGTCCATGCGGTCATAAAGCGTAGGCCATGACAGCACAGCACACAACACAATAAGGTAAGTTCCCATCACATGGATGAAGCTGCATATCTCACCATTTTCCCTCTCAGTGGACATTTAAGTTGTAATCAGCTACTTCATAACCAACTATAAAGAATGTCACTATACATTTGTCATTATACAGACACAATACTCCTGCTATATTATACTTTTAGGTACTTAATATGATCATTTTAAATTCTAAGAAATTCAGTCCACTCACCAGAGAGGCTGTATGTACCAATACACCCATTTCCACCTACCCTGTATGAGTCTGCCCATTTCCCAGCATGCTTGCCAGCATCAAATTGTCTCCATTTTTTCAAATCTCCCAGGTTAAAAAAAGTATATGTTACGGATTATTTAACATTCCTTTAATAACTGGTAAGGCTTTCTTCTCAAATGTTTATCAGTCATTTTTTTCTATAAAAATACAAAGTATGTTTTCCCCTATTTTTTCTATCTGGTGTTCTTTACTTTTTGCTTCATAAAATCTCTTTGTATACTAAGAATGTTAATCCTTTATATGTGATACAAATATCTTTTCCCAAAAGTTGGTCATTTTTCTTGTGAGTTGGTTTATATCATCTTTTGTCAAGTACCAAACTTTGTGCTTTTGAGGGTTACGTTTCCATTCTTCTTTCTCCAAGGCCTCTGGGGTTCCCATCTTCCTTTGAAATGTATCCTAACCCCAAAATTTATCAGAATATTATCCACAGAAGTTCTGAGGATGGAAGTCCCCTGGAATCAATCAGAAACAGGGCTGGGTAGGAGCCAGGTCTCATCTGCCTGGCGGGATTCCTGGCAAGGCCAGGGGAACACGTGCTTCAAGACTGCTCCACTTCACTCCCTAAAAGGCCCAAAGGGCAGAGAAGAGTGAATCCACCCTGCCAGGGTTCTGGGGCCTAGCTCAGTTCTTAGAAATCCCAGGCTTTAAGGATTCATTAGAATTTGTTTTCTACTTCATAATTTACTGAGATGTATTTTGCTATAAAAGTAATATTTTGATTACTAGCCAATGAAATCATCTAACTTCCCTCCTTGAAATCATACCCCAGATTTATTTGGCAATACTGGGTACCTCCAGCAGTGTCTAAACCCCAGTTTTTGGGACTCTCCTTGGTAGTCCAGTGGTTAAGAATCCACCTTCCAATGCAGGGGACTTGGGTTCAATTCCTGGTCAGGAAACTAAGATCCCACATGCCACAGGGCAGCTAGAGAAGCCTGCACACTGCAATGAAAGGTCCTGAGTGTGGCAACTAAGACCGAAGACAGTAAAATAAGTAAATATAAAAATTTTTTCACTTTAAAAATAAGCCCCAGTTTGAGACATTTTGAACACTTTTTAAAATGAGATCAAAGCAGAGAAGAAAGACAGCGTTCAGTTGACCAGTTCTATAGGTTAGGGAAATTTAAGCTACTTTCAGGATTGGCCATCATGGGAGTGTGACCCAAGTGCCAAACCGGAGGGACAAGGTCTAGACTTCCTCTTCATTAAATCTATTGATGCCCCCTTTCCCTCCCCCACAGTGGTGTCCCAACTCCTTTCATTGCCTCCACTCACCCAGCCTTTCCTCACCATCCCCAAACTCCTTGAGTTCCCCAACAATTTTCCAGCATATTTTCTGATGCTGCTGCTGCTGCTGCATCGCTTCAGTTGTGTCCGACTCTGTGCGACCCCATAGACGGCAGCCCACCAGGCTTCCCGTCCCTGGGATTCTCCAGGCAAGAACACTGGAGTGGATTGCCATTTCCTTCTCCAATGCATGAAAGTGAAGAGTGAAAGTGAAGTCGCTCAGTTGTGTGTGACTCTAGCGACCCCATGAACTGCAGCCTACCAGGCTCCTCCGTCCATGGGATTTTCTAGGCAAAAGTACTGGAGTGGGGTGCCATTGCCTTCTCCAATATTCTCTGATAGGTCTGTTCTATTCCTGCCTATTTTGGAGGCATAGATCAGAGACATGCAACCAGCCATCCAAAAGGCTTCAGAAAATAAAGACCTCCTTTACTGAAGGAGTAAGCATGGAGCATGGCATCTTTCACTGGGACCAGTGCTGAAAAAGAATTCTGAGTGCAGACACTACATTCAGGGGCAACCTAGTGACCCTCAGCCTCTGATGTATAAAATGAGGCAAAAACAAATATAATACTTTGAGGGCTCTACACAGAATCAAATGGGTTAATACAGTAAATGTGCTTAAAACAGTACCTGTCACAAAGCAAGCACTCAACAAATGCTAGCTGTTGTCCACGTTATTACACCATATGTAAGTGCTCAGGGTTGTCACTAAACGAATGATCTTCCTGCTACTGCTTTTACTCATAAGAATAAGCCACCCTCAATCCCAAAGGAGGGATGGAAGCTGCAGTGTTGGGAGGGGAGGGTTGGAGCATGGTGTCAACCAAGAAGATGTTAGGATAAGTAACTTGCCTGCCTGTCCCGTGTCACTTGCCTTCTAGGCTGCTTCAGAAAAGATCAGCAGAATAACTGTGCCTTGGTTTGCGTCACTTCCAGCAAAAAAAAAAAAAAAAGATTCAGATGAGAAACAGCAGCCTCTGGAGGCCTGGTTTTTCAGATGGATTTACTTGGCATAAGTTCATACATTCTCTAAGTTTCACATTCCTTCTCTTGGGTTGATCCGGAAGTGGGGCTCCCAAGCTTTTCGCTCTCCTCTCAGTTCTGAAGCAGCATTGCAACTTGCCGCTGCCGTACCATTTTCATTCCAGCTGGCCGTGGGGTCCTGTTCCCAGCCTAGCCCTACCTCTTGCTAAATGACAAAAGATCAAAGCTTTCGTAAAACCACAATGAAAGGGAAGGAGAGATCAGGTTATCTGGGCCATTCACTATACACATACACAAGCATGTGTGCACTCGCTCGTGTACACTCTAACACACACCCTCTGCCAGATTATAAACTGCAAAGCCAAACAAGCCATAAACTCTTACGAGGGACGAGGGGGGAGACTCATGCCACAGAGATAACAACAATACCGTCACATTTCAGACATGAGCAGGTTTTTGTGTGTGTGGTCTCCAAACCAGGGGTTGGGGAGGGAAAAGCTGACAGCCCCTTAGAACTAAAGAGGCTCAACTGGGTGCCACTATAATAAATCAAAACCAGTTATGTAAAGTGTAAAATTATCATTTGGAAATCACTCTCTCTGAATAATTCAATCATTGACTTTCACATCAAACAGCCATTTCAACCACCCACACACACAATTCAGTCTCATACTGGTCTTAAACTCTCTTTAATTATCAGCATTAACCTATCACATTACTATTTCATTCCTATTTCATCCTGGGGGAGGGGTCAGTGATTATGATAAATCACAATGAACGAGAAAGACTTTCAGCTGTCCTTCAACACGGTTCCAGAGTTCCCTTGATCTCACAATGACAGGTCTGCCTTTGTCCCAGGGAGGGACAAGGACAGATAAGCATCCTCCTTCTTGACAAATGCATTACCGATGCCAGTCAGGACAAAGAGGCCAAAGAACCCAGCTCCGCGGCTGCGCATGGCCATCTCCCATGTCTACATCCCAGGCTGAGCAAAGATACCCACTTGTCTCTCTGGCTAGTGGGTGGAACATGTGAATCTATGTAAACAAGTTTCACCAACAGCCTAGTTTTCATATACTTCACTGAGCAGCCAATACCCTAAAATATAACAATTCTTTACACACACACACACGTCTAAAGCTAATCACCCCTAAAGAATAGTTTACTGAACCTCAGATGGTGAGTGTCCATTATATTACTTGGGGGGACTGTGACCCTTGCCTTAGTGATCCACAAGAAATTGCACAAGAATGGACCCGTGGTGAAATATTTCACTTAGGGAGTGGGGGTTTCCTCCATTGCTGGTTGGGAGTCCAGCTTCCTAGATCTGCACATCTAGGGGTGTCCTCTACTTCCACTTAACACTTTCTCCCCCTCACCTTTCAGATCTTCTGGTTTCCATATATATATAACAGTGAAGGGGTCACCATAAGGAAAATGCAACAAGAAAATAAAGATGTCTGCGGCATGCTATGAGAGAGAAAGAAGCAACCTAAATGTCAACCACAGTGCATAGGTTAACTCAGCTGTGGCACATCCATTCAGTGGGATGCATTGCAGCCACTGAAGATAATGCTGCACACGTGTGTTTATAGGCACTGGAAAGCTGTTCACAGTACACTGTTAAGAAAAAAAAAAAAAACAAAATCAAGTGAATCATAGGAAAGCACGTGGATATGTTTAATTCTATTTTTTAACATGTAAGAAGAAGGAGGACAAATTATGTTAGGATATGGCCAAAATTCTAATAATGGTTATATTTTTCTGAAAAGCATTATTACACGTGACATTTATTCTCATTTTCTACTTTATTTCTCTCTGTATTTTCTAATTAGTCTACAAAAGAGTAGGTTAATGGAGTGGTTAAGAGCGTGGACCTAGAGCCAGTCTTCCCGGAGTTAAATCTAGTTCTGCCACTTAGGGATGTGACCTCAGGTGAGCTACTCAACACTGCAGTGCCTCAGTTTCTTTATCTATAAAATGGGGAGATAATGATATTGACCTCTCAGGATCATTACAAGGATCAACTGACTTAATTGTGCAGAGCTCTTACAACAGTGGCTGGAACAAGGTAGCAATAAACACAATGGAAGTATGAGCCACAGTTATTCAGACAACCATATAATTCTCACATAATTTAAAAAACAAACAAACAAACGTGGGGGCCTCAGGCCAATTGTCAGATCTCAGGCACATTCGCATCTCTTGGCCTGAGTTTCCTCAATAGGAAGATGAGCGAATTAGACAGATGACCTCAAAGACCCGTCCCCGTTCTGTGACAGCGAAATTCAACGGGGATACATCTAGCAGACCCCGAGTGTAGCAAGAGGCAAGAGCGTAAAGGGGACACTTCAAAGCAGGCTGCAGCAAGGGCTGGTGGGAAAGGGAGCCATGGGGCCCCTGAGATAGATCAGAGCAGGGCTGGGGGAGGGGGGTCGCCAAACACCAGCCAACGTGAGCTGCCTCCACACTCAACTCTGTGATTAAGTGACTGGCTTCTCTTTTTCAAAAAGCCAGACTCCAGCTCAAAAGACCTCGGGGACTATTTTAAAGAAAAAGTTATTTCTTTGTTTTTAATTGTAATTAAGTAGGTATTTTATAATTTTTAAAAGGTGTAATTTCCGTGTCACTTCCATGATGCGCTAGGTACCCTTCACCGGAGGGAGAGAGCATAAGTGTAAGAGGACTGCTGTGTATTATTTTGTGATTAGCGAAGAACGTTTATGCAATTGTGAGCAGAACAGAGATACCAGAATATTTCACGACTTCATTAAACATGTCAGAACTTTAACAAATTTACACGAAGCCAAAGTTTATTCATGTTAAGATTTCATTCATCCGTCTTCCCATACTTTGACAAAATGTTTAAGTTAGTTTCTCATTTTATTTGTCTACTGAGTTCCCTAAGTTAGGGAAATTAGTATTGTGTGTGCGGTTTGATTTAATTAGCAATTGGGGAAATCGGCCTGGCATGTTTCATGGAAGCTTGGGGAAATTGTCAATTAGCATTGTGTTAATTGGTGTCTGCCATCCTTGCTTTTTAGTTTTTAACCCCTTTTACCTTGTTCCCTCTTTCAGTATGTAAAATCTGGCTGTTTATTATTCTTTAAATAAAGGATTAATTGCCTGAATTCCTGCCTCTGCTCCGTGTCCTTTCTCTCCCGAGCAGATGGGGAGTTGGGCAGGCCCGCCGTGGCGGCCTTGTTTCTTGCAGGCCCTGGTCCTCCCTGGCACAGGGGGAAGTGCTCTCCTGCCCTGCCCCTGCCCAGCCTGAAGCCTCCTCTCTGCGGTCGTCCGTGCCGGCTGGACCCCCTCTGAAATCTCGCCTGCTTCTGGGTGACCCCCAACCTGCTCACTTTCCTGGAGTCTGTAGCTGATACACAATTTGAACAGCTCATGCGTTCTGCCCCAATCAGCGCCCTCCTGGAGGAGACACTCCAAAAGCAGGAAGGAAGCTACATTTCAGGGCCTCCTGGGAGCCGGGCTCTTGTAATCTCACAGCATCCCCCAAAGGCAGGTTTACAGTAAAAAGTCTGGGATTCAACTTCACTTGCAGGATGCAAGATGAGCCTCTGTCCCTCTTGTTCAACACTGTCCAGCCCTTTGTACACTGTATGGTCCTTGGACCAGCAGGATTGCTGTCAGCTAGGAGCCTGACAGAAATGCAGAATCCCAGCCCTCAGTGAGATCTACTAAGTCGGCATCTGCATTTAACAAACTCCCCAGGAAATGCACATATTAAATGTGAGAAGCACGGGCCTAGTGCATTGCTTGGCCTATAAAACTTGACACTTTTGCTGGAGTATCTGCTGGACCTCAGTATCTACTGCCTTCTTTCCCATAGTCAAAGAAGTTTGGGCTGGGCACTGAGGTATCCAGGTAAAGAATACATTTCCCAGATTTCTTGGCAGCTTGATTTTGACCATGTAACCAAGTTCATGAATTTGAGCAAACTTCGGGAGATAGTGAAGGACAGGGGAGGCCTGGCATGCTGCAGTCCATGGGGTGGCAGAGTTGGACATGACTGAGTAACTGAACAACAACACAAGCAAGTTCTGGCCAATCGAATGTAAGGGAAAGTTTCTAGGCAGCTCGGAGGATACTTCCTTAAGAGAGAAGTAACATTTCACACACCACCCCTCCCCCCCACCTCCATGAATCCTACTGCTTGGAGCATGGGTGAGATGACCACAGTGCCATCTTCACCCATGGGGTTGGGGCATATACTTTGGGGCTGACAGAGTAGAAATGTGCAAGGAGGCTGGGCTCTAAGGGACGTGACAGGGCAGCGCCCCCAACTTTCCATGTACTGCCTCCCCAAGACCCTGAACTTTACTTAAGCCATTCTTGGATTGGGGGGATGGGGGGATCCTGTCTTTCATGGACCAGTCTACTTCTGACTAGTACAGAATCCGAAGCCCACCTTCTCTTACATAACACAGAGTAAAGAGTAAGTGAAGTAAGGATATTGCCCATGGTGTACAGAACAAGGACCAGTGGGCAGAAGTTCCTAGAAAACAGGTTTCCACTCGCCGGGTGCTTGCCAGTAATTACAACTGTCCGACTGTGAAATAAACTGGCTACCTTACCCAGGTAGCAAGCTTCCTTGTCACTGGAGATGTTTCAGCAGTTACAGGACCATCTTCCGGTGCTTCCAAACGCTGCAGAGGATATTCCTGTACAAGGTGAAATACTGATCATTTCCAACTCTAACACCTTTTCGCCAGAGAATTGTTGGAGAAAAAAACAAAGAAACTACTCAGGGCATAATGGATTTTAAATCATAAATGCACCCTGAGCACCATACCAAGTTAGGAACTTCTCTTAGTTTCCACTTGCACACCTCAACCCCAGAACTGTGTCCTTTATTCATCTGCTGCCTCTCAGTTTACACAGACCCTTCTAAATCCTCTTTACTGCTGGAGCTTGGAGTCCAGGAGAACACTTCACAAACTCTCCGGCCATCTGGTTTGGTTCTGCCAAAGGGAGGCACTGATGGGAGATGAGAAGGTGGGAGAAAGAGGAAAGCTCGCTGCTGGCTTTCCCCGAAGTGGGCAGTAGCTCCGGCCCTGGCCCATAGTTGCCATAGCGGCAGCGGATGGAGTGTTCCTGATTCCAGCCTCAGGGAAGGTGGCAGCCACACCTCCCGAGTCATTCCAGCAGCACAGCTTGGGTTCAGGTGCAGGTCCCGGTCCAGCGGGATTGGTAGTCTCCTTGTCTCTGGGTATTGCCTCTTCTTTCTTCTGCTTCTCCCCATCTACCTACCAATTCCTTTTGGCTCCCTGAGCCCTTTCTTCCAACATCTCTGTAACCAATTCTCTGCATTAAATCTCCTCTGGGTGAAATATCTCAGATGCTTCCTGTTTTCCCAGCTGGATCAAGACGGATGCAACCACCAGCCCTCTTGGGTCTCTCTCCTCCCACAAGGCATCCTCCATGCATGTCCCAGAGGGGGACGCATATCAAATCAGCACCCGGCAGCAGCAGCCCCCACCACCAGCCTATCCAACCCTGGCTAACGCCCGAGCTGCCATCCATCACATGCAGGCGAGACCAGAGGGCTGTAGGTCTTCAACTTAACACCTAACAATCACAGCTGATGAGGCCACACTGAGACAGATCTATGGCTTCAATTTCTCACCAGCATTTCAGCTCCCCAGGCCAGTTGTCACGTAGCTGGTCTCATTGAGAGGACATTAAAGGACCCATTTTTCAGGAGTTGGCTTATGCAAGCAGAACACCATTTCCACATGATATTTATCAAGAAACTCTCAAACATGCTCCCATGCCTCAGTCCCCAAGCAGATTTAACTATTAGACAGTACCCATTTATAAACGAGCAAATGAAATCCTTCTCTTTGATAAGGAGAGCAGGAAAATTCTCTGCTTCAGGGTTTCTTCAGGAGCTCCCCTGGGAGAGAGAGACAGACTTCTAGAGAGGAGATGTCTACCAGTCCCACCCCCTCTCCTTCCAGCTCAGGTTCCAGAACAGGTTCTGGGCCAGTCAGTCAGTTGTGGGGAGGACTGGGATCAAGACATCCCCTCGGAGACAAAGCCTGTTGTTTTTCAATAAATAAGTGACCACTTACAGGTTGACAACATAACCAACAGAGCACACGTGTGATGGTTTCCTGGGAGACTCAAGCGCAAATCAGACTAGACTGGGCAGATGTTGGTCTGAGAATGGGCCTGGCCTCGGACAGCAGAGGATTGCAGCTGGTGAGGAGGAGGCGTGCAAATTAATAGTGTCATCATAATGATAGAACAACTGAAGACAATAATTAAATATTGGCAATGATGCACACATCACTGTAGAAGTAGTGTCATACTATTTTCTCTTTTATTCTTTCTCTTTTTTTTTTAACTTTTTGTTCTGTATTGGGCTTCCCAGATGGCTTAGCAGGTAAAGAATCTGTCTGCCAATGCAGGAGACTCAAGAGACGCACGTTCAATCCCTTGGTCCAGAAGATCCTCTGGAGCAGGAAATGGCAACTCACTCCAGTACTCTTGCCTGGAAAATCCCATGGACAGAGGAGCCTGGCGGGCTATAGTTCATAGGGTCGCAAAAGAGTCAGACACGACTGAGCACACACACAAATAGCAAATATAGCTGATTAACAAACAATGTAAAGATAGTTTCAGGTAAAGAGCAAAGGGACTCAGCCATACATATACATGTATCCAGTCTCCCCCAAACTCCTCTCCCATTCCCTTTTATTCTTAAAAGTTATTTCCACCCAGTGGGTTAAAGTATACTCCAAATGCTCAAATGCATCCACCTTCTCCTCAGTCCATCTCACCTCTGAAAAGTGAAAGTGAAAGTGAAGTTGCTCAGTCATGTCCGACTGTTTGTGACCCCATGAAGCCTACCAGGCTTCTCCATCCATGGGATTTTCCAGGCAAGAGTACCGGAGTGTACTCTCATGCTATTTAATACATCAACACTCTCCCAAACTGCGGAGCACAAAGCCTGGGAACATCTGATTGACCGACTGCCCCCTCAAGCTCTGCAGCTCATTTCTTTGCAACGTTTCACACAGGCTTGTTTCCCCATCCTGTTACCAGCACCCATGTCAGTGACTTCTCTCCTAGACAACTGTCATTGCTCCTCACTGGCCTCTTCATACTGGTGTTGGGCTCAATTCTCAACTAGGCGAGGGGCCAAAGGACTCCCCTGACCACAACTGGCAGTGGCCTTGGCATTCTCATCCCTGGAGGTCTTTCATCTCAGCTCCCAGGAAAAGATGTTGGTGCCTCTTTACACCACCTATTAATACCTTAATGCCAGTGCACAATTCCTTATCCATAATTCCAAAATAGAAAAGACTCTGAAAATGAAAAAAACTGGAACTTATGTGATGATAAGGCTTGCCATGAGGCTATTTAAAATTTTTATTTACCTCCCCTAGAATTTTCATGTATGTCATTAGACAAATATTAATATCTTTGACTATAGAATAATTCTCAGATACCACAGGAGTATTATTAATTATATTAGATACACCCATAATATCTTGCTAAAATCAGAAAAATTCTGTATTCCAAAACTCATATGACCCAAAGGGTTTTAGATAATGAGTACAGGGCCTGCGTTCACTTGCATTAGAGTTATGACTCTTTGTGTCTTATATCTAGTTATCAATCAGGGAATCCTCAAATTGAACATATATTATACAGATGGCAACTTTCCAGGGGGTGGAATTAAAATGCATGGTCCTTGACCAGAGTTCTTACAGAACATTCTGAAGACCTCAAGTAGAATCGACATGGTAGGGGCCTAATGAAGGAATCTGATGAGAAAGGCATCATGGCAGACTGAATGCTCAGGAAGAATGCTGCAGGTGAGGTTTACCTTATCCTGAGTGGTAAAGGAGAAAGAGAAAAAGCAATAAAGTCCTGGAAGACAGTCTGATGTGGGCAGGTAGGCGAGAAACTCACAAGGGCTTAGACTCACATACAGTCATAGGACCATTGGCCACTGTTTATACTTCTTAGAAAACTATTCCTTCTGCTGCTACCAGTGTCCCTACCATCACTGCAGCCAAAATGTCAACTGGATCCTCAGCAACACTGGATGAGAACACCTACTTCCATAACAAGTACTATTTACGGAAAGTGCAGTGAATGCCAGGGCTGGTGAAAACGCAGCTATAGAAGTAGCCAAGGTCAGATCATTAAGGGCCGATTTAGCAGATGGTAAGTCTAGTGGCTGAGAGTATGAGCTCAACACATAACAGCTCAGCAGCCCAAGGAAGGTTGGTTAATCCTTCTGTGCCTCAGTTTCTTCATCTGCACTACAGGAATGCTGTTGAGGCTCATATTACTCAATCTGTCCAAGTATCATGAGGATTCAGTGAGAACACGCATGCAAATCATTTAGTAAATATTCATGAATTTTACTTGTCATATCACCATTCACAGGAATTTTTGGGCAAAAGAAAGCAGCTGAAGAGTTGTGACATAGTCAGATTGACATTACATGACCTCAGGTGGACGTGTAAAGTCTGGCTTGAAAGGAAGGAGGTTGGAGGCAAAGAGACCAGTTAGAAAGCTAATGTTGTGATCCAGGCAAGAAATGGAGCAAGGCTTAACTCACAAACATGGCAATGGAATTTAAAGGTGACTTACGGGTTCAATATAATAAATAGCCATGGTCTATGCTGATACAGGTCCATGCTAATATGCTGACAAAGATCCATATAGTCAAAGCTATGGTTTTTCCAGTAGTCATGTATGGATGTGAGAACTGGACCATAAAGAAGGCTGAGTTCTGAAGAATTGATGCTTTCAAACTGTGGGGCTAGAGAAGACTCTTGAGAGTCCCTTGGATTGTAAGGAGATCAAACTAGTCAATCCTAAAGGAAATCAACCCTGAATATTCATTGGAAAGACTGATGCTGATGCTGACGCTCCAATACTTTGGCCACCTGATGCAAAGAACTGACTCCTTGGAAAAGACCCTGCTGCCGGGAAAGACTGAAGGCAGGAGGAGAAGGGGATGACAGAGGATGAGATGGTTGGATGGCATCACACCCAAACCCCATGACATGAGTTTGAGCAAGATCCAGGAGTTGGTGATGAACAGGGAAGCCTGTTCATCACCTGCTGCAGTCTATGGGGTTGCAAAGAGTCAGATGTGACTGAGCAACTGAACAACGAAAATGCTCATACAAGGGGCTTCCCTGGTGGCTTAGACAGTAAAGAATCTGCTTGCAACACAGGAGACCCTGGTTCAAGCCCTGGGTTGGGAAGATCCCCTGGAGAAGGGAATAGCAACCACTCCAATATTCTTGCCTGGAGAATTCCAGGGACAGAGGAGGCTGGCAGGCTACAGTTCACCAAGTGGCAAAGAGTCAGACATGACTGAGTGACTAACATTTTTACTTTTCACAAGCTGATACAAATAAATAAATAAATAGATGAGAGGGAAGGGGCATCTATTTCTTACAGCAGAATTTCAATTAATAAATGTGGAAGAAATTAAAGAAATAGAAAATCGCCATCAAGCAAATACACTGTAGTAACTAGGACAGGCAATGAGCACTGACGAATGTTAAACCTGGTAGACAAAAATACGACTGGAAGGGGAGATCGTGCTAGTAATGAAAAAGGTGGCTCTACAGCAGTGCTGAGCAGGGCAACACCAACTGCATTTGACCCATCTTGACCAGCAGCATCACACACAAGTCAGAGGTGCTGGGGCCTTGGCAGAGCAACTCAACCTGCCCCAACCTTGCCTTCCAGGAGCTGCCAGTCTGACCAACACAAACAATGCTGACTTCAGCCAGCGTCCAAACACAACAGAGCCAAGCACATCAGCTGTCTCTCTAACCCCTCTTCCTCCTGAGAACCCCTCTCTAGTAACATACATGCAGAGCCCCTCTTCCTCCTGAGTGAATAAGGCAGGTATTCTTTGGCCTGGGTTTGAGTGTGACCTCTGGAGCCCGGCTGCCTCAGTTCCAATTTCAATTTACTACTCACCAGTGCAGCCTTGTGGAGAAGGCAATGGCACCCCACTACAGTACTCTTGCCTGGAAAATCCCATGGACGGAGGAGCCTGGTAGGCTGCAGTCCATGGGGTCGCGAAGAGTCAGACACGACTGAGCGACTTCACTTTCACTTTTCACTTTCATGCATTGGAGAAGGAAATGGCAACCCACTCCAGTGTTCTTGCCTGGAGAATCCCAGGGACGGGGGAGCCTGGTGGGCTGCCGTCTCTGGGGTCGCACAGAGTCGGACACAACTGATGCGACTTAGCAGCAGCAGCAGCAACAGTACAGCCTTGAGTGACTAACTTATTCTTTCTGGGTCTCAGTTTTTCTCACCTGGAAAATGGTGATATTGGTACCCATCCTGATGGGCTACTCCACATAAAGGGCTTATCACAGCGAATGGTCAATGGTCAGCACTTGGAAATATCAGCCTTTATCACATGTGCCCATCTCATCCATCCAGAGTGTGGCTGGAGCCTCTGCTCAATGGGAGACAGCTGAGATGGCAGCAGCTGCTTGGTCTTCATCCTCACACACACCCTGACCTCTGACTTCAAAGGGCTCATGGAGGCATTTTCACTGCCACCCCCAAATTTGGTATAACCAGGGAGCAGACAGGGGGTAATCAGGAAGCAGATGGGATACAGGAAGCTGGTGCTCTGCCCAGCACCACAGGGGTGGCACCCCTCCCTGCCAGATCATCTCCCTCCTGCCCCTCCTGCCTGCCGCTCCCATGCCTCCTGGGGCCACACCGTATCCACACTGGCCTCTACTGTCCCTGAGGGGGTTGTAGGAACAAAGTTATCAAGGGGCAAACAGCTCCCCCACAGTCAAACAAAAAGATAAACATCAAGTCTACAGTAGCTTTTGGAGAGAGGCTGTTTGTCAATCATAAAAGAGCAGCCTGATGGTATCAAAAGAAGGGAGTGAATGTCTTGGTAGCTGGGAAGTCGGGCCATCCCCACCCCACACCTCGCAGCTGCCCCCAGTGACGCCTGCTCCCTGCAGCTCTACTCCCCAAGGGTAGCCTGGGTGGAGCTGCCCCTGGTTCTCTCCTCTGCTTCTCAAAGCTCCCCACTTGAGCCCCTCCTGACTGCCTACTCACCTTCCTTTGCCCTCTCTGAACATCAGCATCACCAGTCCTCTCTGTCTCCCCTTTAACATGTGAACCCCATCTCACCTTCCCCTTTCCTCACCAGCACCCCATCCTCCCAAATGCTAAGCAACAGATCTGCAAGGTCCCCGAGGACATGCGTGAAGGGCACGTAGCAGGCAGGACACAAACTCGGGCTGACTGAAGAACGTGGAGACTTTGTGGTGATTGATCCTTCTGTATTTTTACCAATTTACACAAAGCAAAGCCAGCAGTTCTGAAGTTTCAGAGTACCAAAGAATCAAGTGGGAAGTGTAGATGAGAAGGGCATGGTCTTGGCTAAATTATAGATTTTCATGCACCACTCTAGAAATTATGTTTTAATGGGTCTAGGTTGGGGTCCAGGAATCTATTTGTAACAAAATGAGTAGGATCTTGTGTCCTCCTTCAAGAAATGGACCAAACCCCAGGCCTTAATGCTAAGAGGGAAAAGCCCTGGCTTAGGAGGCCAGTGTGCTAGAGCAGCACCCCAGCTCTTATGCCAGGTAGTTGATCTTAAGCAGGAAAACAACCTGTGTGGGCCTCAGACTTCTCATCAGCAAAGTGGGCAGGCAGGATGAGCTTCTAGGAACTCAGTACAAAATACAACTAACTTTCATTGAGCAACTATTATATGCCTCATGCCCTTCTAAGTATTTTCCATGTAATTTTCCATTGTTCTGAGAGAGGTGCAATGAGGACGCTGCAGAGATCAGTGTTAATGGACTTGTCCAGGGCCATGCTATTGGTGGTAGGAGATGTGGGATTTAACTCCAGTCAGATCCCATAGCCAGAGCTCATCACCACCACACACAGATCCCGGACAGGACTCCTGGTCCAACTTTACAGAGCAAGCAGGACACAGGGCACCTGGGTGGCTGCCATCCTGGTTTGCCCATCCAGGGCTCCAGCCACACCCCTCCAGGGCAGTTTAAAAGCAGATCTCACTGCATGAGGTCAAAATTAGCCTCAGCCACAGGCGGGAGGAGTGCTCATTACTCAAAAGCTGGGGAGGATTTCAAAACCCAGAAGCAGAGTGAAGACATAAGGACTGCCAGGGCCTCCTCAACTCCAAAAGCTCCTCATAGGGGAGGACAGGATCACAGGGGGCTGAGGTGAGGCTGGGAAAAGCCCCAGGAGGCCAGACCAACAAGCAGAGCTTGGCCACTGCAGGCCTTAGCACGTGTCTCTCAAAACACACGAAGCATGGATTATACCTCAGACCATGAAGCCCACAGCCAGTCGTTCCCTGGGTGGGTGGTCCCAAAGGCACCTGCTGCCCCCACAGGAGAAGCAAGCTCAGGAGAACACGTCAGGGGCAAGGTTACATTCAGTAACCTTGAGTGAGGGGGCTCTGCCCAAACCTGAGGCCATCTGTAAAGTGGTCCCGGCAGAACCCTGAGAGGGAAGAGAGGTGAAAGGAAACCAGGGCTCTCTCCCTGTGAGCGCTTCTGCTTCAGGCCCCCTGGCTGGGCTGCCCTCTGCTCACACCTTTGGTGAGGACTATACATCTCTCTCTAATGCTCCATCATCCACTGCCTTCCCAAACCCCACTTATCTGTGAGATTCCAGCTGAGAAGATTATCTTCCTAACTACACCCACCCCAGGTCCACAGCCCCTCCTCACTAAGTTCTTCACATTTTGCCTTTGGAACCCCCTCTTGCACTATGAGTCTCTGATGGGCACAGCTAGTTGCTTAGAAGCTGGACTCCTGCGTCCACTTGCCAGGATTAGATTCCCGGTTTTGCCCTTTACTAGCTGTGAGATCTTACAAAAGTCTGACTTTCTCTAAGATCCAATTTCTTCAGACTTGGGTTGGGGACAGCAGTTGTACCAACCTTAGTGGGTTGTCATGAGAGTCTAATTGCATGTATGCAATGGTCTTGGTACATACTAAGTACTTAAGGAAGGTGACATAATAAGTACTTTTTAAATGTGTGTATAGAGTAGCTTTTGGCCAGCTAGTGCATATTCCCATGACAACATCTTCACATCTCTCAGCTATAATAATAATGTCAGCTTCTTTCTACTGAGGAGGTACTGTGTCAAGTCCTCTGCTAGACTGGTGAATCCTTAAACTTACTCTTTAGGAGGCTCCAGGCTGGAGGGCCTCACTCTCGGATACCCTGCACAAAAGCCATTTTTGTTGGCATAACCCTCCCTACAGTAAGTCTTCGGGCAGTTTCTGTACTCCCCTCACTCCCAAGTTGAACAGATGTCCTAGAAAGCAAGAGGGAAAGAAAAGGTAGCCGCCTGGAGTTCTGTGTCTCCTGCAGGGTGCTAGAGGGGCAGAGGAGGGACACTGTGGGAGTGGTGCCATGTACACGCACAGGTGGACACATGGAAGAGCATTTACACTCTAGCTCATTTCTTGGATCTACCACATAACTGGCAATGTGACCTTGGTCCAATTTCTAACTCTCTAATTCTTGGTTTCCTCACCTATCCAGGAGAATTAGAATTTCTCCCAGAGTGCTATTATTAGAATTGCTTCCAGCAAACACTTGTGGACTATTCTTGCCAAACTAGGAGGCTACTGATTCTCCACTTCCCTCTGAATCAAGGCCATGTAGCCTTGGAGGAAGGCTCTAGGGACCCCACACCACAGAAGGAAAGTAGCATTACCTGCCCATTATCAACATAATCAAAAGTCAGCATGAGATTCCTATTAGAACAAAAACTCCAGTGATGGTTAAAAAAGAGCTATGAATTCAAATATGCACAAAATCAGTGCTTCTTCACACGTCTTTGGTCACAAGAACCACTGTATAATGTGAACGGAAGCAAACAGAGCAAAAGTCAAGGGTGTGTCCAGAGGTAAATATTCAAAATGGTGGGCAAAACCATGCTCACAACAGGAGCCATGCTGCTGTCAGTTCAGAAGTCAACCCATCCCGAGAAAATCACTCTCCTTCCAACCACACTCCCCACCAGTTTAACCAGAGAGAATAAAAGCAAAGAGAATTTACATTAAATTATTTAGAAATGCAAGAGCACCATGTGAATAACAGAAAAGGGGTTTTTGTTTAACAATTGATTTAACAGTCAACAGTCGGCCTAGATTTTTCGTCCATAAAATGGGTACTATAAGAGTCCCTCTTTCATAGAGACTTTCTTTCATAGAGAAAGAATTAATTGAGAAAATCAGGTAAAGAATTCAGTAAAATATCTGATACATAATAAACTTCTGATAAATGTTAGCTGTCAATGCTGTTGTTTTTGCTGTTCCTGTTCTTAAGTTGTTAAAATGAAAGAATCGTGATTTAGGGAAAACAGGTACCCTAATCAAATGGTTCCATTTTGAGGTTGGAAATCTTACTCTAATAGCGAAACATCCACTTCTTCACATAACTCTGCAGTAATGGGACACCACTTGCGTGATTCAGGTATACCCAACAGAAAATCCTGCCCTGGTCTTCTGACATTCCAGGGTTCCCTGAGATGGAAGAACAGCAGAAAGCTCAAGTCAGATGGAAAGACTGGGATTAAGAACTGGAAGAGGAGTGGCTAAGAAGAAAATGGAATTGGTTCAAAAGACACACACACAAAAAAATTTTTTTAATATATAAGGGGAGTGTGAAGAGCTCTTTAAAAGCCTCACATGCCCTAGGAGAAACCTTCAAAGGAGAGAAGAAGGAGCCACCCCTTCAGACCCACTGAAGTACTTACACGGAAGGTGGAATCCCTTGGTCCACTCCATCGACAAATCCTGCCAAGTGAAGGGCCCCCCAACTACATGCTTTATACGGTCCATACCTGAAAAGCCAAGTGCTCAGACACTGCAGGTAATTTCTCTCACCATTTAATAAGGAATGCCTGGAATACTCCGGCTGAGAAGTATTTCTTAATTTCCTGTGCAATCTGAAGGCATTATCCAAGGGTTATTTTTGTTTTGTTTTATTCAGAAGTGGGGTTGCTGGAGCATTCCTCTTGGACATGTTCAGATTTGAATTAATTAGAATTCCTGTACAGTTTTCTTCGGTTATAATTATAGCTTAATTTGATTGCTTAATAGCTCTGGTTTTCGTAATGTTTAGCACCTGTTGTAAATTGCACAAGATAAATCACCTTCTACCTTCCACTGTGTTTATGCCTAACTTTTGCCTTTTCCCTTTCAGCTGGTGGACTCGCAACGACAGCCACACGCTTTGCTCATCTCTGCCCTTTCACCAAAGAACTCTCTTTTGCAAGCCTATTTAACCAGAGAAGAAGTGACTTTTACTTAAATGCCTCCTTAAGACTGTTAGATTTCTCTTTTTTTCCCTCAGAGGGAAAAAAAAGAGTATTTCAGATGCTATAAACCCTGAAGACTGACCTCTGGTATTATGTAGACTTCCACTTACAGGTCACCTTTTTGATGCACTGGGTGTTCGGGGTTTTTTTCCCCCTCCTTTCCTTTCTAGGATTATTAGACAGCAGTGGAAGCCTGCATCATTAATTGATTTCTTCCATGCATTGTGCTATGATACAATTTTTCAAGGCTGTGCATAATTGTGTTCTCTGTGCCAGCGTTCTGTGTTCCGTCCTTGTCATATTGTCATTGAAGGCTGTTTCCACCCTCTGTAATTGGAGATGTTCTACTTTTGGACAAAGGTGTGGGGGCAGCTCAGGGGAACAGCGCTGACATTTACTTCATCAATTTATTTTTATTGTTCCTACATTTATTGCAGCTATAACAGCCCTTTAATAGTTATATCTCCTCCCTGTAGGGTATTCTGGTATTTGAAATTTTTTTAACTCATTTGTTCTCATAGATAACAGTAAAGTGCATTTCAGGATAACCTTTAGGTTTCCAGCTCTTCTCTTCTGTTGGCTCTGAGGCAGTCTTCGCTTTAAACTTTTACTGCGTTGCCAGTCTAAAGGCCAGAGCACCAAGTTCATTCTAGCACTGGAGCAACCACAAATTAGTGGTCCTGAAAATTTCAGGGAGGTTAGTCCTAAACCAAGAGTGGAGCTATTACCGTAATTCAAAACTGGTCATCCTTTTAATGGGGGGGAGGGGGGTGTCAAGGAAGGTGGGCGGGAAGGGGAGAAAATGAGGGGTGATCAGAGAAAATCCCAGAAAATACTAACCGGGCCTCCTGTTACAATGCTAGTCAAATAATATTGTAATTAAATCTTTATGACTGATGAAGCATCTCACACTGGACCAATTCTGAGTCTCTGCCCTTCAAGGCCAAAGACACGGGACACAATTAAGAGGAAACTGCTCTTGGATTTACTGTTCTTCTTGTGTCTGGATGCTGTGACCCTCTATTCTAGTCCTACCTCCCTTTAAAAAAGGTTTTCTTAGGATAGCCTTGGAAATTAGTCCTTACCTGCAAGCCTAGTTTATTTATTTGTTTTTTAAATTTTTTATCAGCATGTTTTAATTTTTTACCAGTAGGAAAAATAAATACCGATTTCATCCACTCTCCTACTATCTTTTATTTGAGAAAACATTTATATAGGAAAGATATATATGTCTATGCTTATTTTTAAGACTATGATACCAAGACATTGCATAACAGTTTGTGCTACAATTGCCAGCTTTAAAACATTCATTTCCTCTGAAAAGTATCTAGGCACACTTCAAATGGGAGTTCATTCTTATTTCTAGTCCCCAGTTTCTCCTACACAATCATTACCACACCTTCTCTTCCTCGCAGTAGTATCAGAACCTACCAGAAATTACTGCCCTCATCTCAATCAGAGAGGGCCAAACGCTTTGTCCATTAGCATGCGTGTGTGTTAAGTCGCTTTAGTTGTATCTGACTCTTTGGGATCCTAGAGACTGTAGCCTGCCAGGCTCCTCTATCCATGGGATTCTCCAAGCAAGAATACTGGAATGGGTTGCCATGCTCTCCTCCAGGGAATCTTCCCAACCCAGGGATCAAACCCACATCTCTCATATCTCCTACATTGGCAGACAGGTTCTTTACCACTAGAGCCACCTGGAAAGTGCGTCCACTAGCATTATGAAAGATAATTAGCCAAAATAACTGGCTCCAAATTCCATACTGATTCTAGCACCAGGTCCCTTTCTCCCCTCGCTACTATCATGAATCTCAATCTGGGTAACATCATTTCTTATGCATCCCAGATGCCATCACTAATAAAAAGGAAGGTTGTTTCAAACCACAGAAACTTGCAAGACCTCCATTATAGTAGGATGGATCTAGTAAACCCCTGATAAAAGCGAGAAGATGTTGAAAGATCAAGGTGGATGCTCCCAGTCTTGGTCCCCACCCCCAGGTTCTCTCATAATAGTAGACAAAGGAGGGCATCCTGTGGAAACTTCCAGAGCCAGAGAAGCCTCTCTACCAGTGATTCCTGCAGACAGGCTCTGCCAAATGGTAACCCTTGACTCCACAATGCCCATTTGTGCCAGCTTCCACATCTTTTCAATTTTTTTTTCCCTCTACCACCACCTCCACTCAAAAGAATCCTTTTCAGAAGATTCATCTATTGCCATATTGATACATCAGTTAAAGTTTCAGAAAGGGAAAATACAAGGTGAAAATGTAAATCATGTGTAAAAAACCAAGAGGTGGAAAAATATCACAGACTATCTTCATCCTGGAATCCAAGTTTGGACAGGAAAACTATGGAGGCATACTTTTCCAGGCCATACTGCTTCTCAAGAGGGTGGCACAAAACCACCCCAGAATGATGCCGCCAAGTTTCTGGTGAGGATAGAATCTTTGGAGGCTTGATTGGGATTTTTTTTTAATACTATTATTCCATTTGGACTTTATCACTGGATGGTTACAGAGAGCTATTACCAGCAGGGCATTAATCCAGATGAAAATATTTTAATGTTTCCCCATTATAGATCTGACTCAAAACCCCAGGATTTGCTTATTCAAGTTCCTGACTCCTTTCCTCATCTTTGAAGATTCAGAAAGAAAAATTACAATGAGCAAACACACCACAGCTTCTTAGCTGATGAACTTTGAGAGTATACTCATTGCCCTGGCAGGGCCAGAGACAATTTCCTGATTTACTTGCCCAGTGGCAAGAGTCATTCTGTATCTGAATAACAGGTGCAATTAAGAGGCACTAACCAGTTACAAGTTTCACTACCATAGGCAAGTTATTTCCAAGGATGCTAAAGCCTAGTTGAGGTAAGAGCGGCCATGTTTGAGCAAGCTCCAGGAGTTGGTGATGGACAGGGAAGCCTGGCGTGCTGCAGTCCATGGGGTCGCAAAGCATTGGACACAACTGAGTGACTGAACTAAACTGAATGTTACCAAAATTGCTGAAAATTCATTTTGGTCATTTATGCTTTTAAACATTCACATGCATCTCTGTTAACTAAGTCAAGATGCTGACCACAACTAATGTGAGGTAAGCTTGACAATAACAACATTTTAACAAGAAAGAAGACCTTCCAGAGGGAAAGGTTGTCTTTGGACTCAGAGATGAGCCCTGAAGATCAAGTGTGCCCAAGGTGGTCTCCTGAGTAGCAGACCAAAGATGGCGTGGGAGAGCATAGGGAATGCAGGGAGAGAGCTCTGCACCGCTCCTTCAGATCTGAAGGCATGTCACCAGCACCAGGCCAGGGAAAGGCCAGGCAGAGGGGAAGTCACCTGAAATGGAGATAAAAGGAGACAGATTACACAAATAGGAAGCCTGATTATATTGTTCTCTACCAGGCTGTTGGGCAGCCCTTAGCAAGGGCTTGCAGAAGAAAAGGAAGGGTGGTGGGGACGTGTGAGGGGCCTTCCATGCCACTTCTGTGCTGCGTTGTACTTAGTGGATCAGTCGTGTCCGACTCTTTGTGACCCCATGGACTATGGTCTACCAGGCTCCTCTGTCCATGGGGATTCTCCAGGCAAGAATACTAGAGTGGATTGCCATGCCCTTCTCCAGGGGATCTTCCTGACCCAGGGACTAAAGCCAGTTCTCCCACATTGTAAGCAGATTCTTTACCATCTGAGCCACCAGGGAAGCCCAAGAAAACTGGAGTGGGTAGCCTATCCCTTCTCCAGGGGATCTTCTGGAGGATCCAGGAATTGAACCAGGGTGTCCTGCATTGCAGGCAGGTTCTTTACCAGCTGAGCTACCACGCTAATATCCTCCTTCAAATATATGCTAGGTAGAGCTGGAGTCTAGGGTAGGTAATGAGCACGTGACAGGTGTCCAGAGTTGAGTTACTTTTAGACCCCAGCTCACGCTACATATCAGCATTAGTCCTCCCACACCCCCTCGTTTAATCTTTTCTTCCTCTCTTCAGTTTTCTCCCTCCATCTCCACTCTCACCTATTGCAATCAGTATCTACTGTGTTTCAAACTTCATCTTGTATCCACAGATCCTGTGGGGTTGGTTTAGAAGCTATGCCATGTTCATTTGCTATTTGGTTTTTAAGATTGACCCTAAAGTTTGTTTTTTATTTTGATGAGGCCTGCCTTGACAGAAAGTATTGGGCTTTCCTGGTGGCTCAGTGGTAATGAATCTGCCTGCCAATGCAGGAGATGTGAGTTCAATCCCTGGGTTGACTAAGCAACTAAACAACAACAGAGAGTACTACAGAAATCAAAGACTTTACACCTGTTGTTCAAATAAAAAGAAGTAGTGAATCTCAAAGAAAATTTTAAAGCACATATGCACAGCATATATGTATGGCTGTGCAGATTATTTCTGTGAATAGTGCCCTCTGGATTTATAGAATCAAGAACCTGTGGAACTAGACATAAAAAAATGTGCTTGGCCGCTTAGTCATGTCTGACTCTTTGCAACCCCATGGACTATAGCCCACCAGGCTCCTCTGTCCATGGGGTTCTCCAGGCAAGAATACTGGAGTGGGTGGCCATGCTCTCCTCCAGGGGATCTTCCTAATCCAGGATATGAACCTGTGTCTCCTGTATTGCAGCAGATTCTTTACCATCTGAACCACCTTATAGGGATACAAATAGACATGGTGACTATTAAAATATTTTCTGAAATCCATCACTATTGATATTGCTATTGTGTTGATCTCAATAAGGTTTTTTTAATTTTAGAATTTTTATATTTTAAAGATAATATCGATTCATTATAAACAAAACTAAAAGAGTGTAGATGGGCATAAAGCACCCCTCTTCCCTCACCAGCACCCCTCCAGTCCTATTCTCACAGGTAAGCACTGTTAACTCTTCCTTGTATGTATATCCTTCCAAAACTATTATACACATTCAAGAATATATTATATGCAAACATTTTTACAAATGAGATAACGCTATATACTATTTTACTAGTTTTTTTCTTTCTCTTAACATATTTTGGACATGTTTCTAAGAAAATACAGAGACTTATTTGATTCTTTTCAGCAGCTGTACAGAATTTGTTTCTATCAAAGCACCATGATTTATTTAACCTTCCCCCCACAATGATAATTTGGGTTATTTCCAATTTTTGCTATTATAAGCAACACTTCACATTAAATGTTCATTTCTGTATGCATAGAGACATAAATGTATACCCATATACACAAGTGTATGTATGATAAAATACTAGAAATGCCATGTCTGTGTCAACAGGAATAAACATCTTGAATTTTGATAGATATTACCAAACTGCCTTTTTAAAAAATAGTGCCAATACATGTCCACCAACACTGTTTGAGAGTATATTATCTAACACCTGGAAATATTAGGCATTATGAGACTCTTGAAAATATAATACTTGAAACTACCTATGAGACTTTTTTAAATTAGAAGATAATCTTTTGTGTATTTATTGGCCATTAATATGCCTTTTTCTTTGAAATATCTATTCATGAGTTTTGCATATCACCCTATTGATTTTATCTATTTCTGCCTTATTGACTATGCCAAAGCCATTGACTGTGTGGATCACCACAAACTGTGGAAAATTCTTAAAGAAATGGGAATACCACACCACCTGACCTGCCTCCTGAGAAATCTGTATGCAGGTCAGGAAGCAACAGTTAGAACTGGACATGGAACAACAGACTGGTTCCAAATCGGGAAAGGAGTATGTCAAGGCTGTATATTGTCACCCTGCTTATTTAACTTATATGCAGAGTACATCATGAGAAATGTTAGGCTGTATGAAGCACAAGATGGAATCAAGATTGCCAGGAGAAATATAACCTCAGATATGCAGATGACACCACCCTTATGGAAGAAAGTGAAGAGGAACTCAAAAGCCTCTTGATGAAAGTGAAAGAGGAGAGTGAAAAAGTGGGCTTAAAGCTCAACATTCAGAAAACGAAGATCATGGCATCTGGTCCCATCACTTTATGGCAAATAGATGGAGAAACAGTAGAAACAGTGACAGACTTTATTTTGAGGGGCTCCAAAATCACTGCAGATGGTGACTGCAGCCATGAAATTAAAAGACGCTTATTCCTTGGAAGAAAAGTTATACCAACCTAGACAGCATATTAAAAAGCAGAGACATTTTGCCAAACAAAGGTCCATCTAGTCAAGGCTATGGTTTTTCCAGTAGTCATCTATGGATGTGAGAGTTGGACTATAAAGAAAGCTGAGCACCAGAGAATTGATGCTTTTGAACTGTGGTGTTGGAGAAGATTCTTGAGAGTCCCTTGGACTGCAAGGAGATACAACCAGTCCATCCTAAAGGAAATCAGTCCTGAAGGTTCATTGGCAGGACTGATGTTGAAGCTGAAACTCCAATACTTTGGCCGTCTGATGCAAAGAACTGACTCATTTGAAAAGACCCTAATGCTGGGAAAGATCGAAGGCAGGAGGAAAAGGGGACAGACAAAGGATGAGATGGTTGGATGGCATCACCAACTCAATGGACATGAGTTTGAGTAAACTCCGGGAGTTGGTAATGGACAGGAAGGCCAGGCGTGTTACAGTCCATGGGGTTGCAAAGAGTTGGACATGACTGAGCAACTGAACTGAACTATTGATTTTACTGATTTGGAAGAAATATTGCATATTATGGCTTCCCTGATAGCTCAACTGGTAAAGAATCTGCCTTCAATGCAGGGGACCCCAGTTCGATTCCTAGGTCAGGAAGATACGCTCAAGAAGGAATAGGCTACCCACTCCAGTATTTTTGGGCTTCCCTTAGGCTCAGCTGGTAAAGAATCCACCTGCATTGCAGGAGACTTGAGTTGCAGGTGGATTCCCTGGGTTGGGAAGATCCCCTGAAGAAGGGAATGGCTACCCACTCCAGTATTCTGGCCTGGAGAATTCCATGGACTGTATAATCCATGGGGTTGCAAAGAGTTGGACACAACTGAACAACTTTCACTTTCACTTTGCATATTAAGGAAATACAGAAAGATTTTCTCCAATTAGTCAGTTTTTTTGTTTATGGTATTTTGGCTATGTAGAATCAATTAGCCATGTTTTATTTTCTATTTTTATAATATTCTGCTATGTGGAAGTTTCAGATTTTATATTATCAAACTAGTCGGGTTTTTTTTAATAGCTCCCATGGTTTCATATCTTACTCAGAAATGTCTGTCCTACTTGAATATCATTAATTTTTCCTTCTTTTTTGTGATTATACTTTTACAGTTTACTTTTTCTTTTTACAATTAGGAATCCAGGTTTATTTATTTTTCCAAATGACTTGCCAGCTGTCTCAACATTATTTACTGAATAACAATATATCAATTACCTATTACTTTGCAATGCCATCTTCATAATTTAATAGTCTCACACATTTCTGGATGTATAGCTAGACTTTCTATTTTGTTCCATTGCTTTATCTTTTTCCTGAATTAGTACGATACTGTTTTATTGCCATAGTTTTACAATATATTTTTTGTCTGGTAGAGTGTTGTTTTTTTTTTTAAACTGAAGTTCATAAAATACACAAAACTGTCAGGACCTTATTCTAGATTAGAGATTTTTCCTCTCATGAAGGATATTTATACAAAGAGAGCAAGTTCATTTTTAAGTGTATCAGATCAGATCAGATCAGATCAGTCGCTCAGTCATGTCCGACTCTTTGCAACCCCATGAATCGCAGCACGCCAGGCCTCTCTGTCCAACACCAGCTCCCAGAGTTCACTCAGACTCACATCCATCGAGTCAGTGATGCCATCCAGCCATCTCATCCTCTGTCGTCCCCTTCTCCTCCTGCCCCCAATCCCTCCCAGCATCAGAGTCTTTTCCAATGAGTCAGCTCTTCGCATGAGGTGGCCAAAGTACTAGAGTTTCAGCTTTAGCATTATTCCTTCCAAAGAAATCCCAGAGCTGATCTCTTCAGAATGGACTGGTTGGATCTCCTTGCAGTCCAAGGGACTCGAAAGAGTCTTCTCCAACACCACAGTTCAAAAGCATCAATTCTTCAGCGCTCAGCCTTCTTCACAGTCCAACTCTCACATCCATACATGACAACAGGAAAAACCATAGCCTTGACTAGACGGACCTTTGTTGGAAAAGTAATGTCTCTACTTTTGAATATGCTATCTAGGTTGGTCATAACTTTCCTTCCAAGGAGTAAGCGTCTTTTAATTTCATGGCTGCAGTCACCATCTGCAGTGATTTTGGAGCCCCCCAAAATAAAGTCTGACACTGTTTCCCCATCTATTTCCCATGAAGTGATGGGACCGGATGCCATGATCTTCATTTTCTGAATGTTGAGCTTTAAGCCCACTTTTTCACTCTCCACTTTCACTTTCATCAAGAGGCTTTTGAGTTCCTCTTCACTTTCTGCCATAAGGGTGGTGTCATCTGCATATCTGAGGTTATTGATATTTCTCCTGGCAATCTTGATTCCAGCTTGTGTTTCTTCCAGTCCAGCGTTTCTCATGATGTACTCTGCATAGAAGTTAAATAAGCAGGGTGACAATATACAGCCTTGACAAACTCCTTTTCCTATTTGGAACCAGTCTGTTGTTCCATGTCCAGTTCTAACTGTTGCTTCCTGACCTGCATATAAATTTCTCAAGAGGCAGATCAGGTGGTCTGGTATTCCCATCTCTTTCAGAATTTCCCACAGTTTATTGTGATCCACACAGTCAAAGGCTTTGGCATAGTCAATAAAGCAGAAGTAGATGTTTTTCTGGAACTCTCTTGCTTTTTCCATGATCCAGTGGATGTTGGCAATTTGATCTTTGGTTCCTCTGCCTTTTCTAAAACCAGCTTGAACATCAGGAAGTTCACAGTTCATGTATTGCTGAAGCCTGGCTTGGAGAATTTTAAGCATTACTTTACTAGCGTATGAGATGAGTGCAATTGTGCGGTAGTTTGAGCATTCTTTGACATTGCCTTTCTTTGGGCTTGGAATGAAAACTGACCTTTTCCAGTCCAGTGGCCACTGCTGAGTTTTCTAAATTTGCTGGCATATTGAGTGCAGCACTTTCACAGCATCATCTTTCAGGATTTGGAATAGCTCAACTGGAATTCCATCACCTCCACTAGCTTTGTTCGTAGTGATGCTTTCTAAGGCCCACTTGACTTCACATTCCAGGGTGTCTGGCTCTAGGTCAGTGATCACACCACCAAAAAGAATATTTAATATGAATTCACTCTATCAGTAGCTGGGAGAATTGTATATATAAATAAGGCTGCTGCTGCTAAGTCGCTTCATCCTGTCCAACTCTGTGTGACCCCATAGACGGCAGCCCACCAGGCTCCGCCATCCCTGGGATTCTCCAGTCAAGAATACTGGAGTGGGTTGCCATTTCCTTCTTCAATGCATGGAAGTGAAAAGTGAAAGTGAAGTCGCTCAGTCGTGTCTGACTCTTTGTGACCCCATGGACTGCAGCCTACCAGGCACCTCCGTCCATGGGATTTTCCAGGCAAGAGTACTGGAGTGGGGTGCCATTGCAGGGACCCCAATCTAAAGAAATCATATAGATAAGAAGGTACTAGAAGAGAAATACCAGGGCAGTTAAAACAAAGGGCAACTCCTGAGGGTTTGAGTGATCAGAGAAGGCTTCTCAAGGATAATGATGGATGGACATAAACACCATTCACAGAGCCCTTGCATTGTCACAAGTGGGAAGGTGCCTTTCCTCTAGAAGTTTGCTCATAGGCTGAGTACTTTTTGCTGTTAATAAAAACTGACACTGACTGCTTACTGTTTACAAGACACTGTTCTAAGTGTGTTATAAGCAGCAACTCATTCACACTAACACCAACACTATGAAATAAGTATGTATGTTCATTAGGCTTTTTTTTTTTTTTTTTTGGCCACACTGCAAGGCCTGCGGGATTTTAGCTCCCTGACCAGGGATCAAACTCGGCCAGACCCCTGCACTGGACGTGCAGAGTGCTAACCACTGGACCACCAGAGAATTCCCTAGGCCTACATACAGATGAACAAAATGAGTCCCTTGCCCAAAGTCACCGAGCTACCAGGTTGAGAAGAATTTGAACACAGGTTGTCTGGCTCCAGAATGTTCATCCTTAATCATTATACTTCACTGCCTCCAAAATCAGAAAGAGGGCTTTATGCCCCCCCCCACCTAACACACACACACACACACACACACACACCCCGCCTAACACATGCCAGTAGATGATAAAACTATTAACGGGAACAGGCAGCCCTGCCAGTATAGCCCCTGTGTTCAGGTTGAAGACGTAGAAGCTCAACGGAGGGCCCAAACTTCCTGAAGGGGTGGCGGCGGCACCTGGAACGCCCGCCCCCTGGCCAAAGTCTGCAGTTCATTCCCAGCAGTGAAGCCAACGGTTCATGCTCCTGCACACTCTTTGGACCTCCGGTGCAATCTGGTCACCTGGGTGACCCTTGCCCACCTGGGACCAGAGCGGCCTCTGTCTGACCTCTCCCGGGCTGACAGCTGGCGTTGCACTCCTCCAGACAGCCGGCGCTCCCGGCTGGCCTGAGCATTGTCTCCTGCCCTGCCATACAAACAGGGGAGAGAGAGCAGGCCACTCCTGTTCAGCCTTGGCCTCAGAGGAGGGGCGGTCCCTGGAATTAAGGAGATGGGAGAAAACAAAATGCCAGCTGCAAGTATTTCTGACCTTAAGAGAGAAGCAGTGTCGCTGGCCTCCTGAAGTCCAGTGCCAGAAACTGGGAAACAAAAGGCCCTCCGGTGGGCAGGGTCGGGCTAGAGCACAATGCCCCATTGTTAGGTTACACTAGTGGTTTCCCAACTTTTCTTTCCAAGCCACAGAACCGTTTGTAATCCCTCAGCCATGCCCTCAACGTCTGGAAGGGCTTTCAGGTGGAGCCCATTAAGAGGGAAAAAACAACGGCACGCTGAACCCATCACAGGCAGATGCGGCATTGAGACAATGGTGCAAAATGTCAATGTTCTCATCTAGTCACCTTTCATTCCTTATAGAGGCTCTCTCAGATGGTATCTGGGAGTCCCTTTCCTCTGATCTCCCTCCCTCTTCTCACTGCCCACCCCCCCACCCCACCGCCCCCCCCCACCCCGGCCACCACCACCAAACTAAGAACTGTCAAGGTCTGAATGACCGCTGTTCCTGGTTCCATTCTGGAAGGGCAAGTCTGGGTATTTACCCTGCCCATTGCAGACTCTCAGATTCCTCATGGCCACGTGAACCCTCCTCCCGCTCATGTTGACAGCCTCTCAATAGCAGCACTGCCTCAGGATACGGTGCCCACAGCCCTCTGCCTCTTATCCATTCTTCTTTCCCCACTAGAGGGGAAGAAGGAAAGGAAAGAGACAAGGGGACAGAAATCCTGACCCAGCCATATCATTTTTTTTCAGAGACTATCAAAATCATAAAGTAGGTACTGTAATACTACTCTAGTCCAAGCAGGAGCAGGACTTCAGCCTCCCAGCCTTTGAGAACAGAATAAAAGTTTAAAAGCTCATATACACATTTTGCATCCAATTTCATGAAATGCATGAACCTTTCAGAAATTCAAGGATCTCAGGTTAAAAACCTCAGGTCCAGTTTTTGAGCTATCCTGTACCATTTTAGAGTCCATTTAAGGGACAGCTAGATTCTCATCAAGCCTGTTTTCTCTTCTGGTCTCACAGCTAAAACTACATGTCCCAGTGCCCTTGCACATTCGTGGGGATGTGTGACAGATTCTTACAAAGGGGCATGACAGAAGTGATGTGGCCCTTCTGGTCAGAGGCAGTTAGCGGGAGGCACACGTTCCCTACCCTCTATCCTCCGCAGCCTGCCAGCTGGACGATTCCAGGGATGCTTTGACGTTGCACACTGAAGATGAGTAAGCCTTTACATGGAAGGAGCTTGGGTCCCTGAATGACAATGTGGATCAGTAGGACCTCCTCCCCATAACCAATCTACACAGGGCCGTGCTACTGCTGCTGCTGCTAAGTCACTTCAGTCGTGTCCGACTGTGTGTGACCCCATAGACGGCAGTCCACCAGGCTCCCCCGTCCCTGGGATTCTCCAGGCAAGAACACTGGAGTGGGTTGCCATTTCCTTCTCCAATGCATCAAAGTGAAGAGTGAAAGTGAAGTTGCTCAGTCATTTCTGACTCTTAGAGACCCCATGGACTGCAGCCTACCAGGCTCCTCCATCCATGGGATTTTCCAGGCAAGCTCATGTGTGACACGAGCTAAAAATAAAGCTTTACTGTGGTCTGCCACTGAGATCTGGGGGTCATGTGTAACATCAGCTACCATAATTACCCTAACACAGGGCTCCTATATACAAATAACCAGCCCAAGCACTCCTTCTGCCTCTGCCTCCCCTGGAGGAGTGGTTCTAAGCCCTGGCTGAACATTAGGATCACCTAAGAACCCAGGTGAGGCTAGTGGTAAAGAACCCGCCTGCCAATGCAGGGTACATAAACAATACAGTTTGATCCCTGGATTGGGAAGATCCCGTGGAGAAGGAAATGGCAATCCACTCCAGTATTCTTGCCTGGAGAATCCCGTGGACAGAGGAGTCTGGCAGGCTACAGTCCATGAGGTGGCAAAGAGTCTGACACGACTGAAGCGATTTAGCACACAAGAGCTGTTTAAAAACGGGAGAATGAGGGAAACAGCAGTAAAGCCCCCTTGGCATCATAAAGTTTAAGAAGTCTTTCAGTCAACTGTCACTCACTCACTGGGTGAGAGGTGAGAGGAGGAGCTTTCCATTTCCTTGGAGGTAGTGTTAGTAAGGCACCTGGGGCAACATTTCTCCACTCCGGCTCCTCTAGGAGGTCAGAAGAAAAGTAAACCCACCCAGACCTGTCTCTGCGTCCACCACCATGCTCAGGGAGACCAGAGAGGCACAATGACTGGCACTAATGAACACTTAACTCTGCACTGGGGTATGTTCTGGGCACTTTACATTCAGGGCCTCATTTGAGCCTCTCATCGCAACTCAGAAGAAGGTGTGAATCTTCTCTCCGTTGTAAATATAACCCCAAAAGGCTAAGGTCCCCAAATCACACAGCTGGAAAGAGCACCTCATCCTAACACTTCTAACTTGTCATGACCCCCCAACTTCTCAAATCACCTTTTCAAAAGACATAAATTCCTGAGTAGAGTCACATCTGAGGCATTTTCGGTTACCGCTTAGTTATTATCCGCTAACAGGGCGTATGGAACTGGCTGGCACTCACCCGAGAAAGGAGAGACTCAATGAAGCTGCAGTGGGCAGGTGGGAGGAAAGGTCTGCTGGTTGCAAAGGCAGGAGCCCACCATCACTGCCTGGCTGGTGGGCCGGCCACACTGCAGAAGCCAGACCGAGTCCTGCAGCTCCTTGTTAGGTAGAGCGAGGCTCCAAGAGTCCAAATCTGGACAGCAAACACATCGCACAGGGTATCCCTAGGTCCACTCCAGGAGACTAGGATGGGGGCGGGGTTTTGTGAGGGGCGGGGCTAGTGTGGGGCGGGGCTTCCCGCCAAAGCTATCGCAACCCCTGCTCACTCAGGCTTTCTTATTCTCTGGCCTTTCTCAGATGCTTTGGGCACTTTTCGTTTCTAAATCTATTTCGCACGTTATTACACATTCCTTTGTGCAATTTTTAAAAATCTATAATTTATGAAAGCTGTCATTCAATAGGTCTTTACTCTCCCTGCCTGGAACTTCTTCTAAAGTACTTCTCAGTAGGCAGCGATTCACTCCCCTTTGATTACCATGTGATTAGTTTGTTCAACTGATGGCCTTTCTTCTCTAAGATACTCATTGTGTCTTCTGCCTCCTATGCAGTTCTTAAGAATTTAAATGAGCCGTTTTATTTCTTCCTCCTAGCCCGGAATTCACACACCGGCCCCACCCTTCGGCCTTCCCTTTGAGTGTGGCTAATAAACAGCGGCTAGGTTTCTGAGGGCCCCCTCTAATGGGGAATTTTATGTTGTTTCTGACATTGTTTGTTGTGCTTCCCACAAGACCGAATGCTGCTAAAGATTGAAAGACAGTGACATAAATGTCAGGGAAACGCCTCGGTAGTGTCAAGCCTAATTAGACGCTCACACTTGGGGGACAGCTAGGGATACCATAAAACTCAGAGCTCATCCTCTCTCCGTGCACGCCTGGAGTCTGGCAGATGGGGCAGGGCAGAAGAGAAGACCTAGGAACAAGATAAAGGGGGATGGAGAAGAGTTTCACTGGGATGATGAGGGCGATTTTAATGCATTGTCTCTTTCCTCTTAGGTCAGCCACTCTTGTTCTGGAAGTAACCGTTGGGTACATCCACAAGGCCTGGGGCCTGTGGGCTTGTCAAGGGCCAAGAAAATGTTTGAGATGAGAAAAACATTTTGGCTTCAAATTACAAAACTGAAACTGTGAAATCAACATGGTAATTGAAGTAATAAATAACGAAACAAATTACAAAAGTTACTTAACATTTAACAGCAAAATTGTGTGTGTGTACATACACACAGACACACATATATAATGGAAAGTACATGCATATTAAAGATGAATATAATGTTGGGTGCAGCTTCCAAAAATAAAGATGTTTTCAGCCTCTAAAGGTCCTAAAAGTGGCCACATCTACTGATCCAAGGCACATTTCCATGTGCACGTGTGGGTCATTTACATATAAATGACACCACTAATATTCAAGTTCTTTAGCAGCATGCCAGCTACTCCAGGGGGACCAGAGAAATGAAGAGACAGTCCCTGCCTTCCTATCTATTAGAATCTAGTTGAGGAGATATGACTGAGCTATGAAGAACAACAATTCACTTATTCATACAATAAATATTCCTTGAGCACCTATTATATGCAATATTCTCGATACTGTGAACAAAACAATGAACAGCAACAAAACAAAACAAAAAAATCTCTCCATTCATGGTGCTTACAATGCAACCGTCCTGTGAACAATAGTTGAATTATCTGCCAATTTAAAAAAGTAATTTAGGAAAAAAAGGTACCAAGTTCAAAATAAGCACCAGTGATAAAAATGCTAAATGAGAGTTTTTCATGGAGCAGAGTAAGAAGCAAAGGAGATGGTGTTGCCCAAATGGTCAAGGATACCTACATGCAGGAGGGAGGGTGTGAGCTGGATTTGGTTGTTCATTCACCCCTTCTGCAAACTGTGCACCTTCCCGGATGTGTATAAAGAAAAAAATGGTTTTTTCCCTATTTTTGCCCACAGGGAGATAATATATACATGGATGAGATAATGTGCATGAAAAGGCACGTTGTAAGTCTCAAATGCACTGTGAATTATACGTCTTACTATGCATGTGACACATTCTGTTTATTCACCTGAGTCGAGATACTGAAGTCATTGTGGAGAAATCCATGTTCAATCATTTTCTCCTCTCAGTTTTTACCTAGATACTCATTCCCAGCTATGATGAACCAGCTTGTACATAAACATCCCACATTCACGTCAGTCACGCTTTCGCATCACTGAGGTACTGACAACAGTAGCCACCTCAGAACAGCATTTAGGGAAAGCCTAAACCACCTGAGAACTTATTCAAAGGGCTTCCTTGCTAAAAAGAGGAGAGGGGTCTGGTTGGGAGATGAGTTCTCCGCTTCCTGCTAAAAGTGCCCAAGCATGGATTCCAAGGCCTGGACTCCCAAACCCATGTGGTACAGCTCCAATGTACTATGCCAGAATAAACGGTCCAGTGTACTATGCCAAAATAAAGGGTCCATTTCCATTAGTGATGTAGTAATTTACACTGTACCTAAAAGCTCGGGCATTCCTTGTACCCATGAAGTAAATAAAATAATTACCATTAAGCCCCATTTGACAGGTGCAGAAAGAAAGACAAACCAGACTTCAGTGAGCTGCACAAGGTCATATTGACTGGCCATAATGAAAGAGCTCTTCTTTCCTGGAACACTCTAAAGTTTCTTTCACCATGTCTTTCCCCAAGTCCCTGGTGCCAAGAACAACTGGAGACCTTCCTCCTTAGGAGAACACCAAGCACAGGCTGACCTCTCCTAGATAATCAGAATTATTTTACAAGTAGATACTCACCACTAATTTTAACATACATAAAGCACTGGAGCATGATACATAACAAGAACTCAGTAAATGTTAGCTATTATTTCTATAGTTTGATATTGTTTTTATTTTAGACTGCATATTGAAACAAAGACACCTTAATCCATTTCAAGTTTAAAGTCTCTAAAAATTTTAATATAGTCGGATAATAAATACCATGACAGTGGTATGCTCAGGACAGTATATCTAAGATGCCCCCAGAACGAACTTATTCAGACTGCAGAGAGGTAGTCAAGGAGGATTTCCTGTAGGAATTATCTAAGCTAAATTCTGAAGGGTTGGGTTGTCCAGGTGAGAGGAAGAGAAGTAGCTAGCATAAAGGCCAGAGGCTAGAAATGGGAAGATAGAAACATATGACGATAGAGAGTGAGACCACTGAGAGACAGCTGCCCAAGACTAGATACAGCCTCTGGTATGACAATGGGGAGACCAGTGCTAAGAGCGATGCATATCCAGCTATAGGAGAGGGTTCCTCAACTGAGGAAATTGAAAGGATTTGGTTAATTGGTTGGTTTTGAAGATGAGGTAGAAATTGACTTCTTCCCAACTGTTAGTTTGGACAACTACAAAGATGTTGACATCATTGTGAAACAGGAAACACAGGAAGAGAAGATGAATCGGGGGCAGGAAGAGGGGGGTTGGGAGAGCCCTAGAAATGAGCTAAGGTCATGAATTTCATTTGGAGCAATTTACCTTGTGTATTTCTGTAAAACAGCTAAGTATGAATGCTAGTAGGTAATTGGATGCACAGAGAAAATAGCTAAAATTTCATTAATACCCCTTGTATATAGAATTCTTCTGTAGAATGAGCCATTCCATACAAGTTTTATAATTCCTATAAGATGAGAACAAGGATCACTATATATTGAGCACTTACTGTACCAAGCACTTTGCATACTTTAACTCATGTTCCTTACATCAACCCTGAGAAGTGCATACTGCTTTGAGCCATCTTAGACCTAAGATGAAGTACCTTGACCAATGTCACTCAGCTGCTAAGTAGCAAATCCACATGGTTTGTTTTCCTTTTTGACAGATGCAGAAACTGAAGGTCAAACAGGACAAGGAACACGCACAAGGTTACACAACCAAGAAGTTGAGGAGCCAACTCTTGTGCCCAAATCTGCTAATTCAGGAGTCCAGTGCTCTTTGCATCACCCATGAATTCTGGCTGTAGAAGTCTATCATTTACATGGGACAAGAGTGAGAAGATTATAGGGGTAAGACCTGCTGGCAGCCATGGTAAAACAAGGCGAGAACTGCTTATTTCCCTGTACAGACTCCCATCTGCCTGCTGCTGCTGCTGATACTGATGCTGATGATGACTACAGAGGCTGGATGCACCTCAGAGTGAACTTCTATTGGTGCTGATGTTTCAATTAAGACCCACAGACCTTTGTGACCCCACAGTTCTCGAGGATAAACATGGCACTAAGCATTATCTTCTGTCTCTAGATTATTCAAGAGAATGGAACTTGGGCTGGAGTTATATTTGTGTTCCTTCATTCAACAAACATTACAATGATGGAGCAGTGATTGTCAGCCACTGTGCTAGGCACACAGAACACAGTGATGGACAAACAGACATACTCTCTGCTCTTATGCACATCACAGTCATAAATACCCCAGCTAGTCATGCCCAGTAGTTGGATGGTGACTGGG
This sequence comes from Bos indicus x Bos taurus, assembly GCF_003369695.1. Lineage (NCBI taxonomy): Eukaryota > Metazoa > Chordata > Mammalia > Artiodactyla > Bovidae > Bos > Bos indicus x Bos taurus. The sequence continues at coordinate 42,718,567 of NC_040086.1, forward strand.
GAACAGTGTCTCTACTTGAACGGTGCCCCCAAGAAACTGGCATCTGTGAGTTGTTTGGGTCCCACTGGTAGAGGGAATACTAAGACACTAGCTCTGGACTAGACCTGAATAGCCTGGCCCTGCCAGTGACCAGCTGGGTAGAGGATGTTGGGAAAATCACCAAGCTTCTCTGGCCATGACATAAAATGGGTAAGAGCAGGGGAGGGCAAAAGAACTGGTTCCATGTTTTCAAACTCCTTTTAAGTTACATTATTCATTCTTTATTCATTAACAAATATTTACCTAAAGCTGACTTTGTGTAAGTAACATGAACAGCACAAATGTGGCCCAGGCCTCAACAAACTTGAGGCCTGGTGGAAGTCTTATGCCAGACTCCACCGTATGAAACAGATAGAAGTGGAGCTGATCCTAAGGTTGCCTACAAAACCCAGTAACAACAAGCAAGCAAGCACCACACAGACTAGCTCATGGCTCAGGTTCCTTCCTGGAAGATGCTTGGGTTCTTTTCTCCCAGGCTGGGGCAACAACAGCCCAGAAACTCATGCTCTGCCTGCCTATCTCCAGTCCTGCATCAACTAAAGATTTTCTGTAATTTTGTCCAGCAAGCCCCAAGCACTCAAGCTTATCAAGGTACTGTTTCTCTGCTCCACTGGTCTGTTCTGGGGAAGCCGACCATTTGCATGAGACTCTCAGAGTGTCTGGTTCAAGCCAGGCAGGGAAGAGAAGGCCATATTTTCATCTGGCAGTAGAAGGCTTTTCATGCACTCCTCCCCAGACACAGAGTGAGCCCTGGAGAGGCTGCAGTGGATGTTAGCAGAAGCAAGACAAAGGGACACAATTGTGAGCTGCCTCTTCCCAGAGAATCCTTTTTTCTTTTTTTTTTAAGGGAATGAAAGCCCAGCTCCCCTATTCCCTTGCTAGTTTTGCAAAACAAACAAGAGCAAATGATTTTCATTCATTGACTTTGTTTTTTCCTTCCAAAGAAACCTCCCCAGCTTCTCGGGAAGACCCATTTGAGGCTTGCTGCACACTGTCCACTTGATGAAAAGAGATTTGATTTTTTTTTTTTCCTTTCTCACTCCATTCTGTGCCAACGTGAGCCTGACCATTTCCAGATGAAATGCTGCCTTTACCAGAATGAAATGTTTGCGAAAAGGTCTTTAATGAACTGAAAACGTTAATTTGAAAAGTCTCCTCTGTGGAAAGAGTGAGGCTTGGAGAAGGAAGGAAATGACACACAGCCTGTGGACTGGCAGACGACTGGTTTCTCTCAAGTTTTTCAAAGAGGGGAGATGGAGAATGGGCTACGTTAGGTGAGGATCCAAAATGGACCCTTGCTTGGAAGACAGGACCAGCATGACAAGTCTGAGCTTTGTTCACACACTCAGCTTTGTTTTCCTCTTTTAAATGTCTATATACACAGGATTCTCCCTAGTGAAAAATAGGACACAGTCCTCAGACACTTTCACCAAGAAAATCCAGCAAATGCCCCACTGGCATTATTTCAAAGGTAATCTTCAGTGAAAACGGTGTTCACGTTAACAGCAATAGCCACCAGTGACACCACTTTTTTAGCCCCTCGGCACCCCCACATCAGTGCACACAGGAGGAGAAGACATGGAAGTTACAGACTCTGCTAAGAATGCTGATTATAAGTCATCAGGCAGATATAATTATAGGAATTGCTCTCTCTAGCTGAGCTGATATTTATTTCAGCAGCTCTGACCCTTCCCGAGAATCTTGCTGCCACCCCACCCCCAACTCTCCACCCCCCCACCCCCACCCCAAAGGGCTTTGCTAACTGAAAGCAAACCCAAGCCAAGTCCGGCTCATTCTGTCGGCCAGGTGCCAGGAAAAGTGTAAATTTTCGTGAGCTCCGGCTATTTTGCCAGAAGTCTGCAATGTGTCTGGACTTGAATGGCTGTTCCCTTTTGCGAGACCAGGCCTGAGCAGCAGGAAGTTCTAAAAGCAGCACATGGAAAGAGATCGGGTGACCAGAAAAGGGGGCAAAAACAGCCTGTCTGTAGTGTACAAGGCTCTCCTGGGGATGTCCTGACTGCACCCAGACTCAGTCACCTTATTGCCCTTAAAGAAAATAAAAGGCGGTGGGCTGGGGGCGGGGGGGTGCAGTGGGGGGGCGGGGGGTGCGGTGGGCGGGTGGCGGTTATCTCAAGCACAGTGTTCCAACCATGTGCTGTTAGATTTGCTCTCAAAGCCAATCCCCCAATTCCTTACCAGGACTTCACCTTTCATAATGGAAATTAAACCAATCAAGTCCAGAGACACAGGGAGACAGAGAGAGAGACAGAGACAGAAATTATGCATGAGCACAGCCAACTAGATTTAACCCATGCTGCTCTTGGCATTGGCAGAGAAGAAACAGTAAGACAGTTTGAGACTATTTGAAAGAAATAAATTTTTAAAATATGGAACCCAAATATCACACCAAACAAGTAGGGGGCATCATAAACCAGTCCCCCAAACACAGGTGCCTCTTACTGTTCAGGATCTACAGGCTTCATGCATTCAGAACCCACAGGCCCCATGGGAAGTGAGGTGCTTTCCAGCCCCCTGCCTGTCTTCTCTTCCTTGGTGTTACTTCACACCACACTATCATGCCCAGATGAATCTTACTGCTCAGTGAAAACCTGTGGTTTGCCTGTAAATTTCCCAGTTTTCACTCCATCTCTATTGAAGGGAGTAATAGACTTTAATATGGAGGAGGCAATGATTGGGAGACAAGGTGTGACTTAACAGGCTTAAAAGCCTCTGAACAAAAACAAAGCCAAAGGGAAGGGTATGCTGCCCAAGTGATTAAAAAGCAGTGTCAGTCCCTTCAAATCTATCTTGCACCCTTACCACCATCCCTGCCATCTTGCCCTGACAAAGCAAGGGAAGGATGCAAATCAAAGAGATCTAGACCTGATTTACCAGGTGACTGTATTAAGGTGTACATGCTGCTGAGTTTCTACCACACTAGCCACAGCTAGGATGGGGCAGGAAAGAGAGAGAGTGAAAAAGTGATGGGATAAGAAACCCATAAAGGAACACAGGTTTGCCTCAAATTACAGAATAGACATATTTCATAAAAGTGAACTATAAATCGTTTTAATAAATGGATTCACTTGTCAGTGTACCAGCTATTGTTCCTAGAGGGAAACCTTTTGTAATTTGAAAAAGAAAAAGTAGCTGCTATTTATCTTTTGGGCCAATTTGGGTTGGTAGGTATGATATAGAATTTTTATCAAGTAAAGGACAAAAAAAGGGGGTTTCTGAATGCATTAAAGTAGGAAACTCCACTCAGAAATGTGGCTGCCAGGTACATGGACTGAAACTAAGGGAGAGAAAGAAAGCAAATAGGAAAAGGGGAGAAAGTGAGAGACAATGCCCCCTAGCCTCCCCCCCACCCCCCGCCCAGGTTCAGCAAACCCAATGCAAGGAATTAAGATGTCCGTGCTCATCTTAAAAGGGACAGAGATGAGCAAACAGCATGCAGAGAGATGAACTGTTGGGCTGGAAAACCAAAGACAGAAGGTGTTAACTGAACAGAGGGCAAGCAGGAGAAAAGGAGTGAAGTCAAGAAAAACGCATGCAGGCTAGGGACATTGGAGGAAGTCTGAGAGTCCAGTCGAGGGTGCAAAATAGCCCTGGGCTGGGCGGAGACAGTGTGTGTGAAGAGGAAGGTAGAAAGAGGGGATTTGAGATACACAGCTTCTCCTGTTCTCTAGCAAAAAAGATTCCAAAATAAACTATGCCTTTCCTACCTTGGAGTCTCATGGACCAGAGGTCCATATGCCATTCTTACAACCACAACACCCTTCCCTAATGGAAAAAGGTCAAGTCCATTTCCAGCCACAAAAACTGCCCCAGTTCTCTCAGTCTGAAGGAGAGTAATTTCATAGACAGAAGGTGGAAAATGAAAAGTCACTAGAGATGTAAGAATTGACAGCAGAATGGGAAAACGTTCAAAGTCATTAATTCCTAATGAAATAAAGTTAATTTCAAACTTGTGGAGTTTTTCAATGTGCTTATTTCTTTATGGGTTTTGTTTAATTTGTTTAAGAGGGAAGTTCAGCAAGACTGGTACTTTTTTGGGTTATTTTAAGAAATCTGCCTCAGTAATTCCGTTATTCATTCAGCCCCCGCAGACTGTAAGGGTCTCCTTGGTCTCCAGCACCAGAGAAGCTCCTCAGGTGTGCAAGGCCCAGCCCCTCCTCACGGAGATTACAATCTGGTTGCACACACAGCAGGGCGGATCAGGCCACAGGAAGAACCAGCACCCTTTCTTAAGGGTCAGACATTGTGCCAAGAACATTCCACTCTGAATCTTAAGTAATCCTCCCAGGTAACCATGCAGGTAGATATGATTCCTGTCAGCTTCAGTTCAATTCAGTTCAGTCGCTCAGTCCAGTCTGACTCTTACAAAGGAGAAAACTGAGGCCCAGGGAGGTTAAGTCCCTTTCCTGAAGTCACACAGCTGCTAAGTGGCTGAGTCTAGACTTAAAGGCAGCTGACCCAGTGCCGAACAATGTGGAACATGCTGCCCATGCTCTAGCGGTCAGTGGAGAGCAGAGCCCAAGCCACTTCAGCACAGGACCCTATACAGCCTGAAGGTTAGGTGGACTCCTACCTGCTCACTCATGGGTTCTGCAAGGCACTGGCCAGTCACTCGTGTGACACTCAAAAGAGAAACCACCCTTTACAAGACACATAAAGAAAACCCGTTTTTCTATCTTTAGGTCATTCTGTGCCTCCACAGCCATCTGCAGGAATGGAACTTGGTTTCATTAAACATGATATTTTTGTCAGCTCTCTTATGCTTTTTTGTTTTGTTTTCTCTTGCTTTCAATTAAAGGATTTTTCTTCCCCTCCCAGAAATTCTTTGGGGATTTGAAACCCACTTCAAGGAAGGAAAAAAAAAAAGGAAATCCATCTTACAGTATTAGTCACCGAGATGGGTGTGAAGACAACGAGCTATAAACTGAAATCGGCTCCATCTCCAAAAGCAAAGAACAGTCTCTAAAAAACTGCTTTGAATTTTAAGGACTAGAAATAATGCTGGTAAACTGGTTTGTCTTTCTTAAAATGCAATAATTTTGTTTAAAAAGCCTCCAAATCAACTCCCAATGGTTACAACCAAGTAAAGAATATAGGCAAGACTTCAAGTAAAAACCAGGATGCTCCACAGAGAAAATTATTTCGCTTTGAAGAAATAAAAATATGAGCTGGAAATAAAAATAAAATCACACAAGAGCAAATGTGGTGGGCACTGAAAGTCAGGCATTCCATCAGCCAATAACACCAGGGCAGAATCAGCCAGGGGGGGTTGGGGAGTTAGGGAAGCGGGCCAGGCTGTTTGGGGTTGGGTTGAGTGTTTCCCACTTTGAAATCAAAGAAACGGGGTGGGGGGTGGGGGGGTGGGGATGGTGTCTGCTCTCTGTATATGACTGTCCTTCTCCTCAGAAGAGTCATGATGAAGTAATCACCCTCTTATCATGGCCTTTGATCTCACAATCCCCTTTCCCACGCTATTAAGATATCCTGTTATCTCAGCAATTCAACTTTGCGTGCTAACCCCCCACCACATTTTTTTTTTTTTTTTGCCTATACCTGCCCACGCATCAGTGGCTCTGCTTTGCTTTAAGCCTTGTCCATCTTGCAATGTTTTCATTAGATGGGAGTTATGGCCAAGGCAGGGGCCACTGCCACTGCAACATAGGGAGCTCAAGCCAACATCCTTCCTCCATGGTGTGGAGAGGGGTTACAGAAGCAAAAGGGCTCCCAAGGGCTCTAGGCATCCCTAAGAGAGGAGGCACTGACCCAAGGGAAGGGAAAGGTGATGCTTGTTTAGCAAAGTTCAGTTCAGTTGCTCAGTCATGTCCAGCTCTTTTCGACCCCGTGAACTATAGCACGCCAGGCTTTCCTGTCCATCACCAAATCCTGGAGCTTGCTCAAACTCATGTCCATCAAGTCAGTGATGCCATCCAACCGTCTCATCCTCTAATGTCCCCTTCTCCTCCTGCCTTCAGTCTTTTCCAGCAACAGGGTCTTTTCAAATGAGTAAGTTCTTCACATCAGGTGGCCAAAGTACTGGAGCTTAAGCATCAGCATCAGTCCTTCCAGTGAATATTCAGGACTGGTTTCCTTTGGGATTAACTGGTTTGATTTCCTTGAAGTCCAAGGGACTCTCAAGAGTCTTCTCCAAGTCCACAGTTCAAAGGCATCAATTCTTTGGAACTCAGCTTTCGTTATAGTCCAACTCTCACATCCATACATGACTACTGGAAACGCCATAGCTTTGACTAAATGGACCTTTGTTGGTAAAGTAATGTCTCTGCTTTTAATATGCTGTCTAGGTTGGTCATAGCTTTTCTTCGAAGGAGCAAGCATCTTTAGATTTTATGGCTGCAATCACCAACTGCAGTGATTTGGGAGCCCCAAAAATTAAAGTCTGTCACTGTTTCCATTTTTCTCCATCTATTTGCCATGGAGTGATGGGACCAGATGCCATGATCTGAGTTTTTTGAATGTTGAGTTTTAAGCCAGCTTTTTCACTCTCCTCTTTCACTTTCATCAAGAAGCTCTTTAGTTCCTTTTCATTCTCTGCCATAAGGGTGGTGTCATCTGCATATCTGAGGTTACTGATATTTCTCCCAGAAATCTTGATTCCAGCTTGTGCTTCATCCAGCCTGGCATTTCACAGGATGTACTCTGCATAGAAGTTAAATAAGCAGGGTGACAATATACAGCCTTGACTTACTCCTTTCCCGATTTGGAACCAGTCTGTTGTTCCATGTCCAGTTCTAACTGTTGCTTCTAGACCTGCTTACAGATTTCTCAGGAGGCAGGTCAGGTGGTCTGGTATTCCCATCTCTTTCAGAATTTGCCACTTTCTTCTTATCCACACAGTCAAAGGCTATGGCATAGTCAATAAAGTAGAAGTAGATGTTTTTCTGGAACTCTTTTGCTTTTACTATGACCCAATGGATGTTGGCAATTTGATCTCTGGTTCTTCTGCCTTTTCTAAATCTAGTTGAACATCTGGAAGTTCATGATTCGTGTACTGTTGAAGCCTGGCTTGGAGAATTTTTAGCATTATTTTGCTAGTGTGTGAGATGATGGCAATTGTGCAGTAGTTTGAACATTCTGTGGCATTTCCCTTCTTTTGGATTGGAATGAAAACTGACCTTCTCCATCCTGTGGTCACAGCTGAATTTTACAGATTTGTTGGCATATTGAGTGCAGCACTTTCACAGCATCATCTTTTAGGATGATGAAATAGCTCACCTGGAATTCCATCACCTCCACTAGCTTTGTTCGTAGTGATGCTCCCTAAAGCCTACTTGACTTCACATTCCAGGATGCCTAGCTCTAGGTGAGTGATCACACCATCATGGTTATCTGGGTCATGATGATCTTTTTTGTATAGTTCTCCTGTGTATTCTTGCCACCTCTTCTTAATATCTTCTGCTTCTGTTAGATCCATACCATTTCTGTCCTTTATTGTGCCCATCTTTGCTTGAAATGATCCCTTGGTATCTCTAATTTTCTTGAAGAGATCTCTAGTCTTTCCCATTCTGTTGTTTTACTCTTTTTTTTTTTTTTGCACTGATCACTGAGGAAGGCTTTCTTATCTCTCCTTGCTATTCTTTGGAACTCTGTAGTCCAATGGATATATCTTTCCTTTTCTTCTTTGTCTTTAGCTTCTCTTCTTTTCTCAGCTATTTGTAAGGCCTCCTCAGACAACCATTTTGCATTTTTGCATTTCTTTTTCTTGGGGATGGTCTTGATCATTGCCTCCAGTACAATGTCATGAACCTTCATCTGTAGTTCTTCAGGCACTCTATCAGATCTATTCCCTTGAATCTATTTGTCACTTTCACTGTATAATTGTAAGGGATTTGATTTAGATCATATCTGAATTATCTAGTGGTTTTCCCTATTTTCTTCAATATAAGTCTGAATTTGGCAATCAGTAGTTCATGATCTGAGCCACGGTCAGCTCCTAGTCTTGTTTTTGCTGACTGTATAGAGCTTCTCCATCTTTGGCTGCAAAGAATATAATCAATCTGATTTCAGTATTGACCATCTGTTAATGTCCATGTATAGAGTCTTTTCTTGTGTTGTTGGAAGAGGGTATTTGCTATGACCAGTGTGTTCTCTTGGCAAAACCCTATTAGCCTTTGCCCTACTTCATTTTGTACTCTAAGGCCAAATTTACCTGTTACTCCAGGTATCTCTTGAATTCCTACTTTGTATTCCAGCCCCCTATGATGAAAAGGACATCTTTTGGGGGTATTAATTCTAGAAGGTCTTGTAGGTCTTCATAGAATTGTTCAATTTCAGCTCTTTCAGCATTACTGGTCGGTGCATAGACCTGGATAACTGTGATATTGAATGGTTTTCCTTGGAAACAGAGACCATTCTGTCGTTTTTGAGACTGCATCCAAGTACTGCATTTCAGACTCTTTTGTTGACCATGATGGCTACTCCATTTCTTCTAAGGGATTCTTGCCCACAGTAGTAGATATAATGGTCATCTAAGTTAAATTCACCCATCCCAGTCCATTTTGGTTCGCTGATTCCTAAAATGTCAACGTTCACTCTGGCCATCTCCTGTTTGACCACTTTTAGTTTACCTTGATTCATGGACCTAACATTCCAGGTTCCCATGCAGTACTGCTCTTTAAAGGATCAGACTTTACTTCCATCACCAGTCACATCCACAACTGGGCATTGTTTTTGCTTTGGCTCTGCCTCTTCATTCTTTCTTGAGTTATTTCTCCACTCTTCTCCAGTAGCATATTGGGCACCTACTGACCTGCGGAGTTCATCTTTCAGTGTCCTATCTTTTTGCCTTTTCATACTGTTCACGGGGTTCTCAAAGCAAGAATACTGAAGTGGTTTGCCATTCTCTTCTCCAATGGACCACGTTTTGTCAGAACTCTCCACCTTGACCTGTCCATCTTTGTTGGCCCTACATGACATGGCTCATAGTTTCACTGAGTTAGACAAGGCTGTGATCCCATGGATGGAGGAGCCTGGTATGCTGCAGTCCATGGGGCTGCTAAGAGTCGGACCGACTGAGCGACTTCACTTTCACTTTCCACTTTCATGCATTGGAGAAGGAAACGGCAACCCATTCCAGTGTTCTTGCCTGGAGAATCCCATGGACGGAGAAGCCTGGTAGGCTGCAGTCCATGGGGTCGCACAGAGTCGGACACAACTGAAGTGAGTTAGCAGCAGCAGCAGCAGCAGTGGTCCATGTGATCAGTTTGATTAGTTTTCTATGACTGTGGTTTTCATTCTGTCTGGTAAGGATAAGAGGCTTATGGAAACTTCCTGATAGGAAAGACTGACTGTGGGGAACATTGACAAGTTGCTCAGTCGTGCCCGACTCTTTGTGACCCTATGGACTGTAGCCTACCAGGATCCTCTGTCCATGGGATTTTCCAGGCAAGAGTACTGGAGTGGGTTGCCATTTCATTCTCCAGGGGATCTTCCTGACCCAGGGATTGAACCTGGGTGTCCCACATTGTAAGCAGACGCTTTACCATCTGAGCCACAAGGGAATCTGATGGTGGGGGAAACTGGGTCTTATTCTGATGGAGGGGCCCATGCTCAGTAAATCTTTAATCCAATTTTCTGCTGATGGGTGGGGCTCTGTTCCCTCCCTGTTATTTGACCTGGGACCAAACTATGGTGGAGGTAATGAAGATAATGGTGAGCTCCTTCAAAAGGTCCTGTGCATGCACTGTCACACTTACTACCCCTAACCCTGCAGCAGGCCACTGCTGACCCACGCCGCCCCTGAAGACTCCTGGACACTCACAGGCAAGTCTGAGCCAGTCTTTTGTGGGGTCACTTCTCTTTTCTCCTGGCTCCTCGTGCTCACAAGGTTTTGTTTGTGCCCTCAAAGAGTCTGTTTCCCCATTCCTATGTAAGTTCTGTAATCAAATCCCACTGGCCTCCAAAGTCAAATTCCCTGGGACTTCTCAGTCCCTTCGCCAGATCCCCAGGCTGGAAAATCTGTTGTGGATCCTAGAACTTTCTTAACAGTGTGAGAATGTCTTTGGCATAATTGTTCTGCAGTTTGTGGGTCGTCTGTTTGATGGCTCTATGGTGGGGTTAATGGTGACCTCCGAGACAGTCTGTGTGACCAGGTAGCTGCACCCAGAGCCCCTGCCCCTGCATCAGGCCACTGCTGACCCATACCTCTACAGGAGACTCAAACACGGGTCTGGTTCAGTCTCTGTGGGGTCTCTGGGTCCTGGTGTGCATAAGGTTTTATTTGAGCCCTCCAAGCATCTCTGGTGGGTATGGAGTTTGATTCTAAATGTAATTTCACCCCTCCTACCATCTTGCTGGGCCTTCTCATTTGCCCCTGGACATAGGGTATCTTTTTTTCACGGGATCCGACATTCTCCTGTCAATGGTTGTGCAGTAGCATGTTGGAATTTTGGAGTTCTTGCAGGAGAAAATGAGCACACAGCCTTTTCCTCCACCATCTTGCCAGAAGAATCCGCCATCTTTGCTTAGCAAACCTCCTCAGGAAATCAGTTCCTAGGCACTCTCTCTCTCTCTCTCTCTCTCTCTCTCTGTATGATTCTGGCATTCCTGGGGAAATGCTGCTTTAGGAGCTTATTATGGAGTTTGGCTAAAGAAGAGATTTCCCACCTATATCTTGCCTTTACCAACCATTTCTACTGGGTTTGCATCGCTGCCCCTCACCCCCAACCTTCTGGGTCGCTCCCAAAACACCTGAAAAAAAGTCTACAGTGTAGCGCCCTGACCAGGAAATTGCCTGCCAGTCCTCACCAGCCACCTTTGATCTGCCATCTAAGGAAAAGAGAGCAAAACCCTGGAGTCAGACACACCCTGGTTCAAACTGACCTGGGTGGGGCCCCTTAACCTCCTTGGGGCAGAGTCTCCTCATCTCCAAAATGAAAATCACAGCATCTTCCTCACATGTCTTTTGTGGCAATGGCATTTAATCATTCATGTAAAATACATACATGGTCCAGTGTCCAGCACATAATAGGTGTTAAACCATGATGGTTCCTGCCCCCATTACCCACACATATTTATATTTTATGTCAACAATAATGACAACCATTTATTAAGTCTCTACTACTTGCCAAGTACCACCCTAAGTATTTGCACAGATAATCTGCTGTATCCTCAAAAATAAAATCCTCTGAAGTACCACCTTCATTCCCCTTTTATTATGCAGGCTCATGCTTCTTAGTAAGCTTCAGAGATAAAATTCAAACCAGTATCCTCTAGACTTTAAAAATCCTGTCCTTCCCTGCACATCTGCTTCTTCCTGTATCCTCACAATATTTATGAAGACTTGCCTGATTTGCCAACTGTTTTTTTTTTTTTTTTTAATGTTTCTCTCTTAACATTCCCCATTTATTCATTCATAAACAAGTTTTAGCTTGCTTAAGATAAAAAGTATCAGTGATTTTTCCCTAGTCTATGGTTATTTACATGATCCACAGCTTCCCTGGTGACTCAGTGGTAAAGAATCTGCCTGCCAATGCAGGAGATGTGGGTTTGATCCCTGGACTGGGAAGATCCCCTGGAGGAGGAAATGGCAACCCACTCCAGTATTCTTGTCTGGTAAATCCCATGGACAGAGAAGCCTGGAGGGCTACAGTCCATGGTATTGCAAAAGAGTTGGACATGACTTAGCGAATAAACAGCAATAGCTAAGTACCTCCTGGAACATTAGCAAAGCAGAGATATCCATAGAAATCAAATTGTCCTTTGCCAAACCCTAAGTTTTAGTGTGGTAAAAACAAACAAACAAAAAACAAACATTTATTTTCATATTTTTGGGGACAAGAAACCTGAGTCTTCATCCTAAGGTAGCATCCACCCGGGCTACATACTTCACAAAACCCAATTTTCATTTATCTATCCTAAAGCACACTAAAATTTTTAAAAACCTTTATTGTTTGTGAGTTCAGCCTCAGCATTCACCCTGCACTTTGTTCTCCAAGCCCCAGCTCACATCACCCTAGGCAGCCTCCCCATTTCTTTCAGCCCACAGACCTGATCCCCATGCCCTGATGTGTCACAGAACTCAGAGTTCAGACACTATCTGGGACTCCCTTAAAGAGTTTTCTAGGACTTCCCTGGTAGTCCAGTAGTTAAGAATCTGCCTGCCAATGCAGAGGACACCAGTTTGATCCCTGGTCCAGGAAAATCCCACATGCTGTGGGCCAGCTAAGCCCATGCACTGCAACTACTGAAGCCCACAAACCCTAGAGCCCACATTCCACAACAAGAAGCCACCTAATGAGAAGCCCACATGCAGCCAAGAAGACCCAGAGCAGCCAAAAATAAATATATAAATAATTTAAAGTAAAAAATAAGGCTTTTTTTAAGTGTTTCACCTGTGGATATCTTGTCAACCTAAGAAGATTATAAATTCCTTAAGAATTCCCATTCCTCAAAGGATGAGATCTTGTCTTCTGTTGATTTTGAAACTCCTAAAGTACTTAGTATTTTATACTGTGTTCTCAGTCGTGTCCGACTTTTTTGAACCCCATGGACTGAAGCCCGTGAGGCTCCTCTGTCCATGGGATTTTCCAGGCAAGGATACAGGAGTGCATTACCATTCTGTTCTCCAGGGGATCTTCCCAGCCCAGGGATCAACCCACATTTCATGCATTGGCAGGTGGATTCTTTACCACTGAGCTAACTGAGACACCCTAATACTTTACTAGACATCAAGTAAATGCCTAGTAGAATGTCCATAGATGTAACTACCCTCTTAAGTACTGAAAGCCATAAACATACCTCTGTTTTTCCTTTAGAAGTTACCACCAGCCCCATCCCACTGCCCAGATCAAACCAAAATGATGTATGGTACAGCAGAGGCTGAACTAGATGTCAGTTATCCCATCTCCACGACCCAGGTAACCTCCCACCTCAAGAAGATGATCCAACCAGTCCAACCCAACCCAGACTCTCCTTGCCCTGAGCTCTTCATTTATAAGAGGACACAGACATCAACCCTTCCTTCTTCTGATAATAGCACTCCCTCAGCCAACACATTGGAAACTGCTCTTTTTGCAGCATAACCAATGGTTCTGATAAGGGCCAAGCAGCTCACCCCTCTGGCTACAATGACTTGTCCAAGGATAGCCACAAAGATGAGCCACCCCTTTCTCTGGTCACAATGATTTGTTCAGGGATGACCCAAGCTGGGCCAATAAGATCCTTTCCCATAGATTTCCCTATCAGGAACTGGGAGAGAGGAACTCCTCCCTCTCTGATTGTGAGGTTATAAGCATGAAACTCGGGAGCTGCCTGTTCCCTTTCAGAAGAGAGAAACCATCTGTGGTTAGAGAAAATGAAGAGAACAAAGAGAAGGCAGAACCTGAGAGTAGTGACCACGGTTGAGCTCTGGCTGCAGTGATCCCTAAGGTAGTCCCTGCTGCTCTGCTGAGATTGGGTTATGGGAGCCCAGATCTCCCTTTTGCTTAAGTCAGGTTTCCACTGGCTTGCACTCATTGTGTCCTCCTAACATACCTACTTCCCAGGAGGAACAATTAGTAATATGTAAATTAGCCCAGAAATAAGTATGGGTTAGGCTGTCCTGCATAAGTGGATGGTGAGAATTGAGCCAAGGATTCCTCTAGGGCAGGGCCTCTGATGGTTACGGGAAGGGAGGTATCAGGAAGTGCTTCTCAGCCTACTGTGACCTGGGTCATAGCCTGCAGCATCAAAGGCTCATGACCCAAACCCCTGGGGAAAAAAATACTCCTTTCTTCCCTGCTGGCTGCAGGTGCTGATAGGCAAAGGGATTTGCCTGCCTCCTGGCTCCTCCTGACTCTTGAGAGTCCTTTGGACAGCAAGGCGATCCAACCAGTCCATCCTAAAGGAAATCAGTCCTGAATATTCATTGGAAGGACTGATGCTGAAGCTGAAACTCCAATACTTTGGCCACCTGATGCAAAGAACTGACTCGTTGGAAAAAGCCCTGATGCTGGGAAAGATTGAAGGCAGGAGGAGAAGGAGACAACAGAGGATGAGATGGTTGATGGCATCACCGACTCAATAGACATGAGTTTGTGTAAACCCCGGGAGTTGGTGATGGACAGGGAGGCCTGGTGTACTGCAGTCCATGGGGTCACAAAGAGTTGGACACGACTGAGCGAGTGAACTGACTGGCTGCATGTGTGAGGGCCAGGCCTGCTCTCCCTGCTCTCAGAAGACAGGGAGCACCAGGCGAATCTGCAGCAGAATCTGCTTTACCAAGTCAAGACAGCAGCAAAACAAAAGCCAAGTACAACCAACCTAGTAGGAAAAGTTGAACTCTGAGTCGAAGCTTGAGACATCTCTGCTACATGGGTAGAGAAATGCCTGGCTGTCTGATACCAGGCCACCAACAGTTACTGCAACTTCCTCAGCCACTATGTACTGGCATTCTCTCCTTATAACCTCACCACATGGCCTCACCACATGGCCTGGCACACCACATGGCCAGGCCTCACCACATGGCCTGGCACACACTGGAAAACTCTGGTTGCATTTTAAAAAAGAAACTTTACCCAAAGACAGAAAGCTAGTAAGTTACAGAGCTTGGAGTACAAACAGCATCCATATTAACAGTGTTTGGACTTTAACTATCATGCCAATCTTCTACTTAGAGATACTACTGTCAGATTTAAGGGGAAAAAATAGAAAAGATAGGACACCCAGCTATATTTGAATTTCAGATAAATGACAATTTTTTAGTCTAAGTATGTCCCATGCAATATTCTGGGCAGACACATATTAAAAGATTGTTGGTTATTTATCTGAAATTCAAATAGCACTGAGTGTTTTATATTCTATCTGGCAACTCTACCTGGAGATTCACTTTCTGAAGACACTTGCAAAATGACAGAGCGCTACACACAGCAAAGTGCCTCAGCTGTCCATTCCAACCCCTGCTTTACTGAGGACATGCACTGTCCTGGAACATTGGTATCCACAGCTACAAATCCAGACAAGCACCCAGACCAAGCAGCTTTCCATGACCCCTGTGGAGATCAGATAAGCTCTAAGCAGAAAAGACATTTAGATAAAGTTTACAAGGATTCAGAAAGTTATTAACCACCCATATGTCTTTTTCTTAACCACCCACACACCGCCCTTCCCAACAGTTGGGGGATCTCTTCTCCAACCTCTTCTCCTCCTTCCCCTACCCCTTCAGCACCCATGTGACAAGGTTATCCCACTTGCCGAGTTTCTGGCCACTTGTAGAGTCTAGGGGATGTTGCTATAGAGATATGGGCCCTGCCCTCAAGGCATCACACCGTAACTGAAAGGAACGTATACAATTTAGCGTCGGAATATAGTGAGACACTCCGCTAGCGGGCACTATGCTAGCTATATTCCCAGAGAGGACCTCACATGATGCACCCGGCACCTTGTCCAAAAATCACAAGCATTCTGCCTAAGCAACGGGAAACCACCAGGAAGTTCCCACCCCACTGTTAGAGATGCCAAAGGAGACGTTGGCTTCTCCTTTGATGAGTAATTAAAATCACCAATCTGAGGTTGTTAGGATAAGAGATCCTGCTCTTTTCCATTTCTTACTTTCCTCATACACATTGCCTTAAACTGATTAAAATGTTCATGCCTCAGGGATGTTTGGAGTACCAAACTGGACTGGGCCCCAAAACATGGCTCCTGTCAAACCACATGCTATAGCCCAAGAATAGCAGAAAATTTCTCTGCGATCGCTCCTTTGTGTACAGAGGGAGAAAGACGGTGTCTGAGTTTCCTTTCCGTATTAAAGATCTGTGATCCTACCAATCACCTCCTTCCATAACACTTTCACCCAGACTTTCACTTCCGTCTGGCGATGGCTGCCCTGCTCTAGGTGACGAATGCCCCTTCTTTTGTCTCATTATGGATTCCTAATCTCTTCTCATTTTTCTCCATAATTCCAGTTGATAATAGTCATCAACTTTCTCTCACTGTAGAAGAGGTCTTCGAGATAATGTAATCCCTTTTATTCATAAGCAGCTGAAGGAGACAATTCAACAAGGGTTTTCCAAGGTCTAAGAAAAACCGAGCAGAATCTAACAAGCTCACAGAGGTCACACTACTTCCAGCTTTCCGTATCACTTTTTCCAGCTCAGCCCTGGGTACACTGGAAGCATCATGCTTAAGCACTTTCCAAGGTATCATCAACACTTCCAGCTTCCTAAGAACAGTCTGTGCCCCTCTTTTTCCCAGTAAGTTAGCCGCCTCACCCACCTTCCCTTGCTTCTTATCCTGGCCTTGTCCAGGCTTGGTTACAGTGATCTTGATTCAGCTCTCACTTAGGGAGTGCGATGAACTCTTGGTAAGCCGAGGGACTGGAAAGCTGCCCACCTCAGGTGCTGATTTTGTTGGGTTAGGCTTTGGAAACACCTAGTTTTTTCATCCAGTTATCTCCAGGTAACTGAATTTAGAAATGAGAAAACAAGAACCTGCTGAACTTACATGTCCTATTTTTAATCATCCTTTCTTCATTTTCTGGAATATATAACTAATTGCTTCCATACTAAACATTATATCTGCTTTTAATCCCAAAGCAAGCAGTGCTTCATAATTGATGCTTGATATAAGGGTTTTTGTGTTTGTTTTCTTTCTTTTTTTTTTTTGCTTGCACTTTCAATATCTTCATTTTATACCACTAACTTGTGGCTAAGAGGATTCTTTCTTTGTTTATCTGTTTGGGATGCTGGTTGTTTTTTGTATTGTATTACTGTTTTTAAGAGATCCTAGGATCCTAACTTTGGTTCTGGTACCTGATATCTGACTTCATTACTAGCTTTCTGCCTCTAATACTTCCTTTTCATCACCTAGAACGTTCCATCTTACTTTGGGCCTCTCTGAAATCCCTACCTGTGTCCATAATCCTTCTCAAATCCCCCATTACTCTTCCAAATATTTTCCCCTCAAAATGATGTACATTCAATCAATTCCCCTTCACTATTTTTATAGTGAAACTCAACTTAAAAACCGTATTGTTTTGGAATTTTTCTTTCAGACTTGAGCCCAAGGCAATCATGTCTGTGCTCTTTACAAATGGGTGCTAGTCTTCCCTCACACTGACTTTCCCTCTCTAATCCTTCCCCCAAACATTTTCTCCCTGTCCGCTCACCACTGACTCTGTAAATCATCCTGTGATCCCACGTAGAAAGGACATGGTACATAAATAAATTGTAGTGTCCTACACTTGGGGGTTATAACTGAAAACAGATTGGTAGTCAGAAAAAAAAATCATGTGCATATAACACAAATATTATATATATATATATATAATAGTGCATATGTCAATAGCTTTAAATCAAACATGATAATCTGCAAAAGGAAACACAACTTCTGCCTGAACATCTAAAGATCTTTAAAGTGAAGCAAGTGTCTCACAGATGATTGTTGTTCAGTCACTCAGTCATGTCCAACTCTTTGCGACTCCATGGACTGCAGCATGCCAGGCTTCCCTGTCCTTCCCCATCTCACAGAGCTTGCTCAAACTCATGTCCATTGAGTCAGTGATGTTATCCAACCATCTCAACCTCTGTCATCCCCTTCTCCTGCCTTCAGTCTTTCCCAGCATCAGGGTTTTTTCAAATGAGTTGATTCTTTGTATCAGGTGGCCAAAGTATTGGAGCTTCAGCTTTAGCATCAGTGCTTCCAATGAATATTCAGGACTGATTTCCTTTAGGATTGACTGGTTTGATGTCCTTGCTGTCCAAGGGACTCTCAAGAGTCTTCTCCAACACCACAGTTCAAAAGCATAGATTCATCAGCACTCAGCCTTCTTTTTGGTCCAACTCTCATATCCATGGACAGAGGAGCCTGATGGGCTGCAAAGAAGTCCATGGGGTTGCAAAGAGTCGGACAGGACTGAGTGATTGAGCACCATCATATTCATACATGACAACTGGAAAAACCATAGCTTTGACTAGATGGACTTTTGTCAGCAAAGTAATGTCTCTGCTTTTTAATATGCTGTCTGCTGCTAAGTCACTTTAGTCATGTTCGACTCTGTGCGACCCCATAGATGGCAGCCCACCAGGCTCCACTGTCCCTCGGATTCTCCAGGCAAGGA
This sequence comes from Bos indicus x Bos taurus, assembly GCF_003369695.1. NCBI lineage: Eukaryota > Metazoa > Chordata > Mammalia > Artiodactyla > Bovidae > Bos > Bos indicus x Bos taurus. Next base: position 42,736,676 of record NC_040086.1, read on the forward strand.
CACTGGAGTGGGTTGCCATTTCTTTCTCCAATGCATGAAAGTGAAAAGTGAAAGTGAAGTCACTCAGTCGTGTCTGACTCTTAGTGACCCCATGGACTGCTGTCTAGGTTTGTCATAGCTTTTTTCCAAGCAGAAAGCATCTTTTAATTTCATGGCTGCAGTTACCATCTGCAGTGATTTTGGAGCCCAAAAAAATAAAGTCTGTCACTGTTTCCATTGTTTCCTCATCTATTTGCCATGAAGTGATGGGACCAGATGCCATGATCTTCATTTTTTGAATGTTGAGTTCTAAGCCAGGCTCTTTAGTTCCTCTTCATTTTCTGCCATAAAGGGTGGTTTCATCTGCATATCTGAGGTTATTGATATTTCACATGATGTGCTATGCATATAAGTTAAGTAAGCAGGGTGACAATATACAGCCTTGACGTACTCCTTTCCCAATCTGGAACAAGCCTGTTGTTCCATGTCCAGCTCTAACTATTGCTTCTTGACGTGCATACAGGTTTCTCAGGAGACAGGTCAGGTGGTCTGGTATTCCCATCTCTTTAAGAATTTTCCACAGTTTGTTCTGATCCACATAGTCAAAGGCTTTAGCATAGTCAATTAAACAGAAGTAGATATTCCTCTGGAATTGCTCTTTCTATGATTCAATGGATGTTGGCAATTTGATCTCTGGTTCCTCTGCCTTTTCTAAATCCAGCTTGAACATCTGGAAGTTCTCAGCTCACATATTGTTGAAGCCTATCTTGGAGAAGGCAATGGCAACCCACTCCAGTACTCTTGCCTGGAAAATCCCATGGACAGAGGAGCCTGGTAGGCTTCAGTCTATGGGGTCGCTAAGAGTCGGGCATGACTGAGTGACTTTACTTTCACTTTTCACTTTCATGCATTGGAGAAGGAAATGGCAACCCACTCCAGTGTTCTTGCCTGGAGAATCCCAGAGACAGAGGAGCCTAGTGGGCTGCCATCTATAGGGCCGCAAAGAGTCGGACACTACTGAAGTGACTTAGCAGTAGCAGCAGCTTGGAGAAGCTATTCAAAATGCTAGTGGTACTTCATCCATGTGTACAATTATATCCTATTTAGTACTTAACCTCAGTAATCATCACATATGCTGTTATTACCAGGGCTAACACTTACTGAGCACTAACCACGTGCCAGCACTGTACTAAGCAGCATACCTGCCTTAACTTTTCATTCTCACCAAAACCAAGCAAAGTAACTATTCTTATCATTCTCATTTGACAGATGAGGAAACCAAGGCTTAAAGGGAATTGGTAGCTTGCCAAAGTTCCCCTAATTTGGCAAGCAACAGTGGGTATTAGAATCCAAGCTCATCCACTCCAGAGCCCATCCTTTGCCTGCCCTCCTGTGCTCATCCTCTTGAAGGGTTCACAGAGGCTTACATTTTAAACCAATACAAGGCTGGGGAGTTTGAGGTCCTCCCACCAGCCTACTCACCAAGAGACTCATCAGTCAGCAGTTCTGGAGTAAGTCAAGCTTTGTTCCCCATCTTTTATGGAGTATAAAGATGATTAATTGCTTATACAGAAATTGATCTAACCACTATTTTATGGAAAATGCAGGATTTCCATATCTTTAAAGGAACTTCTCCAAGAAATTTGAATTAGAGAACAAAGTAATTGAATTCTTCCATCTTTCCTAGCATTTTCATCTACTGATTAATATAGAGTCCTGAGTGTTGAAAAGAATTCTGGAAATCAATAATAATATTAACCCTTATGAAAAGGTTTGCTGTGAGAAAGAATTGTAACCGAGAGTCTTCAATGGAAAATAGCCAAAGGTAAGAGTTCATGGATGCCAGTGCTATTGGCAGAGGGCAGCATGGGGGACAAACTTCCATGCTACTGTGATCTTTAACGTTTCCCCAGGATCCAAGCTCTCTCCTGGTCCGAGGGATAGTAATCTAGTAATCTGGTCCTATAACATGTTGAGATCAGGAGAGAGAGGCAATAAGCAGCATTGGTGACCACAGCCAGGCAACAATATCGGGTCCAAACAGCGCCCTCCTTCATCACCCTCCTAGCCAGGCAGACTACCCCCCAGCTCTGTCCTATTAAAATCACCCCTGTCTCTCAGGCTGTAGTTGGCCATGAGGATTAACCCCTCCCACCCCCCACCCCAGCATTGCCCCTCCTTCCAACAGTCCTTTGGGCAGACATGACTGACAAGAGTACCACAGGCGATGATGTCACAAAGAGAGGGGGCAGTGTGCCCTGTTAGACCATCTTTCACTCCAGTGGACTCGCCTTCACAGACAAATTGATTTGCAAAGGTTCAGGCTGCCAGCCTGGCCTGCTTTGCATACAGAACGCTCCCTGGTGACACAATAAAAAGTGGCCAGGCTAACAGAGGAGCACAGCGGGGTCTGGCCGGTTCAAAGTCCAAACTCCACACCCCCCCCCTCACCTCAGTCTGGTTTGAAAGGTCACTGTGTGTCTGGGAAAATAGTTGCAGGATACAATCCTTTATTAAAGGTCACTATTTTTCAACAGCACTTAACACACACTTACACACAAATTGAGACTGGAGAGGGGGGAAAAAAAAAAAAAAAACGGGGGCTGCATCGTATTGTATATTGTGCTTGCAAGATTTATGTCTTGTGGTCACCAGCAATAAATACACACTGCTTCAGTATTAAAGTTCGCATTAATCCACCGATTCGCCCTCCCCTGGAAATCAGCCTCTTCTTTGCCAGGCAGACAGGGGCAACCAAGACTTTTGTTTGTCTCTTTTGTTCCTTTCCCATCTCTTCCTTCCCCTGTTGCAAGATTTTTATTTTATTTTTTTTTCAATTATTGTGGATGTTCCTATTATCACTGATGTGCACCCACAGAACTTTGCTCCTGGTAGTTTCCTCTCTTGCTCTGTGCAAGATGTGTGCCTAGCATCTGAATCCAAGACCTTGCACACTCATCATGTCCAACACTCAAGAGTGCCTCAGAGGATCTGTAAGTGTCCCAGACCCGGAGAAGCAAAAGTCAAGTTCTTTTCTATGCAGCTCATGAAAATCCAGGGGAGCCCTGTAGCTAAGTCAGTGGCCATAAAGCCATCAAGGAGACTGCCAATCCTGCCTTTTCATTATGTTGTATATTTTATTTGAGTAAATATTTCCGATACGAGCAAAAATAGCAATTGTATTTTCCTCCAGTAACAGACAGTTCATGTTTGGCTCCCAAAGAATGTTAACAATAGCAATCCCTGCATTCATAACAAAAGAGATTATCAAAGAAGTCAGCCTGAGCTGTTAGATTAATTTAGGCAAGAATTGCAAAAGGAAATATTTAGAGGAAATTCTATGAATTTCAAATAGCCAACAAAATATATAATGTTGAGGATTCCACTCTGCTCTGTAGCACATTTTTTTTTTTTTTCAAAGCTCTTGCTAGTGATAGATTTCTGAGCTATCAAAAGCACATTAATTTTTTCTGATTAAAACAGCTGTGAAAATATACAAGTGTAACTGTGAAAAATCCGGGGCTTATTGTAATACTTTAAGCAAAACAAGGATAAAAGATTTTTAAATACGGACTTGCCAAAAGTAAAATATCTAACACGGGAGAACTAATTCTGCATGTGCTTCTAATATTTTGGCATAAATACTTTAATCCTCTTGTCCATTCCGTTGGCACCTCATCTACAGTTGACTTGTTAAGAGTGAGTTCCTTTGTAATGTCGTCAGCACCTCTCCATAGTTATTGACTGTGCTCTCATTAAAACGGCAAGATCACAAAAAAAAACGGCAGAAGTGAGAAGAGGTGGGGAGGAAGCCCACTCCTCACTACAAAGGTATTCAGGAAGGCAAGAAAACCTAAAGGAGAAATGATAAAACATGACAGAAGTGAAATCGGCTGACAAGGAGGAGAGAGAAGGGAGGCGCAAGGCGGGGAGGGGAGGGGGGAGGAGGAGAGAGGGGGGCCACGAGGAGGAGGAGCCTTCTGGAGGTGGGGCTGGAGTTTAGCGACTGTTTCCATGTTTCAGTTTACTTATAAAAATGCAGGGGACCACAAAGACCAAGTTCAAGCTGCTTACCAAGCTCACCCAGTTATGTTGTGATACAGGCTATGAGTGATGCATACACACACACACACACACACACACACACGCTCTCATAGTCACACGTGACTTATCTTCTCATTTCTTCAAAACAAATCCTTTTTGGAGGAAGATGTCAACTTCTCCCACTTGTGCCCCTGGTTTGGGCTTGGTTGGTAATGGTTTCACTGTGGAGCTGGACTCCACATTCCCTGATCAACTGCCTTGAAAGAGGTGACCTCGTGAATAAAGTCATTGTGTGATTCAACAGCATGGGAGGGACAAGCTTAACTACAACAAGATGCCTTTTGAGAACCGCCCAAAATTCAGCCCCACAATTCTGAAGACTGAGAAGAAAAGAAAGAAGAAGAAACAAAAAGGAGAGAGGAAAGCAGCTCTCTTCTCTGGACCCCCCTCCCCCCGCCCCCTCAGCTTCAGGCTGGAAACAGGGTCCTGCTGTGTGCTGCCCTGACCCTCTGCCAGCTCCCATCCAGACAGGAGTTTGGGGATTGGGGCTTCAGGTTGGACCTTGAGATTGCCAAGTGCCCCCCATTACCATGTAGCGCCCAGACCCAGCATCCCCTTGCCTCCAACAATGACACAAATGCTACCAGCTCTCAAAGGAGGATTCTGTAAATATGCGTGCCTGGGATTTCAACCTATAGAGCCCCCAGCACATCCAAAGGCCGCACACTAATGCATAGAATGTCTGGATTCGGCCGAGCTACGGCATCTGTCTCCACAAATGAGGCTCTAGGACAGCACAGGATGAAGTGTCAGATTCTGAGGGGTTTGGGAACTGCTGAACTGGGGTGGCACCTCTCTCATCCTCTTGACTTGCTCTCCCTCCAGCCTCCACCCCACCCGTCCTCAGCCAGGTGATTAATTCCAAGCTCCGAGACAGTCTCTGAAGGGATGCACGTTCGTTCGTTTGTTCGCTGCAGTGACACCCAGTGCTAGAGGAGAGAGGAACAGGCAGAGGCTTCTCTGCTGCCAGCTGTGGCCAGAAGCCTGCAAGTGTCCCCTGACCAGGCTGAGCGTGTCCTGTTCCTGGGGCATCTGGGCAATCTGACCCACCCAGGATGGGATGTCAAGGGTCACTATCTTGGATGTGATTATGCCCTGCATCCCAGGAGGATTCCCGGTGCTTTTTGCTCAGTACAATGCTGCCCTCGAGCCCTGGCCTCTTCTCTACATCCTGATTCAGCCTCCTGTCCAGGACCACTCCAGCCACACTCATGTCTGTATCCACCCTCCCCTCCCTATCCTGGGTAAACTATGGTCAGGTCCCCACAAGTACAGCCCGTCCAAGTACCTTCCAGTGAAGTAGCACCTCTCACTGTAAGAAATGGACTTTGCCATGCACTCTAGCCCCTCTGATTGTCCTTCTGAGTGGACAGAGTCTGGCTTACATGAAGGCCTCCCACAGCACAATGGTCATTCAGACTGAAAAGCTACCATCATTTTTCTCCAAGGCTCATGGGTTTGGGACATTTTCCTTTTTTATTACTTTTTACAAGACCCAGATGTTTTCTCACCCTTGCATTACTAAGCCCTATGATGATTATGGGTGAGTGTGTGCCTGAGTGTGTGTGTGTGTGTGTGTGTGTGCAAGTCACACTGAGGAAAACCACGATGCAGTCATCTTTTGATCACAGGGCAGAGGGGAGGGGGGAGAAGGTGTCTCACTTGCTCCTAGATTTTGAAGACAGGCATCTGGACTGTTTTGGGGCAGTGTGTCAAGACTGCCATCTCCATGCAGGCAGGGACTTTGTTTTGTATCCTGCTTTAGCCCAGTACCTAGAACAGCTGTTGTCACTATATGCTCAATAAACATTTATTGAAAAGTTTTATATGCTGAAGAATGCAAGCATGTATCTCTGTGGCTTCTGTCATTTCTTTTATTTTTCACAGACTAAAAGAAAACTCGCTGGAATACGAGATCAACCTGAAACTTTCTGCCTATCGGACCTTTCTTTTGTGGTCCGTCAAGGGAAAGAAAACAAGGCAAACGCATGCATGTATCTGCGCATGTACATGTGTGTGTGTGTGCGTGCGCACACACACATCTGTGGGGGGCAGTAACATCTCTAGGTGTTTTTTTTTTTCCCTTTGTTATGTCTGGTCCAATCCCTCCACTTCCTTCCTGCCCAGGTCATGCACCTGAGCTCTATTATAATAGCAATTACAACAATTTGGACAGCATTATAAGTATAGTTCTGAAAGCGGCTGTCACAGAAATTAGCAAGTTTTGCCAACAGCTCAGCTCTGAGATGATGGGAGCCGAGGCCGGGATGGGAGGAGTTAACCCAGATGAGTGGGGTGTTATGCAAAGTCCCAAATCCCTAAACTCCTGCAAAGATCTTTGATGGCCGTGATCAATAGATTCTCAGACCACAATGACATAACCTTGCAGTGGCTCTGCAAGGGTACAGTGGCTAAAAAGGCGTGAGGAGGTGGGAAGGTGGGAGGAGTGGTGAGAGAAGGGAATAAAGATCTCATATGCCTTCCCCTGCGCCCCCAGCACCTCCTTCCCACACCCACCCCCTCTTCAACAGGCATCACACAGCAAGTGACTGGTAATGGTTCTTTGGCCTTGTACAGCTTTTAAAATCCTTCAGCTGAAGCATCTCAGCTCCAATCGCCAGCAAAGCTTGAGCACCCTTGAGACCCTGGTACAGATAATCACCATCCACTCAGTGACAAGAAGCTGAGCGCCGCTTCGGTACCAAGGAGACCGAATGTGGCAGGGCACCAAGGTGCCATCTTAGACGCATCGAAGCAGCCGCCGTGGCGGCAGCAGTCGCAGCACACAGGGAGAGATGTGTGTGTGTGTGTGTGTGTGTGTGTGTGTGTGTGCAAGTTGTTGTTTCTTCCCCCTTCTCTTCCTCATCTTCCTCTTTCCTCTCGGCCTCCTCAGAGAATCCTTTCTCAAGAGGGGTGCTGTTAACACAGGGGCCCTTAGCCGCCTTCCTGTTACCAGGGCCTGCTGGACCAAATTGAATCCTGTAGTCAATACTGTTGGAAAGGAAAATGACATTACTTTGTGTAAAAGTGTAATCAAAAGGTGGTTGGATGATTTTTCTTGCTTTCTGAGAAATGTAGATTTGAGTTTATGATTAAATAAGAGAAAGCCGGGCAGTTAGCAGCTTCCTACTTTCCTCCCAGAACTTCCCAAGTGCTCTCTCTACCAGGTGACAGCATCATAGTTAATGGTGTGGCATTATGTATACAATACTCTGTGGATGGTACGGCTGGCTGGGATGGTCGTGCAGACCAGGATGCTGATGGGCATTTACGTACCAGCTGAAGAGATGAAGAAAGAATATCTAGAAACAAGAGAAGAGCCCTCCTTAATACACGCAGAACTCAAACACCCAGCAGCTCGGAACAGCCAGTGAATTTTCCAGATCACAAATGCCCCTGCATTTATATTCCCTTTTCCACCTTAGGTCCTTGGCTCACATTTTCCTTTCACAGAGCTCCCTGGCAAACTGAAAATGGCCTAAACAAGGAATACCACATCCCTTGCACATCTTAATAATAGCTCTCCAAACAGCCCAAAATATTTTCATTCCATTGTCAGCTTTCCATCTCACACCTTAACAAGGGGCAGTCTTCCGAGAGGGACAGCTCAGGGCAGTTGTCCTTTGCAGGTATGACTTGAAGGCCAAGTAACCAGGCCTCAAGCCTCGGCCCAGAAGCAGATCAATTTTCCTAGTAAGCAGCCGTACACAGGAGATGCAGGCACTAAAGGTCTGTGGAAGGGAAGACGCTGTTCTGTTCCCAATGCCATGAGGACAGAGGTAGGCAGTGCATATGCAGCGCTGCAGTCCCCCAGGGACGCATGAACATTTAGGCACTGACCACTGCACTGGAAGAGGTCACGGTAAGGGAGCCCGGGGCCTGGGAGAGTGGAAAAGGAAACCATCTTTGCCCTGAGAGTATGGAAAGTTTGCCAGGAACCAAAGCAGTGGATTTTAGAATCCCAGAGAGCCTGTCAAAAAGAAAGCTACATCTTTGAACGTTATTTAAGGGGACACCAAGGAGGTGGGAGCCTGAATATGAACCCCCAGAAATCACGGACAGACACTGGGTCTCTGTTTCCCCCAGTCAACTCGCCTCAACACCCCAACAAGGAAGAGCTGTCCCTAAATGCTGACCAAAATTTGAATTCGCTTAGTTGATTCATTCATTCAATAGAATGTATCATTCGTCTGCTATATTTCAGGCACTGTGCTAAGTCACTATTGGAAATACAACAGTGGATAAAACTGACAAAGATATCTGTACCCATGGAATTTACATTCTATCCCTTCAAAAGGATGAAGACTTTCAAAAGACAATGAGAGACGCAAAGGGTCTGGGGAAAGAGAACTAAGAAAGAAGTGGCTAAGGTCTATGTTTTCTATGGGATTTTGAGTGAAGGAGGGGAAAGGCGCGCAGGACAAAGTTGAAAGGGAAGAAGGAAGTGAAGGGGCTGGGAGGAGGGAGGAATGTGCAGAAGCTAAAGCCACAGAGGGAGGATTCACCTACTTTACAATTTTGCTAAAGATTAGTGCTGGTAATGAAGAGATGATCATGCAAATACCCATAGGGTTAAATGCCAAGATTCCAAGTTACTATTATATTTATAAGGGGCAAGAAACTGGTAAAAATCTCTGCTCAGCTGCCAGTAAGCCTGAGTTCCAGTACGAGGCCTCAGTGCAAAACTCCAGGGCCCTCCCATATTTGGACCCATAGAGAAACTCCCCCTGGTCTCTATCCAGGCAACTGGCCTCCTCCTTCTTCCCCAGTGAAAGTAAGTTGCTCAGTCGTGTCTGACTCTTTGCGACCCCATGGATTATACAGTCTACGGAATTCTCCAGGCCAGAATACTGGAGTGGGTAGCCTTTCCCTTCTCCAGGGTATCTTCCCAACCCAGGGATCAAACCCAGGCCTCCTACATTGCAGGAGGACTCTTTACCAGCTGAGCCACAAGGGAAGCCCAAGAATGCTGGAGTGGGTAGCCTATCCCTTCTCAAACAGATCTTCCTGACCCAGAAATTGAACCAGACTCATATCAAGGAAGCCCTTCTTCCCCAGGGCTTCCCACATATCTGTGTAATGCCAGGAGCCCAACAGGCCAACTAGTACCCTGTTCATTGGAAAACATACAGCAATTTGTAAAAAAAAAAAAAAAAAAAAAAAAATCTTTCCCTAAAATTCTGGTGTGCTAGTCAAATTTATTGAAAACCTTGACCTCCATCCTCAATCACTACAGAAGCCAAGAAAGCCATGAGTTTCACTCAAACCACATGTCATGCTTTCCCCCTGGCATTCAGAATCAGAGTCCTTGAGTCACAGAAGAGCCACCTTGCATCTGAATCATCCCAGAGCTTGTGTCCCGCAGCCTCCCTGCCATCATGCTATTTCTAGCCCTGACAGAGTCACCACTCTTTCCTCCGCCCCAATTCCTTTGACCCTCTACCTGCATCATGACATAAACTTTGGCACTGCCTCCACTATAGGAAGCCTCACTCTTTTCCTCAGTAGCTAGAATTATTGCCAATTTTCTTCTCTCATAAAAAGAGGGGGAAAAAAAGCTTTCAAGTTACTACATAGGAATTCAGAAGTTAAATAGCATCCCCCAAATAAATAGCACACACACTCACACACACAACCATCCCAAAACTATTGGCCTGAAAATTTGGCTATCCCACAGATGCCCCTTTCGATATAACTACATAAAAAGAGGTCAGGTCTCGGTCTGCAGACTGAGCTCAGTCTGTGGTCTGCCCAGAGTCACCAAAATAAAAGATCACCCAGAGAGCTGAAAGAACCAGTTTCACAGTGTGCACTCCACCTAGGGGTGCCCAAACAAGGTTGAAAATACAGCTTGGTATGTAATGGCTGTGTGGCATGTGAGACTGAGGCTGGCAGAGGGTGCTGAACGGCTTGCTGATATACTGGGCACAACTTGGCTCTAGGGAGGATCTAACTGAAAAGAAAGACCCAAATACACACACAGAGAGAGACAGAAAAGAGACCTAAAAGGAGCCCAAGTGATGGAGGGAGACAGGATGAGTGACAGGGAGACAAAGAGGTAGGGAAGACAAAGGAGGTGCCCTCCTTTCCTTAATGCTCCTAGAGATTAGAAATGAAGCCACAATGAATAAATCGCCATCATGGTTGGCGATGATGGAAACTTTTTTTCCTTGAGGGGAGAGAAAGCAGATAATACCTTCTCTCTATCCAATTTTTAAATAACCTGCTGAGAGCTGGGGAGAAAATGCAGACCAGGAAAAACAATAGCAACAGGCAGAGGAAAAGACAGCAACTGGACTAAGAACTGACTGTGAAAGCTCATGTGGCCATCAGATTGTTGTGGCTTTATGACTCTGATTTCTCCCTGTCAATAATTTTTACTCGTCTCTCCCCCAAACTTGTTCCCTTAGGCCCTGCTTTACTAAGCCTCAGACAATAGTGATCTCAGCATAGAGACATATAGCCAGCAGTCTCAGACCAAATCAGGAGACCAGGACACAAAGGGCAAAGGTTTGACCCTAAGAGAAATTTCTCATGGGGTCAGATCACACTGCCTGGCCCGAGGGATTTTTTTTTCCTCTGATATTGTTTTCTCTCTTCAAGTGACTGATTTTCCCAGCCAAATCTTTAACTCCCTTCCAAGAGGAGTGATGTTAGTCTCTTTGGGGTTTGGTTATAGGTGTCTTCCTCCTGCCTTTTCCCATCATTTTTTTTTTCTTTTAAAGCTGCCACATCTCCAAGTCTCAGCCTGATGATATGGGCTATGCATCCAGGGCTGGACTACACCAGCTCCCACCTCCCTGGGACCTCCCACCACCCACCCCTCTCCCTGGCCACCTCCTCCGGAGACTTAGCATCTCTCAAAACTGCCGGATGACGCATGGCCAATTGGAAGACATTTGTTACGTGCAAATGTTCAAATTAACACTTACTCTTGTCTCAGTCTGCAGGGAAAACCAAGTCTGACCACTACTTGCAGCTTTTTGGGGGGCTAGCGGGGAAATATACGGGAGTTGAGGCCTCGGTGCAGAAGAGAAGTGTTTTCATTTGGCTGCAGCATTTGATCTTTGAGGCCCAAGAGCTGGAGAGGGGATCTTGGGGCAGAAAGCAGGCTTTTCCCTGCTCAGGAGAAGGACAGGGTCTTCTGGCCTTGCCATTGTACTTGAGCCTCAGAGTCCCAGGGCTGTGTCAATCATCTCTATCAGCATTTTGATAGTGGCAGAGGTGGGGAGGAATTTGTCCCATAGTCAGTGAAAGGTCAGTAAAAGGCACAGGCCACTATCATGGCAGCTCCTCACCTGGTCCCTTTCTGTCCTCTGAGCCCAAAATTCTCTCCACTCCCCCAGACCTGGCAGAATTTCCTAGCCTTTCTATTACCATCTATAAAGACTTTCCTGGCTACTCCAGCTCTTTCAATCTCTAGCTCTCTTTGAAGTAGCTTTTTTCACCCTCTCTTGCCTTGTAACTGCCTTGTAGAGTTGGCTAACTTTCAGTTATAATGTTCAGTCCTAATGATATTTTATAATCTGGGAAATAGTATCTCTAGTCTCAGGAAATTCTCAGCCCTCAAATACTGTTTCCACATCTTTTCCTCTGTTTTCCCCTCTTGGGACTCCTTTTAAACATATGGTGGGGGCTTTTGAGCTGTTATTCAGATTTCTTAACTTTTTTTTCATGTTTCCCATTTGACTGGGTCTTTATTCCACATTTGGGGGCATTTCCTCAGCTCAGATTTCCAGTGTCATAATTCTTTTTTTTTCTTCTTCTTCTTTTTTTTTTTTTTTTTTGCTGTGTGCAATATGCTATTTGGTCTATTGTGTAGGGTTTAAAATACACTGGCAAATCCTTTGACAGCTTTTTCTCCAAGAGGTGGAGTCTAACTCCTCTCTGCTTGAGTTAGGGCTAGTTTTAATGACTCTCATCTAGTGAATAGAATATGGTGTAACTGACAATGTATAACTTCTAAGACTTGGTCATAAAAAGCATTGTTGCTTCCTTCCTCTGTGTTCTCGCTCACTTGCTCTAGGGGAAACCAGCTGCCACATCATGAGGACAATCAAAGCGAACTACAAGAGCCCCACATGGGGAGGAACTGAGGTCATCTGCTAACAGGCCCAAGAAGGATCCATCTTATCTCCAGCCTCAGTCAGGCCTTTACATGATGGCAGATCTTGCTGACATCTTCACTATAACCTCATGGGAGACCTTAAACCAAAACCAGCTAGCTAACCCATTCCTGAATTCCTGACACAAAGCAACTGTGAGATAACAAATGTTTGTTTTAAGCTACTAAGTTTTGCTTAAACTTTGCATGATTTTTAACTAATCCACCCATAGACTCAATTGTTTAGCTGTAGCAACTATTTCTTCATTCTTAAAGTTTCTAATTTTTCCAAAAATTTCCAAAACCACCTGTTCTTGTTTCATTGCCTTCTGTTTTTATTTCATCGTTTCTATGTTCTCCCTTATCTTCAAAAACATTTAAATTATTCATTTTTAAACTTTTTATTGTTCTATAGCCTCCTTTCTTTGAATATTGATACCTCCAATTGCTCAGTTTGTTATTTATCATTCATGGTGTTGGACTACCTGGGCACTATGTAATTTTTATTTGTGAAATTATCTTTTATAAATATTTCTTCCTATGACTATCCAGAAAACCCAGGGTAGGTTTAAGGAGAAATTGATAACCAGGTTTAGGCTTCTCAGCTCAAAGTAATCTGCTTACTCACCCTGGCCCTGAGCACACACGGTGGTCCCAAAATGCCGTAATGCTGGGTGGTACTTCTCAGAACCTTAGCCACAACCTTCAGAAGGGAGAAAGGAGAAAACCCCTCAGAAAGGAAAGCAGGGGTTTTCTGCGGACGGCCTCCCACATTTAATGGGGAGAATCTGATCCCAGGCCTTATCTTTATATAGGCTGTATAACTCAAGCCTCCAGCATTCAGTAAAATAGGATCCCAACTTGAGCCTAGTGATTAGCCAGTCCCTTCCTAGTCCACACAAGTTTAACAGGTAAGGCCTCCATATTTCAGTGAGAACCATGTATTAAATCATTTTATGGAAATCTCTCCATTTATAACTGTGGAAATTTCTACTCTTGATTTAAGCATTGATTGCTGCTGCTGCTGCTAAGTCGCATCAGTTGTGTCCGACTCTGTGCGACCCCAGAGACGGCAGCCCACCAGGCTCCCCCGTCCCTGGGATTCTCCAGGCAAGAACACTGGAGTGGGTTGCCATTTCCTTCTCCAATGCATGAAAGTGAAAAGTCAAAGTGAAGTCGCTCAATCATGTCCGACTCTTCGAGACCCATGGGCTGCAGCCTACCAGGCTCCTCCGTCCATGGGATTTTCCAGGCAAGAGTACTAGAGTGGGGTGCCATTGCTTTCTCCTAAGCATTGATTGGGTACTTGTTAAAACTTTTTTCCCATCATCTGTAAGTGTTCAAGGTAAAAGGGAGAAGCTTTAGCCTGCAGTCAATATATTTGCCCTGTACCAGAAGTCTTATTTGCTAACCTTCCACATTTATTTATCCTCTCTCCTCTGTCACACCTTAAAACTCGAAAATGCAGGGCCAGGATTATGCCCATTTTTTTACTTCTCTTCATTGGAAGAGCAAAATGTTTTCAACATGGGAGCCTCTCTATAAACATTTGATTGACAGATGAGGGGATGATGTAATGGGGAGATTTGGAAGGAAAAGGAATTAAAACTTCTCCCATGTATCACTAGGATTTCTGACCCTCAGATCTAGAACCCTGCTAAGAAGATGGTTCTTAGCTTCCCTGGATCATGGACACTTTTAAAGCCTAGTTAGACCCTCTCTGCAGGAAAAAAAAGAAAAAATATATGTATACACACACACACATATGACACCCAAACACAAAATTCTGCATTCTATTTCAGAGAGCTAAGAAATTTTAAAAATTAACTCTAAAATATTAAAAATGTTTCTCATGTCCCTTAACAAAATTTCTTTTGGTGTTGTCAGTCATGCTTTTTCTTGCCACTTACCAAAGATCTTTTTTTTTTTTTTATCATTAGAAATCACCCTGTCCAGTGTCCTCCCTTGACAGACATGGAAGTTCAGGTCCTGAGAGCCTGTAGAACTCGCCCAAGCTAATCCTGGTCTGACCTCTGGCTAGATGCAGCGCTATGAATAGCTGTTCCCCACTATCTAGATTTCTTCTTAGAACTCTGGAACTAGGTACACTCCTATGTGGTAGCACCACAGAAAGTTATATCTAATCCTATCAATAATGATACTAGTTTGTTCCCAATATGGAACCCATACTTTACTCTCCTTTACAAATACTCCCTTGTACCTAGCCTTTTGCTGTCGATCACTAAATTCAACTGATACATCTGAAAAAGGTACTTAACAATCTCAGCCCCCTTAGCCAATTGAGCTTGTCATGCTCCCATCTGTCATTCAAGGTCAATTCAGCCAACATTTATTGATGCCTGGTATTTACCACAAACTGCTCTCAACACTAAAAATACAAAAATGACCAAGGTCACACTGGGCTCATTGGCTAATGGAATGATGGACATGTGGACACATAACTATAAAAAATGTACATCTGAACTAGGGGCATGTACAAAGTGGATACCCTTCTAACAAAAACTATAATTACTTTGAAAAAGTGGAAATTGTTTAAACTACATCCTCAATTCACCAGAGAACTAATATGAAAATTATAAACAAAAATGATAATACCCCCCAACGCCTTCAGTTCCTTGATTTTTTTTAATTCACTCATAAATAATTTTAGAAGTGGGAGAAAAAAGTACACAGAAAATTATAAACAGGAACATATGACATGCTCTTAAATTCTATAGTCAGAGAGCTAGTGTGAAATTCACTGTCATGTCCAACTCTTTGCAACCCCATGGGCTGTAGCCCACCAGGCTCCTCTGTTCATGGGATTTCCCAGGCAAGAATACTGGAGTAGGTAGCCATTCCCTTCTCCAGGGATGACTCCCTTACCAACCCAGGGATTGAACCAGGTCTCCTGCATTGCAGGCAGATTCTTTACATCTAAGCCACCAGGGAAGCCCCTCAGAGAGCAAATATATACCCTTAAATGTTTTCATCAGTAATTGTAAAAGGATAAAAATATATAAACTAAAATCAAATGACTTAGAAAAATGAAATCAAATGACTTAGAAAAATTTTTTTAAATTATTAACAGAAATTAATATATTAGAAAAGAGTTGGTCTTATAAGTTGAAAATATATAAGCATTCAAAATTAGGGGAAAAAATATATAATCCATTGACTTGAAAATATTTTTACTCATTTAAGAATTTCATGTGACATAGTATAACAAATAAAAAAAAATCTTTGTAAAATAGATAATTTTATAAGAAAATGCAGATTACCAAAATTGTATGCAAAAGAAGTAGACAAGTTAAACAAATAAATGCCATGGAAGAAATTGGAAAAGTCTGCCAAGGGATTAAACCCAGATGGCTCTATGGGCAAATTCTTTCAAACTTTCAAGAAATCAACTATTCTATTGCTATATAAAATGTTCCAGACCATAAAATTTTTTTAAATCTTCCTTGTTTATTTTGTGAAGTTAGCATAACACCAATATAAAAATCTGACAAAGACAAAAACAGCACAATAAACAGTCTAACAAAACTTTGGACAATCTCATATTAGTAGAAGTGAAAAGATCAAAACTCTTCAAGGGTGGGTTAAGTACACTCATTATTCCCACTGTAATTGAAATTTTTTTCTAGACATTTAGCCAATACAGTAAGACAGGAAGAAATAAGAAATGCAAACAGTGAAAAGGAGACCAAATTGGCATTATTTGCATAAACTGATAGTCACCAATCCAGAAACTCAAGGGTAGTAAGCCACCAAAACAAATTACCCATTTAACTAGACAATTACAAAATAAATACATATATATATATATAACAATAACTCCTTAAAATAGCAGCAATAACCACTCAGTAAATATAATGCGTAAAGAGTTTTATTTCTAATAGCAACAAAAATACAAAGATTCTTGGAATAAATTTAGTGAAAATTGTGCAGGATCTTTATAAAGCTAATGATATGATTTACAAAAACCAATGAAGAATACTTGAGTATAGGAGTGCTATATATTGTGTCTGAAAGGTGAGATTTAATAATGTAAAGCTGTAAATTCTCCCCAAGTTAATGGACTTTTACTCAAAATCACAGAGAAAATTTGAAAAAAAAAAGTGGTTTTGAATTTCAAAAATTGTTTTGAAGAATCAAGCATAATGACAAGTTGAACTTCAGCTGCCAAAAGAAGTTATAAATCTAGTAAATAAAATAATACAGAACAGAACAATAAGAACCAAAACAGGCCCAACCAGATAAAAATTTAGTCTAGGAAATGTGTGACATTTCAAATGAACAAGAAAAATAAAATGTTTAAAAATGAGTTGTAGGACAACTATTTGAAATAAAATGTAAAATTCAATCCTTACCTTATATGGCATGCCAAAATTCCAAATGGATTTTTAAAACAAAATGTCAAAAAAATAATGAAAGAACAAAAATGTAGATGAACTTTGATCGATGGTGTGTACATAAAACTTTTCTATGAATAAAATTAAGGAGGAAGGAAGGAGGAGGGAAGGGAAGGAGGAAATATTACAGATTTAACTACATGAAAGCTAATTCTAGAAATAAAAATGACATAAACAAGCACTGAAGGCAAATATCAACATCATAAAAACTTTACAATATGAAACAGATAAAGAATTAACATTTATATAATCAGCTCTTGCAAATCTATAGGAAAAATTAAAATATTGCTAAAAATAAGCAAATGAGATAGACAAGCAATTCAGAAAAGGAAAAACCACAAATAATATAGAAGTATTTGAAATGGTTGGCTTCAATAATAACCAAATAAATTCAAGGTAAACAGAGCACTACATTTCATTTAATTTCAAAAATTGAAATACCCAAGTCTGGTGAGGATACAGGGTAATGACTTTCTTAAATATATTTTGTTGGCAGAGTTGTAAGTTAATGCAATTCTGAGGAACAATTTAGTAATATGTGTAAAAAACTACACAGATATTCACCACTTTAACTTAGGATTTCCACCTCTCCAGTTTTACCCAAAGAAAATGAACAAAGCTGCTTACAAACATATGCATACAAGAATATTCTCTTTAGTATGACTTCAATAGAGCAGAGTTTGAATCCTCCAAAATATATACTCAGGCCCCGATTAAATGACTTACAGCATATCCACATGCAAACTCATTAATATTTTATCTATATATAATCTAATGACTTAAACAGTTAGAACCTGACATGGAACAACGGACTGGTTCCAAATTGGGAAAGGAGTACGTCAAGGCTGTGTATTGTCACCTTGCTTATTTAACTTATATGCAGAGTGCATCATGTGAAATGCCAGGCTGGATAAAGCACAAGCTGGAATCAAGATTGCCGGGAGAAGTATCAATAACCTCAGATATGCAGATGACACCACCCTTATGGCAGAAAATGAAGAGGCACTAAAGAGCATCTTGAGGAAAGTGAAAGAGGAGAATAAGAAAGCTGACTTAGAACTCAACTTTCAAAAAATGAAGATCATGGCATCTGGTCCCATCACTTCATGACAAATAGATGGGGAAACAATGGAAACAGTGAGAGACTTTATTTTCTTGGACCCCAAAATCACTGCAGATGGTGATTGCAGCCATGAAGTTAAAAGATGCTTGCCCCTTGGAAGAAAAGCTATGACCAACCTAGACAGCATATTAAAAAGCAGAGACATTACTTTGCCAACAAAGGTCCATCTAGTCAAAGCTATGGTTTTTCCAGCAGTCACGTATGGATGTGAGAGTTGGACCATAAAGAAAGCTGAGCACCAAAGAATTGATGCGTTTGATCTGTGAACTTGGAGAAGACTCTTGAGAGTCCCTTGGACTGTAAGGAGATCCAACCAGTCCATCCTAAAGGATATCAGTCCTGGGTGTTCATTGGAAGGACTGATGCTGAAGCTGTAACTCCAATACTTTGGCCACCTCATGTGAAAAACTGACTCATTGGAAAAGACCCTGATGCTGGGAAAAATTGAAGGCAGGAGGAGAAGGGGATGACAGAGGATGAGGTGGTTGGGTGGCATCACCGATTCAATGAACATGAGTTTGAGCAAGCTCTGGGAGTTGGTGATGGACAGGGAAGCCTGGCATGCTGCAGTCCACGGGGTTGCAAAGAGTCAGACGTGACTGAGCAACTGAACTGAACTGAACTGAATCTAATGACTGGAGAAGGAAATGGCAGCCCACTCCAGTATTCTTTCTTGGAAAATCCCATGGACAGAGAAGCCTGGCAGCAGGCTATATATAGTTCATATGGTCGCAAAGAATTGGACGTGACTGAAGTAGATTAGTCTGCCTGTAACCTAATGACACAAGAAAATGTCCAAGATACATCGCTAAGGAAAATGTTACAAAGCAGTGTGCAGAATACAGCCTTACTGGTGCTTTAAGTTTTCAATCATGAGATTTTTTATTTAGTGTCTATCTTGTTCACTCTCACACTGCTAGAATATTCTCACCTCTGGCTGCATGTTAGAATAATCTGGAACACTTTTATAAAATACCCCTGCCTGGGCTCCACCCCCAAAATATTAAAACAGCATTTCTGCAGATGTTAGTTGTTTTGTTCTTTTTTTTTAATTTCTTCAAGTGATTCTAATGTGCAGCCAGTGTTAAAACTACTTCTGTGTACAACAGTGATTCTCAACCTGGGCAATTTTGAACCAATGGTATATTTGGCAATATCTGCAGACAGTTTGATTTGCGTCCAAACCTGGATTTAAGGATTCTACTGGTGTCTGATGGGTCGGGGCCGGGTTTCACGGGGGGAATTTATCACTCTGAAAGTTAAAGTTACAACTCCCAGTATCTCAGAATTTAACAGCATTGGCTTCCCAGGTGGTGCTAGTGGTCAAGAATCCACCTGACCGTTCTGGAAACATAAGAGATGCGTGTTCAATCCCTGGGTTGGGAAGATCCCCTGGAGGAGGGCAGAGCAACCTACTCCAATATTCTTGCATGGAGAGTTCTATGAACAAAGGATCCTGGCAGGCTACAGTCCATAGGGTTGCAAAGAGTTATACATGACTAAAACAATTTAGCACGCAGCACGAAGGAAAGGTCATCAAAGAGATACTTAGGTTAAAATGAAGCCTTACCATAGGCCTAAGTCCAGTATGACCCTGTATTTATAAGAAGAGAGACACCAGGAACACAAATGCACAGAGAAAAGGCCAGGAGACAGCAGCCATCTGCAGGCCAAGGGGAGAGGCCTCAAGTGAAACCAACACCCCCAACACCTTGTTCTTGGACTTCCAGCCTCCAGAATGGTAAGAAAGTAAATGTCTACTGCACAATCCCCCTACTCTGGCATTTTATTATGGCAGCCTTAGGGAACAGGGATGCTGGCTAGATTTCATAAAATGCATGGGACATTCTCCACAACAAAGAATTATCTGACCCCAAAATGTCAATCATGCCAAGGTTGAGAAACACTGCTTTAGAACCTAGCTTGGTGTCAAGTGTAGATAGATAAGCAACAAATATTTTCTTGAGTGAGATATTCAGTGGGTAAAAATCAGCAGGATTTGGTCACCAGTTGAATGGAAAGAGAGAGCCACAGGGAAGAGTCAAGAATGGTGACCACGACTTCCCTGGTGGTCCAGTGGTTAAGAATCAGCCTGCCAATGAGAGGGACACAGGTTCGATCCCAGGTCTGGGGAAGATTCTACATGCCGCAGAGCAACTAAGCCCACGTGCCGCACTACTAAAGCCTGAGCACCTAGAGCCTGTGTTCCACAACGAGAGGCCACTGCAACGAGAAGCCCGAGCACCACAAGGAAGAATAGCCCCGGCTCACCGCAACTAGCGAAAGTCCAAGTGCAGCAGCAAAGACCCAGTGTAGCCAAAAATTAACAATTTAAAAAAAAAAAAAGAGGAAGAATGGTGACAAGATTTATGTTTGGGCTGACGAGGTGAGTGGGGAAGGCAGAATGCAGCAGGATGGCCAGGGTGGAGTCAGGAATCAGGTGGAAGCGGAAGTGGGCATCCAGCGGAGGTGTTCAGTGACCAGTCAGAAATGGACTGCTGGAAATAGAACAAGGCATTGCCAGTGTGCAGGGAGAGAGGTTCAGCTGCTGCGAGGAAATAAGATAGCCCCCAGGGGAGCATCTAGAATGAGCGAAGTACCAACAAGGGAACCTTGAAGATCAGTAATATTTAAAGGGAAGGCAGAGGAAAAAAGGAGCCTGCCCATCAGATAAAGGAAGAAAAAAGAGGCCAATTAAGAACCTTCATCTGAGGGCAGCCCTGACAGCTATAATAATCTTACGTGTTAACCTGCCTAGGCTGTAGCACCCAATTAATCAACCAAACACTAATCCAGGTGTTGCTGTGGACATATTTTATAGATGTGGTTAGTATCTCCAATCAGTTGACTTTAAGTAAAGGATATCATCCTAGATAGCATGAGCCTCATCCAGTCAGTTGAAAGGCCATAAGAGCTAAACTGAAGTTTCCTGAGGAAGTAGAAATTCTGCCTCAAGACTGAAGCACCAGCTCCTACCTGAGTTTCCAGCCAGCTAGCCAGCCGTACAGATTTCAGACTCGCCAGGGCCTACAACTTCATAAACCAATTCCTTGTTGTTTCTCTGAAGAGCCCTGACTGAAGCCAAGAAAAGGTCAGAACTGATGGATCCATCCTGCACCTTTATGCACTGGCTTTGACATATATGAGTGAAAAAAGAGGTCACTCCACACCCACGATGAGAACTCAGGAGAGGAGAAATTGAGGAAAGAGAGAAGAGGTCTGGGAGGGAGAGCACAGGAAGATTTCGAAAATGCGCGCCTGCCTGTGGAAATGAGGAGGGGCCAGGACGAGGGAACACAGGCAGACCAAGTCAGGATAAGGGCGCCCGGCTGTCCCACACTACCTCTGCTATCATTTGTGGGCACTCACCATATTCAGTGTCATCTGAAGCAGTTTACACTCATTAACTGTCACCATGAACCTTCTTGAGGGAGTTTTCATCTTTATTTTGCAAACATGGCAACTGGACCTAAGAGGAACTAATTACACTAGATCCTTCACTAGAATGTAGGGGAGCCCAGATCCAAATTCAGTCTCCTCCAACTCCACACTTGTGTTGTTGACCACCAAGCTGTTATTTCACGAATTACTTGATGGAAATGTTAGGAGTACAGAAAATGGAGTTCTAATGCTGATTCTGCCCTGATTGGCTGCAGGGCATCTACAGGCAGATGGTGGAGGGGTTTGAGTGGGTAGAAGTCATCTGCTATGATGGAACAGACCAGCCTTTGGCATCAGACACCTGGATCTGGATCTGAAGTCTACCATTTATTGGTTGGGTAGCCTGGGGCCAGTTTCTTACTCTCCCATGATTTAGCCTCATCTTTAAAACAAAGATTAATGATACCTACCTTTAAAAGATTGTAATTTCTGAGACAGCATCCATAAAGCACAGAGCACATAGTAAGTATTCAAAAATGATAGTTTAATTTCATCCTCAATTTTTCTCTGGTCCATTCTACCCCCTACAGCTTTGGACTGGTCCAGTAAGATGACAAATCCAAACATCCTTGATAAATTCAGGGCATCATCATTACGGGAGGAAAGGATGCAAACTTTGTGCTTTATATAAAACTCAGCCACCAACTGGGGCTTCCCTGATGGCTCAGATGGTAAAGAATCTGCCTGTGATGCAAAAGATCTGGGTTTGATCTCTGGGTCCAGAAGGTCCCCTGGAGAAAGGAATGACAAGCCACTACAGTGTTCTTGCCTAGAGAATTCCATGGACAGAGGGGCCTGGCAAGCTATAGTCCATGGGGTCGCAAAGAGTTGGACATGACTGGCGACTAACAACAAGTAAGTCATGTAAACCCACGTACCTCAGTTGCCCATTTTAAATGTAGACATAGTGAACATTAGGTTTATGAGGACAAATGAGTGCAGTTTTTAATTATTACAAATTGTATTTCGGGTCATATGGTTGTTTTGGACTTCTAAACAGCCAGGTGACATCCCAGGCTCCCCCCATTTCCATATCCTACAGTGGGATATCATTCCCTCATATCAGTTTGTCTCCTCAAGGATACACTAGCTCGAACTTTACAGAATTTTCTTTTATTCCTTCAACTTCTGACACCATGAACAACTCAAGCCTGGCTTTCCCTGTCATCTTCTCCCCCAGAGTTGCCATATGGCTGAGCCGATGTCCTTCCTCTACTTCCTTTCTTGTTACTACAGGTCCAGTAGTATTGCACAAACATGCTCAACGGGAAGGGTCAAGCTCCATTTCAAGCCTGAGGTCTGGGATTACATCAAATCCGTAACGTTTATCTGCCTTTGCCATCAGCCAAATACTTCCCAATTTAGGTCTCACTCACATCAAGACTGAGTTATCTGGGCTGCCACATGCCCTGCTCTCTCCTCCATTTTTCTCACTTAATTTCAAGGGTAACAGCTCCCAAACCCACTTAGGCCCATGTAATGGTCACAGACAGCATGGCTACTGGGGGCCAGGCAGCATTTCTACCTGAAGCAGCTGCGGGGGCTCTCCGCAGTAAGCAGGCCATTTCTGTTGGGCTGGAAGGTGGGGAGACCTGCATAAAAGACTTTTTGTCTCAATTAAGTAAGAAGCTGATTTGAGCCCCATTTCCAATGTGTCTCATTCTCCCTTGCCTTGGGCACACAGTGAATATCATTCTCACATGAGAGAACCCCTCCATTATTCCATGCACAGCCCTAACTTAGGGGCAGAGAGATACTGACTTGCCCCAAACACCACCAGTCTTGTGGGATTCCACTTAGGAGATGACCCCTGCCAGCAGATGTCGTGTCTTCCTTTTCTCTCACCTCTGTGCTCATAAATTCATTTTATTGCCACTATCTACGAGGAATAATTGGGTACATCCCCAGTGCTTAGGGCAGTGCCTGAAACCCAAGAGATACTTTATAAATATTTTTGTAATGAATAAATACATAAATGATGCACAAATTAAAAGTTCAAGTGGGGGTTAGAAGGGAAAACAGAGTTTGGGGTTTAGTTTTGTTTGGTTTTGTTTTGTATTTAAATCAAAGAGGAGAAGAAAGAACTATAATTTGGGCTCCAAATTAGAAGGCAGCTAGGCCTAGGAAAAAGTAAGTCATTTATTTGACCATTTGGGGGTCTAATGATGGACCAGCAGGTACCCACTGTTGACAGCTCAAGGCATGGCTCTAGAAATCTTCCTGGTCCAAGAAGTCTCATCCACCAGATTAGGGCTTCTCTCCTGCAGCCTCTGTGCTTCCCTTCTGCCTTGTTTTGCTCATCCCGCTCCACGTACACAACCTGAACGAGGTTACTTAACCCTGACAGCTTTCTCTAGGGAGCAATTAGAGCCTTTAAGATCTTACCTATGCTTCACCAGAAGTCTTCTCATTAAATAGTTACTTAATATGTTCCCGGGGCCTAAGACATTAAGATTTAAAGGAAACAATTGACTGCTTTTTTCCATGCCAAATCAGACCGTTGTTTAACGTGGTGAGAGCTACCACTGAGGTTACTGAAGTAGAAAAAGGGGGTCATATGTTGCTGGAGAAAAGAAGTTAGCTGGGAAATTAAAAGCAAGACAAGCTTAGGGACTGAATGAGTCACTGCGATGTCCTCAGGAATCAGGCTTTGCAGGAGTCTGAAAGTGAGACCTGAACTGGCCTCTGGAAGTTCCAGAGCATCTCTGTACTGTATCTCAGTCAGACAGGAGCTACCGGAGAGACGCCTGCCAAGGGAGGGAGGCTTCCTGGAGAAAGAAGTCCTGACTTGCCTAGAAGGATGGCAGGTCTGACTGGGAGGGGAAGCAGAAGACAAAAATACAGCACTGTGTACAAGGGGTGAGAGACAGCAGGGCTGGAAGCTTGTTTTGAAGCAGGAGATGAAGTTCTCCTTTCTGACTAGGCCTGACTCTGGTGAGAGAATCTCACCATTCGTGGGAAAGTGCTTTGGGAAACACCAAAGTGTCTGACTTATGTGGGGAATTCATTACTGAGTCATCTTAGAGTTCTGACTTGTGATCATGGTTCCAGTTTATTAAATATTTATCCAAAATTTCTAAATGGGATTATGTCAGATCAGAAAATGGAGATAGATGTCATCTCCTTCAAACCTGAAATGTACTAACTCAGGACAGAAAGAGGCCTTCTAAACGGGTGGGGATGGACCAACTCATCTGTTTATTGTCCAGCTCAAGATAAATGGAAAACATCCCTGGATCCCTCTAGACACATATGGCTTTCTGTTTACCAGAACTTTATCAGAGAGAATTCTTCACTTTTCTGAGCCGTGAGTTTATGCAGGCATCAGGATAACTCAGTAATTATGTCTCCACACAAACAAAACTGGGATGATATTTTGCTTTCCCATCATTTGCCATGAAGGCCTTTTCTCTTTGCAGGGTGGGGTACAGCCAGAAAGACCAAGAAGACGTGTTTGTTCTGGAGTCCTTGCCTGCTCACGGGGACACCACACCCAGTACACCCTCTGCCATGGCTAGTGGGTGCCGCCATCCTTGGTGATTACTCCATTTCAAAGGCTACCTTCCTGGGCACCACTCTTTGCAGGGGCCCAACAAGGTCACCTAGGCCTTTTGTTCTAAGTAAGATTCTAAATTTTAAGTCGGATCCTATGCAGACACTGCCTGCAAGCAACATTAGCCACGTCTTTACCAGTCATTCCTATATTTGAAAATATTCCCACAATATCAGTCCTGCCTCTTCACTGTACTCACAACTTAAACTCCCAGCTCCTTTTGCAACTGAGATGCAGGCCTGTGATCCAGCTCTGTCATCATACACATCCATATAAGACTTTGTTCTTGAAATGAGGAAGTGAGCAACACAAGGAACCAGGCTCTGCCAAGGGAATCCCTTTGCCAGATTTCGTAGCAGCAGAGGCATCAGGCCTTAGGACACTAAGTCCAGCTCCAGACACAGAAGTGACAGTACTACCAGAGACAGCAGTCCATGCAGCTGAGATGACGGGTCCCTGGCATTCAATTCTCAGCAGCTGCAATGGTGATTTCATCTTCAGACGAATTCTGCAGTGTTGGGGCACTTCTGGAAGCTTCTCCCCCAACTCTCAATGATTTTAAGGAGGTGAGAGGGAACCAAATATCATTAATAAATACATTTTCTTCTTGAAACAGCCAGAGTGGTTTCTGTTGCCTTCAATTAAGAACACTGACAACAGGAATTTCTGAAGCTGAGGGGACAGGAACTCGGGGCACACAGAACTTTGACAGCTGGCTATGCTCTGTGCAGGGTGCTCTCCTCTCCTGCTGGTGACAGGGTAGAGGAAAGGGGCCATCCCTTCCTGGGGAATATAGGGGAGATATGGGCAGGGGCTATCCCTGCTTTTCAACAGAAGGCAACCTCATAAGCTAAGGCGAATTCTCCTTTAAATCAGTGATATCTGCAGATGTAAGTTCCTTTGACGCCCGTCTAAAGCTATGTAACACAGAAAAGCTTCAAAATGTGACCTCAGACCAAGTTAAGCTTCAATAATCTCCCTTATCCCTCCCTTCCCCAGTCCCAGCTTGATCTTTACTTCGACTCTTTCCAGACTCCCAGTTACCTCCTGTCTCAAACTCCTCTCTCCCACCAACCTCAGTCAAACTTGCAACCAACTCCTTTAAAGTGTAACAGCTAAAAGTGGCTAAGAGTATTATCCTTTGCCTGTAGTATTTGCATGATACAGGAATCAAAGACTTGGACTAAAAGAACAAGACCTCCTGGTGAAATTCCAAGCATCAGCCCAGTCAGTAAAGGAAATCTGTTTGACTTGTTTCTATTTTTATTTGTTTGTTTGTTTGTTTTTGCAATGAGGACTTCCCAGCGTGATTACAAAGCCATTACACAGGAAGGAAGGAGTCTAACATTTATTAAAAGGTCCCATGCTGGATGCTTTTTCTAACAGTGCCACATCTACCCCCTGCCTTCAGGACTTCAGCTGCATCAACCACCTTGTGGCTCCTCCAACATGCCAAGCACTCTCTAACCTCAGGTCTCTGCACTCACCAGTGCTTCTGCCTGAAGCACTCTTTGCCCAGATATTCACA
This sequence comes from Bos indicus x Bos taurus, assembly GCF_003369695.1. Lineage (NCBI taxonomy): Eukaryota > Metazoa > Chordata > Mammalia > Artiodactyla > Bovidae > Bos > Bos indicus x Bos taurus. Next base: position 42,762,923 of record NC_040086.1, read on the forward strand.
CGGCTCACTCCCTCACTACCTTAAGGTCTCTGCTCATATATCCTTAATTAGAAATACCTTCTCTGACTGCATACCCCTAACCCCCTTACTCCTGGTATTCTTATTCCCCCTTACTTATAAGTTCTCCATATCACTAATCGCCATATAACACACTTGCTTATTAATTTACTGTCTAGCCCTCTCCACTCCCTCCACCACCAGAATGTAAGTTCAGTAAAGGCAAGGATGTTTTCCTTTTCCCAGCACCTAGAATAATCATTGGCCTGAAGTAAGTGCTCAATAAAAATTTTTGAATAATTTAAATTTATACAGAATGTGAGAGTTGGACTACAAAGAAAGCTGAGAGCTGAAGAATTGATGTGTTTGAACTGTGGTGTTAGAGAAGACTCTTGAGAGTCCCTTGGACTGCAAGATCAAACCAGTCAATCCTAAAGGAAATCAGTCTTGAATATTCATTGGAAGGACTGATGCCAAAGCTGAAACTCCAATACTTTGGCCACCTGATGGAAAGAACTGACTCATTGGAATAGACCCTGATGCTGGGAAAGATTAAAGGCAGGAGGAAAAGGGGATGACAGAGGATAAGATGGTTGGATGGCATCACCAACTCTATGGACATGAGTTTGAGCAAGCTCCAGGAGTTGGTGACGGACAGAGAAGCCTGGCGTTCTGCAATCCATGGGGTCTCAAAGAGTCAGACATGACTGAGTGACTGAACTGAGCTGAACTGATACAGAATGATGTAACCATCATTCTCATTTTCAGAAAAAAAATAATTATGTTCAGAAAAATTAAATGAGTTACTCAAGGTCCCCAACTAACCCATCATGAAGCCTGCACCCAAGCCTAACTCTTTACATCAACAAAGACCAAGCTTGCTCACCCTCCACCATTCTAGGCAAGTTAATCACAGAAATCATAGATAGGATCAAAGCCCAGTTCCTTAGTAACTTCCCAGCCCCTTCCTGGAGGCTTATGCTTGTATTGCTCAAGGTAACATGGGTTGCTGCATCTGATAAACCTTCATTTCTAAGTGGATTAATACAATAAATGAATCTGACACCCATGTTCCTGGTAGGAATGTTCTCCAACTGACGAATCAGGGATACAGGCTCTTTCTAACTTGTGAGTCCACCATCTCTGTCACATGGCTAACAAGATTGCCCCAGGAATCATTCCAGCCAGCTTTAAGGAGAAAAAGGCATGAAGATCAAATTGGGACTTCTGCTCACACTGCATTGGCTAGCACTCAGTCACACGACTAACTCAGCTGCAAAGGAGTCTGGGAAATGTAAAGTGTGATTGCGAGCCCAGGAAGAGGAGAAAGGGGTTATGGTGATCGATTACTAGCTTTAATAAGATCTAAGTGCATCTTCTATTAACAACTCAGATGTTCATGTGCCCAACTACTGAATGTGGAAACACCATGCAAAATGGTGAACCACCATAGAGTTCAGGTGTCTTGGGTTCAAATTCCAGGCCCACCACTGAGCACTTGCTTGAACTAAGCGAGGTTACTCAGCTCTCTAAGTCTCAAGTTCCTCAACTATAAAATGGGGACCGTAATAGCATCTATTTCATCAGGTTTTATAGAAGAAAAGCTGAGGAAATGCCAGGTGGGTATGTAACACAGTCTTGACACATGGCTATTATTAGGGGGAAGATGTTCAGAAGAGGGGTATCCAGCTTCTTTTCCCAGTATTCTTCCCTTTAAGCTAGCCAGTGGTCCAGAGAGCCATTCTAGGTCTCAATGCTTAAATGAGACAAGTGTTGTCCCCACTTGACAAGTGACCTGTGAGTCCTCTCTGTTGCATCCTACTGATGGTTTCTGACAAATCCCCCAGTATCTGTTTGCATAAGTAAGTTTGAAATGCCCTTTCCATTAACAGAGGAGCTCTGCTATTAACTAATTACACTTTGGCTTTTCCTGTGTTTGCTGCCATGCCAGGGAGAAGAGGCCAAGTGTGAAGTGGCCTTTGGCACAGTACAAAGGCTTCTGCAGATTAGGATGGGTGGGGGTTGGTGTGGGTGTGGGGGCTGCTGTTTTCTCTCCTTTCCTTTCTACAAATCTGGTTGTTGGGAAAGAAGCCTGCTGAAAAGAGGACCCCTAGAGGAGCTGCTCTGAATTCCCCAAAGGAATTGGAGAAGCTTAGATTTTTAGAAAAATATTGATGTTCAAAAAAAATTAGATGAACTGCTCAAGGTCACCAAGCAAATACGAGGTTTGATTATGGTAGGGTCCTGATGGGAAAAGTTGAGTCTCAGACACTGATTCTGATCCCATGATCAACGTCTGCAGGAGTGGCCTGTACAGTCCCACCTTCTTCTGTGTCTTCCTGAATATTGGTAAAGAAAAAAAAAAAAAAACAAACTTGGTTTTGGAATGAGTCACTAGTGAGTTCAGATCCAAGCTCTGCCACTCAGACAAGTTATATAACCTCTGAATCTCAGCTTCCCTACCTATAAAGTAAAAATATCTTTCTTAAGGGGATACCCCAGGATTAACTGTGAGAAAGGTGACTCAAAGTAGCTATCAAGTAAATGCCAGTAGGTAGAAGCTTCCTACTCTCCCCTCTATCCTGAGATCTCTCATGGCTGTAGACTTTGATGTCACCCAGAGTGAAAATGTTCTTAAGGTATCACCCATCTCTGATGTGTTATCATTTTAATATGAGGCAGTGGATAGCTGAGGGGTGGAGAAGCTTGCCACACCTTGAATGAGATGCAGATATCTCTAATACACTGACACAGCCCAACAGAAACTCACTTAGTAGGATCTGAAGAGACCTCTTGGAGACAACTCCTACTGAGTGAAGGAGCTAGAAATTATGTACTTTTCCCAGGAGAAAGCTTTTGGCACAGAAAGGGATAAGAGGTTTTGAGCTGGAGTCAATCAAATATATCCCTCTCCCAGCTACATGGATAGGTGTCGAGGTCCTGGATATAGAAAATAAATAAAATAGAACTGTGCTCCACTTGCAGTTAGGGTGCATAAAATCACGAGGGACTGTTGCTACCACGCTAACAATGAGAACAAGACAGCTAAGTGAAAAATCACAATTGTTTAAAAATCATCAGAGAACTGAAGATGCAAAGAAGGGAAAATTAACTACATTTCAGAAAGCAATGACCCCCTCCTGACAAGAAGAGAGCCTTAATGCTTTCATCATTGGTGAAGATACAGACGAACAGAAATCTGCCATGCATAGGGGTAAGGAGAAACCTGTCAAACTTTTGGTAAACTTATAGTGGTGAATGGGTTGGCATGGGACCATGCACAGTCCTAACTTAGGGGCAGAGGGATACTGACTTGGCTCAAACACCAGCAGTCTTATGGGATTCCACTTAGGAAATGCCCCATGCCAGACCATGAATCCACTCATACCCATTGACTCAGTCTTGTTGTTCTCATCTACACCCAGAGTTTAGTATGCTGAGGGCTGGGGGTTAGGGCAAGAGGAATGAGACAGATCCTTCTGAGGTACCGAGGGCCTTCCCAAAGTGCAAGGCTGAAGCCAGAGGTTTGAGAAAAATCCTTCCAGGGCACTTGGAGCCTCTGTCAAGTGCATTACAGCCATTCTCCAAAATATGTGCACAAGGCATCTGAGTGGAGAGATATCTCTCAAGATGCAGAAAGCTGAGGGTAAAATTAGAACCCAAAGAGAATGCTTTCATATGTACATTTTATATTTCTAAAAGATAAAGAATTTTTTGTGATCTCATCAGTGCCCAGATTCCAAACCCTGATAAGGAGAGTTCTGATTCTTTCCTCACATTGTTTTAAGGCAGTGGTAAAATGAATCTAACTTCAGCTGCAATCAAGCCCAGACTCAGTTGAACTACTCAGATGAGATTGACTCATCTCTCAACACATGCTCTCAGAAAAAAAAGAGATGATCCCCTTCACTGGAGGTGACTTTTTTACTTTAAGGATCCCCAATCCCCAGGACATGGGCCAATACTGGTCCATGGCCTGATACTGGTCGATGGCCTGTTAGGAATCAGGCCACATAGCAGGAAGTGAGCCACAGGCAAGAGAGTCAAGCTTCATCTACATTTACAGATGTTCCCCATTGCTCACATTACCGCCTGAGCTCCACTTCCTGTCACATCAGCCACAGTATTAGATTCTCATAGATTCTTATACATCACAATGTAATGTGATGTGTATAAGAAATAAAGTATACAATAAATGTGATATGCTTGAATCATCCTGAAACCACCTGCCAGCACACCCTCCAGTTCATGGGAAAACTGTCTTCCACAAAACCAGTCCCTGGTCCCAAAAAGGTTGGGGACCACCGATTTACTTAATTTCTGCTGCTGCTGCTGCTGAGTCACTTCAGTCGTGTCCGACTCTGTGCGACCCCATAGATGGCAGCCCATCAGGCACCCCCGTCCCTGGGATTCTCCAGGCAAGAACACTGGAGTGGGTTGCCATTTCCCTCTCCAATGCATGAAAGTGAAAAGTGAAAGTGAAGTCACTCAGTCGTGTCCGACCCTTAGCGACGCCATGGACTGCAGCCTACCAGGCTCTTCTGTCCATGGGATTTTCCAGGCAAGAGTATTGGAGTGGGGTGCCATTGCCTTCTCCATACTTAATTTCTACTGTTGTTCTATACAAAATATCCCATATATCAAAATATATGAAAGCTGCAAAGAAGCAAGGAAATATTACCCATGTTCAAAAGAAGAAATAGTCAACTGAATCATATTGAGATGGCCCAGGTAGAGACTTTAAAACAACAGTGATAAATATTTCAAAGAAGTCAGTGGGAAAAAATATATGCATGAATAATTTCAGAAGAGAGAAAAAAACTATTAAAAAAGACCCAAAGGAAATAAAAGAAGTGAAATATATGATATCAAAAGTAGAGTTTATTTAATGGACTTAACATCAAATTTGATATAGCAGAGGAATAGATTAGTAAACTTAAACATAAATCAATAGAAATTACCCAAACAAAAAGTGAAATAAGGATGGGGAACACATGTATACCTGTGGCAGATTCATTTTGATATTTGGCAAAACTAATACAATTTGTATTAAAAATAAAATAAAATTAAAAAATAAATAAATAAAATTAAAAAAAAAAAGAAGAACTCTGGGATAACAACAAAAGGTATAGAAAACATGTACTTGAAGTTCTAGAAGGAAAAGAGTGCAATAAAAGGGTAAGTATGTTTTTTATTATTTTTAAAGAAATAACAACCAAGTACTTGCCAAAATAAACCCATAGATACAAGAAGCTCAAAGAATCCAAGTAGGATAAATACAAAGAAAATCACACCTAGCTGTACTTAAACTGCTGAGACTCAAAGAGAAAATTCACAAAAATAGCCAGAGGAAAAATGATACATTACTCACAGGGAACAACAATGAGTATGAAGCCAGAAAACTGGAACAACTTTATAGTGCTATAAGGAAAAGAGAAAAAACTATCAACTTAATATTTCATATCCTGCAAAAACAGAGGCAATATGCAAATATTTTCAGAGAGAAACAAAAATGGAGACAGTTTGTCTCCAGCAGACCAGTACTACAAGAAATGTCCCCTTCAAAATGCTTTATATATGTATAAAATATATGTGTGTGTGTGCAAGTGTATAACATATATTTGTTTCTGCACATGTGTAAATGTGTAGAGAGAGAGAGATCTATCCAAACACTTATATATACATATATATGTATATATTTTTTATGTGTGTGTGTGTATATATATATAAAGAGAGAGAGAGAGATACTGAGACAAATAGGCAGAGGGTGTGTATATATATATATATATATATATATGTAAAAACTTACTGATTTAAAAAAATACAACTGCAATAATGATGATTCATTATGAGGTTTATAGCACAAATAGGGAGAAGGCAATGGCACCCCACTCCAGTACTCTTGCCTGGAAAATCCCATGGATGGAGGAGCCTGGTAGGCTGCAGTCCATGGGGTCTCAAAGAGTCGGAGACAACTGAGCGACTTCCCTTTCACTTTTCACTTTCATGCATTGGAGAAGGAAATGGCAACTCACTCCAGTGTTCTTGCCTGGAGAATCCCAGGGACAGGGGAGCCTGGTGGGCTGCCGTCTAAGGGGTCACACAGAGTTGGACACAACTGCAGTGACTTAGCAGCAGCAGCACAAATAGAAATAAAATATATGAAAACAAAAGTACAAAGGCAAAAGGCAGGTAAATGGATCACTGTTTTAAGGTCCTTACATTATTCATAATGTGTGAATGTATTTGAAGGTAGATTGTGATCACTTAAAGATACATACTTTAATTTCTAAAGTGCATATGTTATAAAAAAAAATTACACAAAAAGTATAGCTAAAAAGTCAATAGAGAAGACAAATCAGAAAACTAAAAAATACTTGATTTACCCAAAAGAATACAGAAAGAAAAAAAAAGAAACAAAGAACATATGGTGGAAAAACCAAAATGGTAGACTGAAACCCACTCATACATTTAATTACATTAAATAAAAATAGATTGAACACACCAACTGTAAGGCATAAATTGCCAGACTGGATAACAAAGTAAGACTTACCTATATGTTATTTTAAAGTAACATATGTTAAATGTAAAGACACAGATAGAATGAAAGGAAGCATAAAAAAGCTCATGTGCTATATTAAAATCAGACCAAGTAGATTTAAGACAAAACGTTTTACCACAGACAAAGAGAGCATCTCATAATGATAAATGGGATCAATTCATCAGGAACACCTAATAACCCTAAGTGTGTACATACTCAAAACAGGGTTTCAAAATTCACAACACGGAAATTGACAGAACTAAAGAGAAAAAATAGAGAAATACACATTTATAGTTGGAGATTTTAACACCCTTCTCTATTTTTACTGATACAAAAATGGATCAAAAAATCAGCAAGGATATAAGAGTTGGACACCACTTTTAAGCAACTTGACATAATTGACATTTATAAAACACTACTACCCAAACCTACAAATAGTCCATTAATTCCAGGAGCATCTAAAACATTTGCCAAGATAGGCTACATGGTGGGACATAAAACAAATCTGAAAAGTTTACCAAAGACTCAGAATCATATCAAAGCATCAAAATACAATTCTGTGATCACCGAAGAATTAAGCTAAATAGGAATTACAATAAGATAACCTAGAAAATATTGAAATGTTTCAAAATTTAAATACCCACTTTTTATTGAAGACTTCCAATGTTATATTAGTTTCAGGTGTACAATATAGTGATTTGATATAAGTGAAGAGGAACTCAAAAGCCTCTTGATGAAAGTGAAAGTGGAGAGTGAAAAAGTTGGCTTAAAGCTCAACATTCAGAAAACGAAGATCATGGCATCCGGTCCCACCACTTCATGGGAAATAGATGGGGAAACAGTGGAAACAGTGTCAGACTTCATTTTTCTGGGCTCCAAAATCACTACAGATGGTGACTGCAGCCATGAAATTAAAAGACGCTTACTCCTTGGAAGGAAAGTTATGACCAACCTAGATAGCATATTCAAAAGCAGAGACATTACTTTGCCAACAAAGGTTCATCTAGTCAAGGCTATGGTTTTTCCTGTGGTCATGTATGGATGTGAGAGTTGGACTGTGAAGAAGGCTGAGCGCCAAAGAATTGATGCTTTTGAACTGTGGTGTTGGAGAAGACTCTTGAGAGTCCCTTGCACTGCCAGGAGATCCAACCAGTCCATTCTGAAGGAGATCAGCCCTGGGATTTCTTTGGAAGGAATGATGCTAAAACTGAAACTCCAGTACTTTGGCCACCTCATGTGAAGAGTTGACTCATTGGAAAAGACTCTGATGCTGGGAGGGATTGGGGGCAGGAGGAGAAGGGGACAACAGAGGATGAGATGGCTGGATGGCATCGCTGACTCGATGGACGTGAGTCTGGGTGAACTCTGGGAGTTGGTGATGGACAGGGAGGCCTGGCGTGCTGCGATTCATGGGGTCGCAAAGAGTCGGACACGACTGAGCGACTGATCTGATCTGATACATCACAAAATGATCACCACAATAAGTCCAGTTTATTTGCACTATACCAAGTTATCACATTACTCCCTATACATTACAACCCCAAAATCTATTTTATAATGGGGAGTTTTTGCCTCTTGATACCCTTTATCTATTTCACTTATTCCCCACCTTCTCCCCTCTGGCAACCACCAGTTTTTTCTCTGTATCTATGAGTTGTTTTTGTCTCACTATATTTGTTCATTTATTTTTTCAGATTTCACAAGTAGGTGAAATCATACAATATTTATCTGTCTCTGTCTTATTTCATGGAACATCCACTAGCTCCATCCATGTTATCATAAATGGCAAGATTTCATTCTTTTTATGGATGAGTAATAGTCAATTGTATATATATATATATAATATATATGTCTTTATATATTGCATCTTCTTCATCCATTCATCTCTTAGTGGGTATTTGGGTCATTTCCATATCTTGGCCATTGAAAATAATGCTGTGATGCATGTTAGGGTGCATGTGTGTGTGTGTGTTTAGTCACTCAGTCATGTCTGACTCTTTGCAACCCCATGGACTATAGCCTGCCAGGCTCCTTTGTCCATGGGGCTTCTCCAGGCAAGAATACTGGAGTGAGCTGCCATGCCCTCTTCCAGGGGATTCTCCCAACCCAGGGATCAAACCCAGGTCCTCCACATTGCAGGCAGATTCTTTACCATCTGAGCCACCAGGGAAGCCCATGAATACTAGAGTGGGTATCCTACCCCTTCTCCAGGAGATCTTCCCGACCCAGGAATTGAACCAGGGTCCCCTGGATTGCAGGTGGATTCTTTACTCAGTTCAGTTCAGTCGCTCAGTCATGTACAACTCTTTGCGACCCCATGAATCGCAGCACCCCAGGCCTCCCTGTCCATCACCAACTCCCAGAGTTCACCCAGACTCACGTCCATCAAGTCAGTGATGCCATCCAGCCATCTCATCCTCTGTCGTCCCCTTCTCCTCCTGCCCCCAATCCCTCCCAGCATCAGAGTCTTTTCCAATGAGTCAACTCTTTGCATGAGGTGGCCAAAGTACTGGAGTTTCAGCTTTAGCATTATTCCTTCCAAAGAGATCCCAGGGCTGATCTCCTTCAGAATGGACTGGTTGGATCTCCTGGCAGTCCAAGGGACTCTCAAGAGTCTTCTCCAACACCACAGTTCAAAAGCATCAATTCTTCGGCGCTCAGCCTTCTTCACAGTCCAACTCTCACATCCATACATGACCACAGGAAAAACCATAGCCTTGACTAGACGAAACTTTGTTGGCAAAGTAATGTCTCTGCTTTTGAATATGCTATCTAGGTTGGTCATAACTTTCCTTCCAAGGAGTAAGCGTCTTTTAATTTCATGGCTGCAGTCACCATCTGCAGTGATTTTGGAGCCCCAAAAAATGAAGTCTGACACTGTTTCCACTGTTTCCCCATCTATTTCCCATGAAGTGGTGGGATCGGATGCCATGATCTTCATTTTCTGAATGTTGAGCTTTAAGCCAACTTTTTCACTCTCCACTTTCACTTTCATCAAGAGGCTTTTTAGTTCCTCTTCACTTTCTGCCATAAGGGTGGTGTCATCTGCATATCTGAGGTTATTGATATTCTCCTGGCAATCCTGATTCCAGTTTGTGTTTCTTCCAGTCCAGCGTTTCTCATGATGTACTCTCCATATAAGTTAAATACGCAGGGTGACAATATACAGCCTTGACGTACTCCGATGCATAAATCTTTTCAATTTATTATTTTCATTTTATTTGGATAAATATTCAAAAGTGGAATTGCTGGATTGTACACGAGTTCTGTTTTAATTCCTTGAGGAAGATCCATATTGTTTTCCATAGTGTTTGTACCAACTGGTACTCCCACTCACAGTGCATGAGGATTCCTTTTTCTTTGCATCCATGCCAACAATAGTTAATTTCTCATGTTTTCGATCATAGTGATTGTGACAGGAGTAAGGTGATATTTCATTGTAGTTTTGATTTGCATTTTTCTGATGACCAGGGACATTGAGCATGAATTAACGTGCCTGTTAACTATCTGCATATCTTCTTTGGAAAAAATGTCTACTCGGGTCCTCTGCTCACTTTTTTAATCAGATTTTTTATATTGAATTGTATGGATTCTTTATCTATTTTGGATACTAGCTCTTTGATATATCATTTGCAAATATCTTCTCCCATTCAGTAGGTTACCTTTTCATTTCCTCCTCTGTGTAAAAGTTTTTTTAATTTGCTGTAGTCTCATTTGTTTAATTTTTGGTCTTGTTACCCTGGCCTTAGGAGACAGATCCAAAAAAAAACATTGCTAAGACCAGCATTGAAGAGCTTACTGCCTGTTTTTTTTTTAGGAGTTTAATGGCTTCAGGTCTTACATTTAAGTCTTCAAACCATTTTGAATTTATTTCTGTACATGTAGTGAGAAAGTGGGCTAATATTATGTTGCATGTAGCTGTCCTAAAGCTATATTTACTGAAAACTCTCTTTTCCCCATTATATATTCTTGCCTCCTTTGTTGTAGACGAATTGACCATGTAAGAGTGGGTTTACTTCCGGGTTCTCCATTCTATCCCATGGATCTGTGTGTCTGGTTTTGTGCTCACACCACACTTTTTTCACTATTATAGCTTTATAGTATGGATTGAAATCAGGGAGCAGGATGTCTACAGCTTTATCTTCTTTCTCAAGATTGCTTTGGCTATTTGGGGTCTTTTGTCACTTTATACAAATTTTAGGATTATTTGTTCTAGATCTGAGGAAAATGCTATGGGTATTTTTATGCAAATTGCATTGTAGATTCAATGAATCTATCATTTTCAGAGTACAGGTCTTTCACCTCCTTAGATTTATTCCCAGTTTGCAAATTCTTTGTGATACAATTTTAAGTAGCATTGTTTTCTGAATTTCTCTTTCTGATAGTTTAGTGTATAGAAGTGCAACATAGTTCTGTATATTAATTTTGTATACTGGAACTTTACTGAATTTCTTAATTAGTTCTAATAGTTTTTTGGTGGCTTCTCTAGGTTTTCTGTATGTATTAATAGTAACATATCACCTGCAAATAAGGAGAGTTTTAGTTCTTCTCTTCCAACTTGGATGCCTTTTTTTTTTTTTTTTTTTTGCCTTGTCTGATTCCTGTGACTAGGACTTTTCAATATCATGTTATACAAAAGCAGTAAGAGTGGGTGTCCTTGTCTTGTTCCTGATCTTAAAGGAAAAGTTTTCTGATTTTCAACATTGACTGATGTTAACTATAGGTTGGTCATATATGGCCTTTATATTTATGTTGAGTTATATTTCTTCAGTACGCATTTTGTTGAAAATTTTTTATCATAAAGAGATGTTGAATTCTCTCAAAAGCTTTTTCTGCCTCTATTGAGACAATCATATAATTTTTATTCATTTTGTTAATGTGGTATATCACATTGATTGATTGACAGATATAGAACCATCCTTGCATTTCTGCAATAAATCTTGATATATGATCCTTTTAACATATTGTTGAATTAGGGTTGATAATATTTTCTTACTGAAGCCTGGCTGGAGAATTTTGAGCATTACTTTACTAGTGTGTGAGATGAATGCAATTGTGCGGTAGTCTGAGCATTCTTTGGCATTGCCTTTCTTTGGGATTGGAATGAAAACTGACCTTTTCCAGTCCTGTGGCCACTGCTGAGTTTTCCAGATTTGCTGGCATATTGAATGCAGCACTTTCACAGCATCATCTTTCAGGATTTGAAAGAGCTCCACTGGAATTCCATCACCTCCACTAGCTCTGTTCATAGAGATGCTTTCTAAGGCCCACTTGACTTCACATTCCAGGATGTCTGGCTCTAGGTCAGTGATCACACCATCGTGATTATCTGGGTCATGAAGATCTTTTTTGTACAGTTCTTCTGTGTATTCTTGCCACCTCTTCTTAATATCTTCTGCTTCTGTTAGGTCCATACCATTTCTGTCCTTTATTGAGCCCATCTTTGCATGAAATGTTCCCTTAGTATCTCTGATTTTCTTAAAGAGATCTCTAGTCTTTCCCATTCTGTTGTTTTCCTCTATTTCTTTGCATTGATCGCTGAAGAAGGCTTTCTTATCTCTTCTTGCTATTCTTTGGAACTCTGCATTCAGATGCTTATATCTTTCCTTTGCTCCTTTGCTTTTCACTTCTCTTCTTTTCACAGCTATTTGTAAGGCCTCCCCAGAGAGCCATTTTGCTTTTTTGCATTTCTTTTCCACGGGGATGGTCTTGATCCCTGTCTCCTGTACAATGTCACGAACCTCATTCCGTAGTTCATCAGGCACTCTATCTATCAGATCTAGGCCCTTAAATCTATTTCTCACTTCCACTGTATAATCATAAGGGATTTGATTTAGGTCATACCTGTATGGTCTAGTGGTTTTCCCTACTTTCTTCAATTTAAGTCTGAATTTGGCAATAAGGAGTTCATGATCTGAGCCACAGTCAGCTCCTGGTCTTGTTTTTGCTGACTGTATAGAGCTTCTCCATCTTTGGCTGCAAAGAATATAATCGATCTGATTTCAGTGTTGACCATCTGGTGATGTCCATGTGTAGAGTCTTCTCTTGTGTTGTTGGAACAGGGTGTTTGTTATGATCAGTGCATTTTCTTGGCAAAACTCTATTACTCTTTGCCCTGTTTCATTCCATATTCCAAGGCCAAATTTGCCTGTTACTCCAGGAGTTTCTTGACTTCCTACTTTTGCATTCCAGTCCCCTATAATGAAAAGGACATCTTTTTTGGGTGTTAGTTCTAAAAGGTCTTATAGGTCTTCATAGAACCGTTCAACTTCAACTTCTTCAGCGTTACTGGTTAGGGCATAGACTTGGATTACTGTGATACTGAATGGTTTGCCTTGGAAACGAACAGAGATCATTCTGTGTGAACCGTGAACTTCCTGATGTTCAAGCTGGTTTTAGAAAAGTCAGAGGAACCAGAGATCAAATTGCCAACATCCACTGGATCATGGAAAAAGCAAGAGAGTTCCAGAAAAACATCTATTTCTGCTTTATTGACTATGCCAAAGCCTTGGACTGTGTGGATCACAATAAACTGTGGGAAATTCTGAAAGAGATGGGAATACCAGACCACCTGATCTGCCTCTTGAGAAATTTGTATGAGGTCAGGAAGCAACAGTTAGAACTGGACATGGAACAACAGACTGGTTCCAAATAGGAAAAGGAGTTTGTCAAGGCTGTATATTGTCACCCTGTTTATTTAACTTCTATGCAGAGTACATCATGAGAAACACTGGACTGGAAGAAGCACAAGCTGGAATCAAGATTTCCAGGAGAAATATCAATAACCTCAGATATGCAGATGACACCACACTTATGGCAGAAAGTGAAGAGGAACTCAAAAGCTTCTTGATGAAAGTGAAAGTGGAGAGTGAAAAGGTTGGCTTAAAGCTCAACATTCAGAAAACGAAGATCATGGCATCCGGTCCCATCACTTCATGGGAAATAGATGGGGAAACAGTGGAAACAGTGTCAGACTTCATTTTTGGGGGCTCCAAAATCACTGCAGATGGTGACTGCAGCCATGAAATTAAAAGATGCTTACTCTTTGGAAGGAAAGTTATGACCAACCTAGATAGCATATTCAAAAGCAGAGACATTACTTTGCCAACAAAGTTTCGTCTAGTCAAGGCTATGGTTTTTCCTGTGGTCATGTATGGATGTGAGAGTTGGACTGTGAAGAAGGCTGAGTGCCAAAGAATTGATGCTTTTGAACTGTGGTGTTGGAGAAGACTCTTGAGAGTCCCTTGGACTGCAAGGAGATCCAACCAGTCCATTCTGAAGGAGATCAGCCCTGGGATTTCTTTGGAAGGAATAATGCTAAAGCTGAAACTCCAGTACTTTGGCCACCTCATGCGAAGAGTTGACTCATTGGAAAAGACTCTGATGCTGGGAGGGATTGGGGGCAGGAGGAGAAGGGGACGACAGAGGATGAGATGGCTGGATGGCATCACTGACTCAATGGACGTGAGTCTGGGTGAACTCCAGGAGTTGGTGATGGACAGGGAGGCCTGGCGTGCTGCGATTCATGGGGTCGCAAAGAGTTGGACATGACTGAGCGACTGAACTGAACTGAACTGAACTGAATATTTTCTTGAGGATTTTTGCATCTATATTCCTCAGGGCTATTGGTCTGTATATTTTTTTTCAGTTTTTGACTAATTTTGGTAACAGGATAATACTGACCTTGTAGAGTGAGTTTAGAAGCACTTTCTCCTCTAATTTTTTGAAATAGTTTGAGAAGGCTAGACATTAACTCTTCTTTGTATGTTTGGTAGGACTTACGCATGAAAACATCTGGTGCTGAACTTCTTCTTGTTGCGAAATTTTGATTACTGATTCAATTTCATCACTAGGATTGGTCTGTTTGTATTTTCTATTTCTTCTTGATTCAGTCTTAGAAGATTACCTGCTTCTAGGAACTTACCCATTTCTTCTAGTTTCTCCAATTTGTAGGCATATAATTGTTCATAGTAGTCTCTAATGATTCTTTGTATTTCTGTGATGTCAACTGTAACTTTTCCTTTCTTATTTCTAATTTATTTGGGCCATTTTTTTTTCTTGATGAGTCTGACTCATTAAGAATTAAAGGGTTATTAAGTTTGTTCATCTTTTCATAAAACTAGCTCTTAGTCTCATTGATCTTTTCTATTGTTTTTTTTAGTCTATTTCATTTATTTCTACTCTGATCTTTATTACTTTCTTCCTTCTACTAACTTTGGTTCTCCATTTGTTCTTCCTTCCCTAATCAACTTTCCTAATCAATCTTCCTTCCTTTCCAGCTTTTAGGTATAAAGTTAAATTGTTTGAGATTTTTTTACATTGTTTCTTTAGCTCGGCCTGTATCACTATGAACTTCATTCTTAGAACTGTGTTTTGCTGCCTCTCACAGATTTTGAAAAGTTGTGTTTCCATTTTCACTTGTTTTAAGGAATTTTTTTTCTTCTTTGATTTCTTCATTGACCTATTGGTTGTTTTGTAACATGTTGTTTAGTCATGGTATGTTTGTGCTTTTTACAGAGTTTTTCTTGTAACTGATTTCCAGTTTCACACTGTTGTGGTCAGAAAAGATGCTTGATATGGTTTTAGTTTTCTTAAATTCATTGAGACTTATTTTGTGGCCTAACATGTGATCTGGAGAATGTTCCATGTGCACTTGAAAAGAATGTTTATTCTGCAGTTTTTAGATAGAATATTCTGTATATATCTATTAAGTTCATCTAATCTAATGTGTCATTTAAAACCAATGTTTCCTTATTGATTTTCTGGCTAGATGATCTATCCATTTATGTAGATCCTCAGTCACTCAGTCATAACCAACTCTTTGTGACCTATGAAATTTAGCTCACCAGATTCCTCTGTCCATGGGGTTCTCCATGCAAGAATACTGGAGTGGGCTGGCTTTTCCTCCTCCAGGAGAACTTCCTGACCCAGGGATTAAACACGCATCACCTGTGTCTCCTACATTGCAGGCAGATTCTTTACTGCTGAGCCACTGGGGAGGCCCATTTATGTAAGTAGGATATTAAAGTTGCCTACTATTATTGTATTCTGTCAACTTCTCCCTTTATGTCTGTTAATATTTGCTTTATATATTTAGATGCTTCTATGTTGGGTGCATAAATATTTACAAATATTATATCTGCTTCTTGCATTGACCTCTTTATCATTATATAATGCCCTTCTTTTTCTCTTGGTACAGTCTTTGTTTTAAAGTCTGTTTACTCTAATACGAGTACTAGAGTAATAAGAAAGTTTCATCCCAGCTTTCTTTTTGTTTCTGTTTGCATGGGATAACCTTTTCCATCCTTCAGTTTCAGTACGTGTGTCTTTACATCTGAAGTGTAAAGACACTGTATGCAGCATATATACGGGCCTTATTTTTTTTTTTAATCCATTCAACCACCATACGTCTTTTGAGTGCAGTATTTAGTTTGTTTACATTTAAAGTGATTACTGATAGGTATGTACTAAATGCCATTTTAAAAAATTGTTTTCTGATGTTCTGTAGTAATTATCTGATCCTTTCTTCTTTTCTTGGTCTCTTCCCTTGTGGTTTGATAATTTTCTTTAGTGTTAGGTTTGGGTTTCTTTCCCTTTGCTTTTTGTGTATATACTGTAGGTTTATGTTTACCATCAGTTTCATATATATGACATGTATGATATAGATATAGTTATATTTAATTTTGAATGTATTCTAAAAAGAACTATATTTTTACTACACATAAACACACACTTCAAGTTTTTGATATCACATTTTACTTCTTTTTATTTCATAGATTTCTTAACTATTTTAATTATAGCTGATTTTACTAATTTTTTCCTTTGTCCTTTATACTAACTTTTAAAAGGTCTGATTCACTATTCTGTTTATTTGCCTTTACCAGTGAGATTTTTTTTTTTCATTTTTTTTTTCTTATTTCTAGTTGTAGTCTTTTCTGCTTAAAGAAGACATTTTAACATTTCTTACAATACCAGTTAAGTGGTAATGAATTCAACTTTTGCCTGGGAAACTGTTTATATCCTCTACAGTTTGAATCATAACCTTGCCAGATAGAGTATTCTTGGTGGTAAACTTTTTTCTGTTCAGCAATTCAAATATATCTTGCCACTTCCTTTTAACATGCAAAAGTTTTACTGAAAAATCAGCTGGTAGTATTATGGGAGTTTCCTTGTATATGACCATTTTTCTTATATTGCCTTAAAAATTCTCTCATTATCTTCAACTTTTAGCTTTTTATGATTTTCTTGGTGTGGATCTCTTTGGGTTCATTTTGTTGGGAATGCTCTGTGCTTCTTGGACCTAAATACTGTTTCTTTCTCCAAGTTAGGTAAGTTTTTAGTCATTATTTCTTCAAATCAGTTTTCTACCCCCTCTTTCTTTTTTCCCTCTAAGACCCCTATAATGCAAATGCTGGCATACTTGATGATACCCCAGAGGTCCCTTAAAGTGTCCTTATTTTTTTGTTTAATTCTTCTTTTTGCTTTTCTGATTGGGTGATCTCCACTATTCTGCCTTCCATATCACTGATCCATTCTTCTCTATCATCTAATCTGCTGTTGATTTCCTCTAGTGTATTTTTTATTTTAGTTACTGCATTCTTCAGCTCTGATTCTTTCTTATATTTCCTAACTTCAACTAAGTTCAGTGAGCATCTTTATGATTATTACTTTGACCTCTTTATTAAGGTAAACTATTTATCTCAGTTTCATTGGGGTTATATCTGAGGTTTTATTTTGTTCTTTGTTTGAAACATATTTCTCTGCCTTCTCATTTTGTTTAACTCTGTGACTGCATGTGCCAAGTGGATTTGGCAGGCCAACTAGAGCTGGAGTAGATAGGGGCCATGGGGGCTCAGGGCTCATTACAATAGGGCTGCCCTGGCTGGACAGCTGGAGATGGAGCAGGAATGGGCCAGAGGGTCCTAGTGTACACCACACTGGTGTTGCTCTGGTAGAAGAGCTAGAGTTAGTGTAGGCCAGGGGCATGCCGAGGTAACTTTGACAGTCTGACTAGAGTACCTGAACTGTGTTCCTACCTATGCTATCAATGTGGAGGGGAAATGAAAAAACATGCTGCTCTCCAGTGCCTGGAAAGATTTCCAGCAGTTCCCCATTCATTTGGCAGATGTTCTACGGTTAGTAAATGGGTTTTCTTCGTGCCGTATAGATGCCTTTTAAAACCACTGTTTTTCCTAGAGCATGAGTCCACATGCAGACTCTCCTCAGTGATATCCCTCTCTCTGTGTGTTGCCAAGACCATGCCTCCACCTCTCCTATATGGTCTCTCTATTGTTTCTTGTGCAGAAGGTAATATCAATCAGCCCCCAGTTCTTCTTCAAGAGAAATTGCTATATATATATATATATATATATATATATATATATGAAATTCAGTGTGTCTGTGGGAGGAAGTGATCTCAGGTTCTTCCCATCCTGCTACCTTGGACCAAATTACCACTTCTAAATAACCTATATCTCAAAAAAGAAATCATAAAGAAAATTAGAAAATATATCTAACTAAATACTAAAGAAAACACAACATAACAAAATTTATGGGATGCAGATAAAGCTGAGTGTAGAGGAAACTTTAGAAATTTAAATGCTTATAGTAGAAAAAAAAATGAATAAATCAAACACTTAAATTTCTACCTTAAGAAGCAAGAAAAAGAGCAAATTAAAACCAAGTCAAGTAGAAAACAGCCAATAATAGCATAAATAAATAAAATAGAAAATGGGCAAAAAAAATTTTTTTAATTAGAAGTTGGATATTTGAAAAATTAATGAAGCTCATAAATTCTTAACAAAACTGGACAAGAAAAAAGAAAACACAAAATACCAAAGAGTAAAAGAGGAGACATCATTTAAATATTAAAAAAAATAATAAGAGGATGCTATGAATAAACAGATGGCAAATTTAATAACAATAACTTACATAAAAATGGAAAATTTATTTGAAAAATAAAACTTACCAGAACTGAAATAAGAAGAAACAGAAAATCTAAACAATCCTGTATTTATTAAAGAAATTAAACTCATAATAACATACCTACGACGACAGAGGATGAGATGGCTGGATGGCATCACTGACTCGATGGACGTGAGTCTGGGTGGACTCTGGGAGTTGGTGATGGACAGGGAGGCCTGGCGTGCTGCGATTCATGGGGTCGCAAAGAGTCGGACATGACTGAGCAACTGAACTGAACTGGCTTCTCTAATGGCTCAGTGGTAAAGATTCTACCTGCCAATGCATGAGGTGTGGGTTTGATTCCTGAGTCAGGAAGATCCCCTAAGAAGGAAATGGAAACCCACTCCAATATTCTTGCCTGAGAAATTGCATGGACAGAAGGGCCTGGTGGTATAGAGTCCATGGGGTTGCAAAAGAATCCATCACAACTTAGCAACTAAACGACAACAACAACATACCTACTAACAAAGAAACCCCCAGGCTCAGATGACTTCACCAATTAATTATGTAAACATTTAAGGAAGAATTAGTGCCAATCTTACACAAGTGTTTTCAGAAATTAGAGGAGATACACCCCAACTTGTCACCTGAGACTCATAAAACTCTAATACCAATATCTTACAAAGATAGTACCAAAGAAACACAAATATCCTTCATGAACATAAAATACAAAAATCCTTAAGCAAATGTTAGCATAACAAGTTTAGCTGTATATATACATAGAGGAATATAGGAAGAGAAGGGAACTTCCTTAATCTGATAAAGGGAATCTCAAGAAACCTACTGTTTTATCGTATTTATATCCATTCTTACCACTTATATTCAGTATTATACTAGAAGTCCTAGCCAGTGCAATAAGGCAAGAAAAAAATGCAATGCAAGAATATTGTAAAACCATTGTTATTTGTATACAATATGATTGCATAGGTAGAAAATCCTATGGAACCACAGAGTTAGTGAAACTAATACATGAATGTAGGAAGGTCATAGGATATAAGGCCAATGTGAAAAGAGCAATTTAATTGCTATATAGTATTAATGAATAATTGGAAAATAATTTTTAAATTCCATTTATAATATCAAAAATATTATATATAAAAAATATATATCAAAAGCATATAATATCAAAATATTGATAAACACAACTATTTTAAAATATGCAAGGCACAAAATTTTTGCAGAAAGAAGTTAAAGAGATTAATAAATGGAGAGATACCATGCCCATAAATTGGGAGACAAAATATTGTTAAACATCCACTCTGTCTAAATGGATGTATATATTCAACACTATCCCAATAAAAATTTTGGACAACTTTTTTGAAAAATTCACAAGTTATATATAAAAGTTATATGGCTATAGAAAATCCAAAATATTTGAAAAAGAATAACAAATTTGGAGGACTTACACTATATGATTTCAAGCCTTATCATAAAGTCATAATTTGATATTAATGCAAAAATAGGCAAAGAGATCAATAGAACATGGTAGAGAATCCATTGAAAGTGAAAGTGAAATTCGCTCAGTCATGTCTGACTCTGTGACTCCATGAACTATACAGTCCATGGAATTCTCCAGGCCAGAATACTGCAGTGGGTTACCTTTCCCTTCTCCAGGGGATCTTCCCAACCCAGGGATTGAACCCAGGTCTCCTGCATTGCAGGTGGATTCTTTACCAGCTGAGCCACCAGGGAAGCCCAAGAATACTGGTGTGGGTAGCCTATCCCTTCTCCAATGGATCTTCCCGACCCTTAAGAATCTAACCAGGGTCTCCTGCATTGCACGTGGATTCTTTACCAACTGAGCTATGAGATATACATACACATAGTGGGGTGACATATGTGTGTATATATGGTCAATTGATTTAAACTTTTGTTACAAAGAAAAGGCTTTCTAACATATGGCACTAAGTCAGATTGATATCTGTGTTAAAAATAAAGTGAATAATACCTACCTCAATCCTTATACAATAATTAATTCAAGAAAGATGGATCATAGGCCTAACTGTAAAAAATAGAAGTATATAGCTTCTGGAAGAAAACAGAATATCTTTGCAACTGTGAGATAGGCATAGATCTTTTAGGATGGCTGCAAAAAGCACTAACCAATAGAAAATAAACTCATGTACTAGAATTAGCCTGGGGAGGAGTTCCCTGATGGCACAGTAGTTAAGACTCCATACTTTCACTGCTAAGGGTGTGGGTTCAATCCCTGGATGGGGAAATAAGATCCCACAAGCTGCATGACATAGGTGAAGAAAAGGAAAAGAGGAGAAAAAAAGAATTAGTCTGGGGAAGATTTTATTTTCAAAAAATGGCTATAGCAGTATTTCTGGTCCCACATGCTCTTCCAAAACTTTGCCACTCCCCTACCAAGAAGTTGAGTTGACTAAGTCTTCCCTGAAACCTGGGTGAATTGGAAGCTGCTTAATTTTTAAAGTAGCCTGCAACCACGCTCAGTCACTAAGTCGTGTCCAACTCTTTGCAACCCCTTAAACTGTAACTCACCAGGCTCCTCTGTCTGTGGGATATTCCAGGCAAGAATACTGGAGTGAGCTGCTATTTCCTCCTCCAGGGAATCTGCGCCACCCAGGGATCAAGCACTTGTCTTCTGCATTGGCAGGCAGATTCTTTACCACTGAGCCACCTGGGTAGCCCAGAGTAAAGTAGAAGTGATGCCATAGGACTTCAGAAACTAGGTCAGAAAAGGAAAACAGCTGTCGTTTAATTCTTTCTCTCTCTTTCTGGGGGTGCTGCCATCCTTAGGACCCAGCCACATGGAGAGATCATAGTATTTATTCCTAGTAACAGCCCTATCTAAGATCTAAGCTGACAGTTCAGTTCAGTTCAGTCACTCAGTCATATCTGACTCTTTGTGACCCCATGGACAGCAGCACTCCAGGCTTCTCTGTTCATCACTGACACCCAGAATTTGTTCAAACTCATGTCCATCGAGTCGGTGAAGCCATCCAACCATCTCATCCTCTGTCTGTCCCCTTCTCCTCCCACCTTCTATCTTTCCCAGCATCAGGGTCTTTTCCAATGAGTCAGTTCTTCACATCAGGTGGCCAAAGAATTGGAGTTTCAACTTCAGCATCAGTCCTTTCAATGAATATTCAGGACTGATTTCCTTTAGGATTGACTGGTTGGATCTCCTTGCAGTCCAAAGGATACTCAAGAGTCTTCTCCAACACCACAGTTCAAAATCACCAGTTCTTCAGTGCTCTGTTTTCTTTATGGTCCAACTCTCACATCCATACATGACTACTGGAATGGCATGCTGCAGTACATGGGGTGGCAAAGAGTCGGATACAATTGAGCAACTAAACTGAACTGAACTGAACTGTCAGCTTAGATCTTAGATGGGGCTGTTAGCAGGAATAAATACTATAACCTCTCCATGTGGCTGGGTTCTAAAGGTAAGAGCACCCTCAAAAAGAGAAAGAGAAAGAGAGTCAGATGGCAGCTGTTTTCCTTTTCTGTATAGCCAGATATGTGAGTGATCAAGCCTTCAGATGACTTCAGCTTCAGTCTTTAAGCCACCTCAGCTGATATCTCAGAGAAGTCAATGGCACCCCACTCCAGTACTCTTGCCTGGAAAATCCCATGGACGGAGGAGCCTAGTAGGCTGCAGTCCATGGGGTCGCTAGGAGTCGGACACGACTGAGTGACTTCACTTTCACTTTTCACTTTCATGCATTGGAGAAGGAAATGGCAACCCACTCGTGTTCTTGCCTGGAGAATCCCAGGGACGGGGGAGCCTGATGGGCTGCTGTCTATGGGGTCGCACAGAGTGGGACACGACTGAAGCGACTTAGCAGCAGCAGCTGATATCTAAGCGGGTAGAGACAAGCTATCTCTACTGAGTTCTACCAAAATTATAGATGCATGAACAAAATAAACACCATCATTAAGTTGAAAATATTGGAGAATAGCTTGGTGGTGGTGGTAAGTTGCTAAGTCATGTCTGACTCTTGCAACCCCATGGACTGCAGCCCACAAGCCTCCTCTGTCCATGGGATTTCCCAGGCAAGAATACTAGAGTGGACTGCCATTTCCTTCTCCATGAAGAATAGCTTATTACGTAGTAATAGTATCTGTAAGGAAATGGCAACCCACTCCAGTATCCTTGCCTGGAGAATCCCAGGGACGGAGGATCCTGGTGGGCTGCCGTCTATGGGGTCGCAGAGTAGGACATGACTGAAGCAACTTAGCAGCAGCAACAGCAGTATCTGTAACATTATGAAAATAAGAAAAATTCTGTGCATCAGAAAACACCATCAAGAAAATAAATAGGCTATCCACAGGCTGAGGAAAAGTATTTACAATACACATATCTGACAGAGGATGTGTATCCATTATACACAAAGAATACCTACAAATCAAGCTTTTAAAAAATAACAGCGCTATTTTTTAATAGGCAAAATACATCACACAAAATAAGATATGGCAAATTAAACATGAAAAGCTGTTCAACATCATCTTTAAGTGCAAATTAAAACCATAATTTCACACCTACTGGCACAATTAAAGTGAAAAGCACTAGTAATGCCAAATATTAGAGACAGTGTGGAGCAGTACTTGGTACATGTATAAAGTAGCACAGTCACTTTGGAGACCTCTTTGCTATGTTTTATATCGTTAAACACACATCTACCCTATGATGTAGCATTTCACTACTAGGAATTTACACAAAAGAAATAAAAACATGCTTCCACAAAAAGACTTATACAAGAATGTGAAGAGCAGCTTTATTCATAATAGTTAAAAACTGGAAATAGCCCAAATATCCATCTCTAGGAGAATAGACAAATAAATTGTGGCACATCCATACAATGGAATACAGTCTAACAGTATAAAGAATGAACAAAATTTATATATACATGCAACACCATGGGTGAATCTTGAAACCATTCTTTTAAGAAGAAGAAGCCAGACACAAAGAGTACATATTTATTATTCCATTTGTATAAAGTTAAAACTAAAAGTAGGAAAAGGAAATGGCAACCCACTCCAGTATTCTTGCCTAGAGGATCCCAGGGATGGGGGAGCCTGGTGGGCTGCCGTCTATGGGGTCGCACAGAGTTGGACACGACTGAAGCAACTTAGCAGCAGCAACAAATCATGATCATGCAGGTAGTCCAGGATGGACCTACAGTCCACGATGGGCCAGTGGTCCATGATGGACCAAAGTTTGTTCTGTATCACATTGGCCATGATAATTGGTTTGGAATGGGTATCTAACCCAAGAAGAAGCCATCAGATCTCTTTCCCATGACTGATGAATAGATTCTGGGAGAATGAAATTAACTCTTCCCAATGGTGTTACTGCAAAGTTATGCTAACAGGCTATCTGGCCAATAGCTATCACCTCTTTAATGAGAAAAATGTCCATGTTGCATATAAGAGAAGATATAAAAGTTTTCTGGTTGGTGATAGTTTTGAACCCTCAAAAAATCACGAATGATGTCATTCCAGCATTTTTCTCAGGATTATGAGTCAATAAATGCCCCCCCTTTTCTCTTTTGCATCTGAGAAACTGTCTAAAAACAAAATTGTATTTTTGCTATTTTGTTATTTGCTGTCAAACAATCTAGACTAATAAAATCTACCAACAACAACAAAAAGAAAGTAAGATGATAAAAATTAGGAACCGGTTTCCTCTGGGGACAAGAAAATTGATTCTAAAGGGTTACAAGAGCAATTTCTGAGATGTTCTATATCTTTGTTGATTACATATGCATGTACAATTGTCAAATAAATACTAAAGACCTGTGTACTTTATTGAATATAAATTATATATAAATTATAGCCAATCAAAAATTAGAAAGAATTGGGTCCTTAAACTCTGCAACATGCTAGTGCCTCAAGTAATCTCTAACAATGCCTCTGAAAAAGAGAAAGGCACTCCCCTGTCTAACTCTCCCCCACTCCCAACCTCTTCCACAGATCACTAACTGCCGATACAGCAGTATATTGGAGCACAGAGGCACTGAGCAGGCCCTGAGAAGAGTAGCAAAGATATAACAGCTAGCCAGGGTCCATCAGCACGTTCTAATTTGTTTATATACAATACCTCTTAGAGTGTCCCAGGAGTACTAGTGTTAAGTAGGAAATTTTTCAGGAGGACCCAAGGTCATGGGTTATACAGGTAGGAATAATGAGCCAATCACACCCACAGGCTGGTGGGTCAGGCTACATCAGAGACCTGAAAATCCTTTCACTTCAGTGAGACCGCTTGCCTTAGTATGCTTCGCAAGCCACTACCTTCTCCCACCTCACTTCCACCCAACTGAGTTCTAAATCTCATTCCTGACAGGTCTTGCAAATATACTACTGTTATTTTTCAAATATGTATTTCCCAAAGTACATGTAGACACTGATTGTGACCACATGAACTGTAGCCCACCAGGTTCCTCTGTCCATGGAATTCTCCAAGCAAGAATACTGGAGTGGGTTGCCAGTTCCTCCTCCAGGGAATCTTCCTGACTCAGGGATTGATCCCCGGTCTCCTGCATTGCAGGCAGATTCTTTACCACTGAGCCACCAGGGATGCCCTTATTCAAATATAAATTCACATAAAGGTATTACTGAGTTCACTATATCTTCTCAAATAGTAAATGCCAAAAATAGAACTTTGACTGCAGTCAATTATTTTTAACAAATAACTTTGAGCATTTCTTATACCTGAACTGATCCTTAGAGAGACCTGGATTCAAATTCTGGATTGGCAATTTCCTAGTTGTGTGACCTTGGGAAAGTTACTTCATTTCTCTGACTTTCTGTTTCTCTTCTGAAGAGACAGGAATAATGATAGGGTCATCAGGGGATCAATAATGATATTGAAGTTTTAACATAGCACATGACACTTAGTAGGTGCTCAGAAAATATTAGCATTATTCAATAGAAACTGTAAGGTATACTAAAAAAAAAAAATGTCTAGGACTTGGAGCAACTTTTCTTCCAGCCAGGAAGAAGATGCCCAAGAGGGAAATGTTTATCCCACCCTTAGCACAACCCAAATTACAGCAAAGTGACAAATGAACAGCAAGGCCGGGCTAATCACGGCTTCTACTCCTTGCCAGTGGCACAGACAGTGGAGAAATGACCCAGGAAAACATCTGGTAAACAGGGAGCTTAGAGTGTTGAGCTAAGAATGATCTCTTCTCTCAGGACTGGCGAATGAGTTAAATCCAACCTAGGGGACCTTATGGGCAGGAGAAGAAAAGTCCTTTCTGGTATGTCTGCTTCTAGCCATTCCCATTACTGTCACCTAAGTCAGGCCTTCAGTGTCTTGCCTTGAGACTATAGAAAAAGCTGCCTCATCCATCACCCCCACATCAGGCAATCCTTTACCATTCTGTTCTAAACAGCACAGCTGGAGATGTCTTTCCAATGCACAGCATCAACATGCTCTCTCATGCTCAAGCCCTTCAGTTCTGCCCCTCGACACTGGGACTCACGCTCTTCTGCCCCACAAGAAAGAATAGTGTCTAAATTCTACTGATCCTTTGAAGGTCCAGCTCTATTCCTACTGCTTCCAGGTAGCTTCTCCTCATGGATTCTTGGATGAAGTAAAAGTGCTCACTCACTAGAGAATCTCAGAAATAACTCAAGCACATACAATAAATCTTCACTGGTTCCTCATTTTTATTGAATTTTTTAAAAACACCTCAGACTGGCACTCAGTAGAGTCCACACATAAGCCCAACCCAAATTTCCATCCCACTATTCCACCACACCTGGGCTAATCTCCAGCCAGTCCCAAGAACTGCTGAATCCATGAATTCATGTTTCTCTACCTGATAGTCCTGTCATCTGACTGTCAAAATGGGACCCATCCTTTGTTATTTCAAATGTTATATTAATTCTGCTGCTTTCTCTGATTTTTAGCCTCCTTCCAAGCTCCTTAGCACCTTGGTTATTCCCCTGGGGCTCAAAATCTTGCATTTCAGTTAAAGATGCCCTTTGAGAGCATAAGACCATGGAGAACAGATGCTTCTCTGTGCTTTGTGATCCCTGGGTCAGCACTGTCCATGTATGTCATGGGGCTTAGAAATTGGGCAAGGGACACTGGAAGATCCAGGTCTTGATGGTTGTATAAGACAGGCCAGCACTGAATGAGAAGTCACACAAAATGGCAGCTAGAGTCCCTTCTAGTTCTAATCTTCCAGGAGCCTGAGAAGGCTCTAGGAGATCCTCTGAGCTCTGCTTTTTCTGAATTCCTTTGGACACCAGTCATTCAATTGAGCATGTAATTGATTGGTCTCAAATTATTGTTTATACCTAATTTTTTGCAAAGATAATATATTCTCATGGTTCAAAATAATTTTTTATAGTCAAAAAGTACAAAGAACATCTTAACCCCCACTTTTGTCACATGACTGATCATTAAGCAATTTTATTAGTTTTTTGCATCCTTCCAGATTTTCTTTATGCAAATGTAAATATATGTTCTTCTATTTTATAACACAAACAAGAGCTTGCATTTAGGTGTTTTGACCATTTTTTTAGGAGTTAAATTTGCCTCACCAGCTGCAGCAAAATTGCCATAGGAGGTGTGTGCCTTAAAGCTCCTCCAAGCCCCACTATGCCCAGCTCAAGCCTGGGCATACACAAATGCTTAAATAAGTCCTTCTTGGTTGGCTGCCCTTCTACAACTTTCTCTGCCCTGGAGCTGAGAGCACGTGCCACATCTACAGCTCCAACATGTGAAGAGAGGCCCTGAATTCTCACTTCCTCTGACACATTTTTAGAGCATGATCTGAGCCCCAGGGGGCTCAGTGCAAGTTTCATCCTGTGGTATGCCAAGCCTCTTGCCATCTTGCAATCTGGTAGAAGAGAAAGCACAATGGACTGGGAGTCAGAGACTTAGAGTCAGCTGCAGCTGCATCCCCAAGTGGCTGCACAATTCTGGACAAGCCCTCTGTCCTCTCCAGGCCTCACTCTTCAAAGGGCCTCCCAGCATCAGGGCAGTCTTTGGCCAGCGTCTTCCAGCCTTGGCTCTGCAGATGTCTTCTGCTGTGGGTGTGAGGGAATGAATGCCCCCAGGAGTTCATAGGAAGCACCTGGGGCACTTCCCCTGGACCTGGGTCTGCTGGTCCTGGCCATGACGACACAGCCCTCGCTGCAGTCACAAGACAGTGCGTGAGCATCTCAAGGTAACAGTTTCCTCCACAGGACCACAGGCAGCTGTCTACCCAAAGCAGAACTTCTGAGAAGACAAGAATGGCCTATGTAAGGGCTGCACGGTTGTCCACATACAGGACCCCAAGAAACCTAGGTGCACATCTGGGGAGGTCAAACTACCCATCCATGCAGCCTTCAAGGCCAGCACCCTTCTCACCCATACCCTCTGAACAGGTGGCACCAGAATGGGGAACTGAGCGGTTCCCAAGAGCCTAGCTGGGGAATTCCTCTTGATTTTTCTCTGCTCCACTGCCCTCCCTGCCTGCCTCCATCTGCCTTTAGGGACAGGAGAGAGCTGACCTGGAAGGGACATCCAAGGCCATCTGGTCCACCCTCTCAGTCTACAGATTCAGAAACTGAGTCCAGAGAGAGGAAGTCACTCACCCAGAGCGCACAGCTGCCTGAGGGGGAACAGTCATCAATGATAAGCCACCCAACCAATCTCAGGAAAGCCTGTTGGGGCTCTCTCCCACGTTCCAGAGGCCTGGTCCACACATCCACAGTGAGGCAGGTGTCACATCAAGGCTCTGCTCTAGGGGTGCAGTGTGGGAAACTGTCTCAGAGGGTGCAGCCAGGCAGACACGCCCCACAGCTTCCTGTTCTGGCGGGAACCCCGGTTGGTTGATTCGGTTCTCTGCACCAGTGGCAAAGGCCAGCTACCTGCTTGTCTGCCTCTGAGGGCACAATGTTAGGTACAAACTTATCACCACTGTCATGAGCAGAACAAGAGGGAGCAGAGTAAAGTAACAGTGTTGTCTTAAAGCTGATCAGCACTCAGACTAAAACTAAGAGTCAGGCTTCAACTCAGACTGGAAAGCTATTACTACGAGCCCTGTTCCCTCCAGGGCTGGAGACCCTCAGGGCTTCTGGCATTTCCTCCTTTTGCTAAGTTACGCCATTTCTCTCTGCCTGACTAAAATCCTGACTCCTTTAAAAAGCAGCTCAGGGCTTCCACTTCCTTGAAGCCTTTCCTGACTATAGTCCCCCATCCCACCTCCTCCCCGACCACACACACACACACACACACACACACACCCACACACACACTCAAAATCTCCATCCTCTGAATTGAGCACTCATGACATGTCCTGGGCTGCTCTTTAGAATGTTCATTCATCAGCAATCATCTGACTAAAGGTTCCAAGCATCCTCCACAGCCCCTGGCCCCACAGAACACACAAAAGTTGCACAGTAGAGACTTGCTGATCAACTGATTCCAGTTCCTCCCACTGAAGGAGACGGAAAACAACCTGTGTGCCCCACACCAGCACCTCAGAAAGTTGAGCAGAGAGGAGTTCACCGTGGCAAGTTGCCTCCAAGGTATGAGAATCTAAAGTCAACGCATTTTGGTGGGCCGCGCGGTGACACGGACCAGCTGCATGTGGCAGACAAGGAACCGTTAAGTCCACCTTCCATCCTCCCTTCAGTCATTACAACGTGCAGACACACAAACACACACACACACACGTCCATGTGTTTCCCTTCACCTGCTACCTCTGAAGTCTCTTTTCACCCAACTCCTCCTGTGGAATGAGTTAAGACTGGTATGATCGTGGGCTTCATAGGGACTGGAATGTAAGTCATGCCCCAATCTCCATGCATTACCCACCACCAAACTGTCTCCCAGGGCTCCCCCCAGCTCTAGGAAAAGCCCAAGAGCAGTTCTCCACACTGGTTCTGACAAGGTTCAGAGCAAGTAAAGCCAGAAATGGAGAAATAGCAGCAGTAAAAGCAAAAGCCACCATGTCGCTGGACCTCACAGAGGTCCCTGCTGACATTTAGAAAGACCTTACAATTTCTAGACTGTTCCGGGCAATAATAATTTGAAGATGACTTTAATGCTTGACTTCGCTTTTCCCATGATTTGTAGCCTACAGCACTCAAAATCCTTTATTCCCAAACAGTGTTTTTGCCCATTAGGCCCTCTCCAGCCCATCCACACCTGGCTCTAGCCTAAGGCTGAGGAAATCTCCTTGGCAAAAGCTAAGGGTCTCATGGTGACATTAATTCAGCCACATTCCACACGTGTTATATTCCTAAGTAGTAGTTAAGCCTGTAAATCCATTATTTATGATGCAGAATTGCATAAGCAATGCAATGCAGGTATGTTAGCATTGCCGAGAGAAACTTTTCAATGTCCTTGTTTTGAGAGTTAACAAATTTTTACAACTTCAGCAATGCGTCACCAAACATAGCTTATATAGCTACTTCAATACCTGGTTCAAAGTGGCTGGTTATATTCAAATATAGAATTTCCCCTACCTGAATAGACTGAACAAATTTAAAATGGCTCATGATTTGCATCCAAGTTCTGGGTTTCTTACCATTGCCCTCGTTTCCTTTGTAGCATTGAAATCAGACCTTAACTGTGCTGGCGAAACAAAAACATGGGGGCCATTTCCATTGCAGAACAGAAAGTCATAGCCAAGCACCTGTCTTTCTTTCTTAGCTGGGAGTGGGTGAGAAAGAAGAGGGATGCTTCCATCCCCACCTCTCAACTTCAACCCAGACATTGGGGGTTTTCAACCTCTGTGTGTCCAGGGCACCCTCTCACCTTTTCTGGGTTGTGATTATCGGCTATTGAAAACAACTATACCACCAATATGCTTCAGTACTGATGGCAGAGAAGATCTAATCAAAGTGACTGAGGCAAATATACCTGATTAGCCCAAGTCCTATTCCCTTTCTGAACTGTGGCTGATCTGGAAACATAAAACAACACTTTCCATTGCCATGCTCCATGTAGTTGAGAATTTTCAGTTCAAACCTGTTCCGTGTCATTTTGAAGATTCATGTGTCAAGGCAAAAGAATAGGACACATTCTAGCAATTTATTAGTTTTATTTGGGTCTTCAAAAATGTTTAGACATGGGAGAAGTGAGCTTCAGTTTTTACCCTAGTCCTACTCTCCTCTTGCCAGTAGGCTGGCCTGCCGTTTTCCAACACTCTGCTTCAGTTAGAACCACCGACTCATTGCCTCATCCTTAAATGACACCACCTCCTCTCCCAGCCTTGTTCATCTCCATCCCTCATCAGGACTGCTCTCCACCCAGCCCTCCCAAATCTTCCAGGCTTCCTACAGCCCATTTGAAGCACTGCTGACACCTGCTGTTACTTACCCCTGTATTGCTTCCCAGCTATACCAGCAGCCTTGTCCTCTGTAAAGTCCGCTTTAATCACCCGCTGACTTACACTGTTTGTCTCTCTACCCTTGTAGATCTCGAAGATGACCCCAATATTGTGTGCCTGTGCATACCAAACAGTGCCTAACAGAATGTTAAACTGAAAGTTGACACTTGAGGCACTTCCCTGGTGATCCAGTAGGTGAGAGTCCACCTTGCAAGGCAGGGGACATAGGTTCAGTCCCTAGTCAGGGAACTGGGATCCCACGTGCCATGGAGCCACAACTATTGAAGCCCTCAAGCCATAGCTGGAGAGTTTTGTGCCACAAATAAGACCTGATACAGCTAAATAAATAAATAACTTTAAAAAAAAAAAGGACAAAGTTGACACTCAATAAACACACCGTTTCAGGGGAGGAAATGTTGACAGCTAAAATCAAAATTTTAAATGCATTTGGCCTCTAACCTAGCATTGTCACTTCCAGGCATCTAGCCTGTAGAAATACTTGCTCATCTAGACAAAGATGGATGTTTAAATGAGTTGATACATGGAAAAAGCTCAGAACAGAACCCTGCCCATAGTAAGCATACTATTCAGAATTAATGGCAGCTGTTGCTACTGCTATTGTTCTTAGAATGTTCCCTGCAATATTGCTTATAACAGCAGAAATCTGGAAAGAAAACAAGTGGCCAGCAATGAGAGAATCATTAAATAATTGATGGTACATCAGTTAGATTCTATGCAGATTTTAAAGAAAATGAAGTGTCTTTATATGCACTAACATGGGACAATGTCCACATTTTTATTGTTTACCAGGAAAAAAAGGCAAATTGTAGAACAACATGTACAATGATTTTATTTTTTAAGTAAGAACTAAATATATAATTGTGTGTATATATATTATTCACATTCATGGAGACAACATAAACTCATAATTAAGAGCATAGATTCAGGATTCAGACTGCTTGAGTATCAATTCTGGCTTCATCTACTACTACCTAGGTAAGCTTAAGGAAATTATTTAACTCCTCAGTGCCTCAGTTTCCCTATCTGTCAAAAGAGGAAAGTAATAACACCTGCATCATAGGACTAATGCCTGGACTGAATGAGTTCATATGAATAAAGCATTTGGAAAAGTGTTTGGCACATATTAAAAGTTAGTTATCATCAGTATTATCATCCACAAAACAGGCAAAGGATAAATACCAAATTGTTAACAGTGGCTTCCTCTGGAGAGAGATACTGGGGGGAAAAAAAATGTCCTGTTTTGCTTTCTTTTTCACACAAGCAGGTAAAACTTACATAATATAAAGATGCAACCTACTTTGCTAACAGGTTGCAGGTTTGACTCACAAGGATAACTGCTACCTGAGATGCATTGTGAGATGTCAGGATGCAGGACCACAAGACACGGCTTCCTCATTTCTAAATCCTGATCTACCTCCAACCCACAGCCAGAAAATAAAAAAGAAAAGATGTTATCACCAGCTGCTGCCCCCAACACACACTCTGCAACCTCACAATGTGCTAAAAAATTGAGAACATCTGTTTGGGGGTCGAGGGGAAGCACCAATTACTATTTTGAACGGGAAGAAAGGGAACAGGAAGTAAATTTGGCAACCAATGTATTTTTATTCATACATTTTGACTGCCAAGGTAGGATCTAGTGTTGCTTTAATAATCATCTTCCCATGATAAGAGGTGAATCTAAGTACTGCCTAGGACCACTCCCTCCACCTCACAAAACCCTCCTCTCTTCCTAGACACCTCCCCACCTGCAGTATCCTCTACCTCCCACCATGTGGAGAAATGCTTTGACTTCCTTCCTCTAGGAAGCTCTCATTCTAGTGACCCACTTTGTGATTTGACATATGCACCACTCAAGGCCCAAGGACACTGAGAATAGGAGCTTCTACCTTGGGCTTCATTCACTGTAGTCCACCACTTCTTGGCACAACCCCCTTGCACCAGCCACACCAGAAAATCCAAACTCCTTAACCCGACCTCAAGGCCTCTCCCAGACTAGCCCCATGTGTCTTTTCCAGCCCTGTCTCCAACAATTTCACTACATGATCCCCTTTCTGGGGATGCATTCAAGTTGGCCAAGTCCCTGCCCTCCAACTTGAACTTTTGCTTTCCACTTCTTTCTTTTACGGATGCTGTTCCTCTTACAGTCACCTTCTTTGTGCTACTGCCAGTATCTCCTTCCTTACTCTCTGTATTCCCACTTCTCCCTATTCCTTTAGAAAACTTAATGCCCCCACATCCTGGTCCCTGATCAGCACACAGTCATCTTTCTACCCTCTCCACTCTGCACCCTCATTTCACGCTCAGCAAACAACCCAAATCACACAAGCTACCCTCTGAATGGGTAGAGCCTGTCTCCTTAGCCAGACTGAAAATTCCTGGAAGGCAAGACACCTGTCAGTGTTCTTTTCCTTTCTCATATTGGGCATGGGAAGAGCAGAATAGGGGGAAAGCTGAGGATTGGAAGAGAGGGTGGTGTAAATCTTCCCTCTGAAAGGTGAAGTGGAGTTTCATTTAGTAGTGAAATCTCCATTGACAGTTTGCTGAATTCTCATGGCAACCTTTTCTTATTTGTCTTTGTTCATTTAGAAAGGCTAGAAAAGGGGGGGAAATTGTTAAAAATTAAATCCAAAACTTTCAGCTCTGATAAGATGAATTTTCTCAAACGCCAATTATTGCATATGGTTTGTCTAAAATTAGAGAGAGAGAGAGAAGTGACCAGGATTTTTAATGGACTGGCTTCCACAGTAGGTGCTAGATAGTCAAAATTTATTTAAATGACTTTCTTAGGGAATTGGGGCAGCAGGCAATGCATCAGATGCCAGGCGTCCATTTAAATATTATACTAAGGGAAGGGAATTCATTTGGTCAAGCTGCTAAAATGAACAGGCAGGAACAGAAATGCCCTGGAGAAGTGCTGGGTGTTTCATCTTGAATCTATTTGTAAAATAAACACATTTATTTACCAAGTTTAGTACTTTTTGACTATTTCCTGGAATCAGTATTTGCACAAATCTAGGCTGAGATGGCCAACTGGAATTAAAAAGTGACCAAGACTACAAAATTAATTTGACACTCCTCAATTTCCTTGTTTAGAAACACAAGACAAAATCCTAATCAAATTGGAAGTTGATACAGTATTTCAGTCTACAGCTTGGAAATCGCCACAGTGCACTGGCAAACAGCAGCCCTTAGTGCCTCCAGCCCCAGTGCGCTCGTGATGATGGTCCAAGCTACAGCTGTTTATGAGCTTAAAATGCAAACATACTAACTCCTTTCTTCTGTAGGAAGAACTTGCATTCCCGCTGACACCTACTGCTGTCTTACAGATGGGCCCGGCCCTGAGATTTCAAACATTCTACAGGAAACACACTGACACACATGCATACTCTGCCCAGGCCCCACACTACCCAGACACTTTTTAAATTGCTTTTCCAGTAGGATCCCAGGAAAAGGTTCTATTTAACTACCACCTGCACATGGCCAGGATATGACTGGTCTGACAATCTATAGCCTCTCCAGTTCTGCAGGGGTCCTCAGAGTAACTCTGCCCCCTGCCTAGTTAATGACACCTTATGGGCTTTGGATTGGGTGTTTGGTATCCTGAGTTTCCTGTGGCTAGCAGGGGAGGGAAGACCACACAGTACCAGACATAACATCCCACAAGATGAGGTGTGGCACCGCAAACCTACTCTACTGTGCCGGCAA
Organism: Bos indicus x Bos taurus; assembly: GCF_003369695.1. Taxonomy (NCBI): domain Eukaryota; kingdom Metazoa; phylum Chordata; class Mammalia; order Artiodactyla; family Bovidae; genus Bos; species Bos indicus x Bos taurus. Next base: position 42,797,468 of record NC_040086.1, read on the forward strand.
CTGGGCTGAAGAGTGAGGATGCTGCTCAGAGGCTCAGCAGCTCACCAGCCAGTTTCATTCCTGCGTGCCTCCCTCCTCACCCCTGAGTGACGGAAGTCCTGCAGGCACAACTGGCTCTTCCCCATGGCTCTCAAAGGTTTCAGAAGCCCCTTCTTCCCTGGAAAACTCTTTCAGCAATAGCATGCCCTGCTCTCCCCATATTGTTAACCGTTCATAGCTGAAGCCTCAGCGGAATACCCCATCCAATTTCCCATAAAATGGGACATGAAAATAAACACACATATTGTATGTTGGTTTACATTTCCTGCACAGACCCAGTAGGGACGACAGGAAAGACATTAAGGCAACTATTTCTAAAGCAATGGGCTACATTTTAGCAAGAATACTCTCACTGACCCTAAACAGAAAGCCATTCAGATGGCTAGAATCCCATATAATTCTTCGAAAACGTTCTTGAACATTCCCATTTTAATTTCCAAAATCAATATGGCTTGCTAGTGCCCCATGCTCGATGACAACAACTCATATTGATGGAGAGGAAGGTATGAACATTTTTCTATTGAATGGAAAATTTGGTTATTTTTAAGGACATTATTCCAAGAGAGAAAAAGGTCTTAAGTCCACAGCACCTGACAGAATATTGTTTTGTTCCTAGGAGGCTGGTTTCTCTTGACATCTCTGCCCTCATTAAAAAGCATATCACAGTTGTCACCTTTATGTTTTCAGTCATGCGGTTTCAGGCCCCAAAACAGAATGTTGTCATTTATTTTCCTTCTGAAGGAAAGGAGCCCTGCCTGAATGCACGCTCAGTGCCCAAAAGCTGAGAGAACATTCCCGTCACACCTCTCTGGTTCCCAGCACCTGGCAAGTCTCAGTGAGATGTCTGAACTAGGGAACAGAAAAGCCTATTTTATTTCTTTCAAGTGAACTCACTAGTAATAATCACTTGCCATTAGCACATTAAAATTGTTCATCAGTGGTGCTGCTAAAGTGCTAGAAAACAGTTTGTTCTCAGGCAGAGGAACAATCTCGCTCATAGTCTTATTCCCATAGCTAATCTGCTCAGCAAACCCTTTCTTCATGGATCACGCAAACATCAGCACCAGGTGCCCTGCTAGTGAAGCCCACACACAATCCAAAGCCACCTTGAGAGAACAATGCATTTGCCACCACAATGTAGCCACTTTACCACACCTAAGAACCTGGAAAGTAAATAAAAAATAAAGGAGGCATCATGTAATATCACTCCCTCTCTCGGTATAGCCTTCCTATGGTGAGGGATAAAAGGTTGCTGCTGCTGCTGCTGAGTCGCTTCAGTCGTGTCCTACTCTGGCGACCCCATAGATGGCAGCCCACCAGGCTCCCCCATCCCGGGGATTCTCCAGGCAAGAACATTGGAATGGGTTGCCATTTCCTTCTCCAATGCATGAAAGGGAAAAGTGAAAGTGAAGTCGCTCAGTCGTGTGTGACTCTTCGCGACCCCATGGATTGCAGCCTACGAGGCTCCTCCGTCCATGGGATTTTCCAGGCAAGAATACTGGAGTGGGGTGCCATTGCCTTCTCCTGGATAAAAGGTTAGTCCCACACTAATCAGAAGAAACCTGATATCTCCTTCCATTAAACTTCTCCCCACATCCTGCTCTACACTAACTGGCCTTGGGGCCCTAATTCTTCCCCTTTTCCCACACTCCCAAACGTCTCCCTGTGATGAGAGAAAGGTGATGAAATGTGGAGTGCCTGGGTCTGGTGCTTTTTCAAATATCATTTACTCAGGCTCCTCTCTCTTAAAACCCCCATGCCACTGAACCTGGGACCATTACCTTTGTAGGTTGGCCAAGGTGGGCATCTTAGATCAACTCTAGCCCAGGGACCGGGGAGCCTGGTAGGCTGCCGTCTATGGGGTCTCAGAGTAGGACATGACTGAAGCGACTTAGCAGCAGCAGCAGCAGCCTTAAACAGAAACATCCTCTTCACTGACCCTTCCTTGAAGGCGTGCACTTCTTCTCATCTCAAAAGGTGAGACTAAAAGAATGAGCTCAGAGGGTGGGGCTAAAGTATTAAAGGGATCACCAGACTGCTTTGGGGCTAAGCCCTAAGCCAGAAGGAGCTGTGACCCATGCTAGTGCAGATTTCAGCAAGAACAAAAGTTTACACCAGAGCATAGGGCCAAAGCCCTGATGAAATCAATAGGATACCTGGCCAAGAATGCCCACTCTGCCTGTGTCCCTCATGCCTGATCTAAGAGCTGATGTTTAGGACCCAGTTAAATAGCTTTCCAATTCATCACAACCACATCTAAATGGAAATTTAGAATTTAAGAAGCTGAGATAATCCTCATATAAATGTCATGTCTACAAATGACTGTGGATTGCCTCTGTGAACATCAAGATATTCTCATAAACCATGAAGAGATTAAATTGGCCAAAGTCTTTTAACCTTCCAGCACTCTTGCCTGGAAAATCCCGTGGACAGAGGAGCCTGATAGGCTACAGTCCATGGGGTCGCAGAGTCGGACATGACTGAGCGACTTCACTTTCACTTTCACACTTGTATATAACACAACTGCTAATACATGCATCAATATCATGAGTGATTGAAGTTGATGTGATATATACAACAAGATTTATGCTCCAAAGATACTGAGATCCACTGTCAGACAATCCATCTTTCTCAGCTCTGATAAGAAACCTAGTTGGGTGATCAGCTCAAGGGTCATGCAACTTCCCACTCCTCATACTAAGAAGAGTGAAGTCACACTTCTGAGGGCCCAGACAAAGGATAACATTGAGCATGTTCAAGCAAAATTTTGAAGTTTCCTGATTTTATTTCAAACTAATGCAAGTTTTATATTCAAAATTATAATGTAATAATAATACTTCCATTGATTAACATTTCCTCAAAAACCCTTCAGTAAGATAAATGCTCTGGGGAAATCGCCACATTTATCCTACAGCCCCAAGGTTTGATCAGCATACCACCACCTCACCCCCACATACCTCAGCTTGAGAAGAAAGGCAACAAGGGAACCAAAGCAGAATTCTGAATCTTGGAAAGAGAAGTGAAAACAATGCTTAACAAAGTAGGGGGAGATCAATTATGTTTTTTCCATAACCATTTACCATAGCCACTGCTAGAAAACGATTCAAGTATTATGTTGGTTTGTCATGAGGTTTCCCATTGAACTGTGTTCATTTGGCATGTGAAAAGTTTTCTCCCATAGGGACGATCAGGACTTGGCTGAGGAACACACTCTGAGAACACCTTGAGAACTTCATACACATGAAGCCAAACTCCTTAATCCCTTAATACACCTAAATTCTGATGAGGTCACTGAAGGTGTCAGAGCAAGACGCAAAATCCTCAAGAGACTACCATCAGTTTAGCATTTCCAGTTCAAGTGGAGACATTAATTCCACGTATCAAAGAGAAGTACAGAAAGGCATTTGTTATGAAAAGCAGGAACCCCAAATGAAGAATATTGTGGGCTGGTCTCAGCTGGGTTTCCCTGAATTTATTACCTTGGAAAGTTCAGCTAAGTCCTCCACCCAAGACGGTAGCTGGCGGGAAGCAGCATCTGGGAGCAAATCGCCAGGGTCATGGTGGCCTCCTCAGTGGGTACCAGCTGTGCAAACCTCTCAACATGAAGGAAGGAAGAAGAAGCATCTTGGGAAGCAGGTTAAGGAAACTGTGTGTGGAGGTAAGACCACTTTAAATTTGAACTTTATTCTTAGATAAGAATTTGAGACACACCTTGTCTCGAGACAAGGGTGTTCTTTTTACTTTCCCTTATCATTTCCCTGTCCCTGACCCAACATGATACTGACCAAAGCCCAGTACGACAAGACAGCCCAGTGCCTAGTGTCTGTGCCGCCTACCAGGCAGAGCCTGAAGAAGCTGAAGCAGAGGTTCCCCAGTCAATCACAGGCCACTCTGCTGAGCATCTTCTCCCAGGAGTACCAGAAACATATTAAGGGAACACATGCCAAACATCATACTTCAGAAGCGATTGAAAGTTATTACCAGAAGTATCTGAATGGAGTGGGGAAAAATGGAACTGCCCCAGTGCTCCTGTAGCTAGCCAATGAAGTGGACTATGCACCCTCATTAATGGCTTGGATTATACTGGAAAGGTTTCTACAGGAGCATGAGGAAGCTCCACGTTGTTGAATGAGATCAGACTGCTTTAGAGATCATTCCTGTGCTGCAGGAAAGCTTAGCAAGCTGCTGGCTGGAATTCTCAAGAGACATACTTCCAACTGCAAGAGAAAGTAGGCTCCTATACACCACGGGCAATGTTGAGATCGTCCAGGAAAGACACTGGCAAACCAACTCCATGGATATATAACTTGGGACCTTCATAACCTTGATATCCAAAGACCTTAAGCATTTGAGGAAGTGATCCAATTCTAGCTGGTATTTTAGGCTTATTCTTAGATAATTATTCTTAGATAATTCTTAGATAATGTGATATAGGATGGTATGGATAAACAAGAAAAAAAGATTGAGACATTTGGAAGAAAAAGGAAGTATGGAGGTCAGGGAGAAGTAGGGAATAGTAGGAAGGATGCAAAGCCCAGAAGACAGAAGACAGAAAACAAAGGAAGAGGCCAGATGGTGGGAATGGAAAAGAGCAGCCACCAACGTCCTGTACTGAGGAGCCATGCTTGTGCCATTTGGAGGAATAACTTTCATTTGTTTTGTCTTTTTCTTATTGTTTCAGAACATCTGTGGCTTAGACGGACAAACTTCTCATTTGCAAGGAGGAAAAAAGATCTTGCCTTCAACTCACATAACTTATTTTGGCTCTGACTTTAAAAGTTAACCAATTTGGGGGAAAAAAAAATTAGCCTAAGCCTGAAACTTCTGAAGATGAACTTTAAATCTTACCTGTAGTGCAATCTACCTTCTTGCAATGAAACAGTACTTAATATATTTACATCCTCTACCATGATTAAATTTGGGAGGAGAAGAGTCTATAGAGGCATGATTATACCTAGAGCAAGTTACAGTCAGTGCATTCACTGACTAGAATTAGGGACATTGTTTTATCTGTTTCACCCCAAAGTCACACATCAAAATAACCTCTCTCTCAATATCTATCTCTGTGTGTCTCTATTTATGTCTGTCTCTCTCTCCCCCTCTGTCTCTCTTTTACACACACACACATGAGCACATACACACTCCACCTTGCTCTCCTCTCACTCCAAATGTATTCCTGTTGATAGAGAATCCCAAAGTCTCTTTCCCATGGTATACCATCTTTTTCCCTTATAATCTTACAGTCATGTATCTGACATATTAATTCAGTTCTCACTTGTCAGGTCAAGAACAGAGCCAATACATAGGATCAACTTAAAGAGTTTCTGGGTTGTCGGAATTTCAGTCAAATGAAATTTGACTTAGAGGGGTTGTTTGCCCTCCCACTTCCAGGTGAAGATACAGCAAAATGGCTAAAAGGTAGGTAGATGATGGAGAACAGGTACAAAGGGCTGGAAAATCCTCTGCTCCTGAATAACTGAAAGCAGACTAGAGAGACTTCTGTTTTATGAACTCTTCACAATGGGAGAGTGGGATCCCTGAAAAGGTCTGGGCACCGGTCAGAGAATTTCAAACTACAAGGAGGAAAAATAATTTGAATGAAGAGTTCAGCACGAGATCTCCACCGATCTAAACTGTAAAGACATCAAAACATGAAAATCTACCTGCCAGTTTTGCTCTCATTCACTTGAGGCAACTACATGCATGTGCTTAGATGCAGAAAATAAAATGGCCCTGCAGTCCCTTGAAAATCTTTCCTCAATCTTGATGTTACTTTAAAGCCACCATAAATCACACAACCTGCCAATCTTGCCATGTTTTATAAACTGTGGGGAGAGGTAGAGTATTTCTGGCCCAACGATCTCCCAGTAACAAATGCCAGTTCTAATGCTGTGGTATTTCCTCAATACCACTCGACCTCTTAAACAAGCCTCTACAAATATATTAACTGTCATATTCTCAATTTCTTTTTTACAATGGGAAGTGATATCCTCTTATGACTAGCTCGATGGAGCCAAGGGCAGCAGCCATCTGGGAACTGAAAAAAACACCCGATTGTGGTGGGCAAGGCTTTCCTGCTCACCACTTACTGCCCCTAACATTCCTATGGGTTCCCTGTTCCCTGCAAAATCCCCCAGGGTTACACCCCACTGGTTCATCAGATTCCAGCCTGCCCCTGCAACTCATGGCCATCCAAATGAGTGCCAAAACCAACCCCCATGGGGCCACACTCTGCCTGGCCTTCAGGATAAGTCAAAAAGGCTGAACCCAGGCAAGCCCAGGGCCTGGCTTGCCTTCAGGAAATTCCGGGCTGTCTGCAGCAGCTGTGGTTCGAGTAGTACAACAAATTCACTTACTGAATGACAACAGCTTTATTGGCAAGCCAATTCAATTAAAGCCCCTGCATCCAACAAAGTCTCCGACAGCCCTCTCTGCATAAAGAACATGGAATCATGCCTACATTTCCCTGAGTGCCCTCAGCCCTAGCTGTCCCTCTACATGAGAGGGAGAGGGATGAATGAATTAGACGCGGATGATGGTAATTAATGGCTGGCTGTCAGAGAGTCATTTTGGAGGCTCAGCCGTTGAAGGCTCCACATTAAAGACCAAATCCCAGCACAAACTGACCAGGACAGGCTAGAACTCTCTTTCTAAACGGTAGGAGTGTCACAGGCACCTGAGGCAAGAAGTGAGGGGGAAGCAGAGGAAGACAGAGGAGGGTAGGAAGGAAAATAAAGAAGCAAAACATCAGGCTGCTTGCATTGATCAATGCTTCTTACACTATTGATATATAAATAATATGTTCATTTTTCATTTTTACAAAATATGTCCTTTAGGCTACCATTATGGCAAACTTACTTCAGAGCTCTGACATGAGCTTATTAGGAGGGGGAAAGGGAGGGCTGACTGTAGAGCTACAAACAAAACGCATTTTCCTATGAAATATACATAACAGATCATTCTCGCCCTCAGTAACAAAGATAAAATCAGAGTTTTGCGGATCCCTGGCACAGTCTTGACAACCAGTCCTCTGGCACTCCAAGAGAAGGTGGGGGGAAGAATGTCAGAGGGGGCAAGGAGGGAAAGAAAACAATTAACAAATCGGCTCCAACTGGCTCATTTATATGGAGATGGGCAGCTCTCACGTTGCCTGTCGCCAGTGCCACCAACAGAGCCAAGTCAGGTTAACTACCTAGCAGGAGATAACTTGGGTCGATTGGGTTTAATTATTCCTGATAGTAACAGGTTACCATATGCACTGTTTGGAGCATAAACAAAAGCCAGATATTGAGGGACTAAAAGGATCCTTCTCCAACAATTGGAGTTCTGTGAAAAGCCAGGCTCCGGGTTTGCTGCATCTGTTTAACTCCTAGTCTTAGAGGTCACAGGGCCTGAGTTGCTACCTATGAAATGTGGGAAATTCTGCGACTCTACTGGAATGAGTCTTTTGCCTCATTTCCAGAAGAGGAGAGTTCCAGGTGGGCAATTTCATTTAAACAATTTGTTTCTCTCACCACCACAATCCTACAGAATGTTTGCCTAGAATCTGACTTCAAAATCCCAAATTCAGAGAAAATGTCAACTCCACCAGGAAGCCTCCCCAGATTTTCGCAATAAGAATAAATTACTCTGTCTGCTACACTTCTACAGAACCCTGAATATTCTCCATCATGGTCTTTCATTCAGTCTTCTCTGTGACATAGTTTGTTGTCCCCTTGTCTGCCTTCCCCAAAAGACAAGGGTTTCCTGAGGACCCAGCTCTGGGCTTTGTATATAACTGGCACTCAATAAATCTAAGCGGAGTTGAATTAAATGGCCCTTAGGAAATGGATATGATTTGGCAAAGCCTCAGTCATGAAGAATTATGTGGGGCCCTATTATGACCTTACAGGCATCAAGATTTCACTGCTGTTTTCCTCACTACAGCCACCAAATTGGTTGCCCACTTTAATTAGAATAGAGGCCAGATGTCTGGCCAGCTCTGCTAGAACCGGAAGAGCTAGCAAGCTGGTAGAGTTTCCCAGCTGGGGGCTCGAGAGACCGGCTTCGTGTGGTTGGGTCACCTTCCCTTGCATACTTCCTTCCCTCTTGCTTGACTCCCCTTCTCCCCCCTCCACCACCCCATCCCGAGGGCAGCTGTCCCTTTTATCAGCAAAAGCCCTTTCCTGACAACACATCTGTCTAGCACAATGTTTCACCCTGTCCAGTGATTCAGTTACCTGAGGCATTTGCATCCTTGATCAGTGCAAGGGCATGAAACATTTGTGTCTGTAAAGAGCTGGGCAGAATATCTCCTTTCAGAAGCCTACTATCCACTAAGAATGAAATCTAATATTTAAAGGGCGTGACACCCCGTTCATACTAGATTTCATTAATCAATGTTTTCATGGAAAGGATAAATCCTTTATGCATGCCTTTTTCCTGATTTTTCCCTCATTTAAAAAATGCAATGCTTACTCTTCTTCCCTGCTATTAGCTCACAGAGACCCACTACTGTGAACCCTGCTTCCTTGCCTCCCAAAATTTACCCTTACACATTCACACTGAGGGAAGGAAGTTCAGTCAGAAAAAGAGAGGTAGAAAGAGAGACAGAAAAATGTTCTAGTTTTAAGCCTATTTCATTAAATAAAAACCTTTGTAACTCTTGAAAAAAAAAAAAATAGAGACTGTCACTGTAATGACAAGCCTGTACTTGGCATGGGAGTGACCAATACATTCAGTGCCTCAGGAATATTAAGCCAGAGATCACAGCCTTCACTTGGACACTCACTAAGGTTTATGTTACTGACAATGAACATGACAAAAACTGCATTGCTATGACAACCACAAAATTCACACCTTTAGGAGAAGTTCAGTTAAAGAGGAATCACTGGTATCCCTTCTGAGGAATGGTGACCAAAGAATATGCTGATTTTTTTCACCCTTTCACATAGCCTATTATGTATCTGCTTATGGCATTGAAATTGCAATGGCACAGTGAAGACCAGCCCCAAAGTACTCAATCGTGTCGCTAAGGACAGACGAGCCTAACAACACCCAGGAGCTCTGAATGAATCAGAGATACTTTTCAGATGTCTAAACACTTATGATTATGCTAATACCTTCCTACTGCAGGTTCCCCTCAATTTATGGAATGGTGAAGATCCAACAAATTGTTAATAAATGCTCCCATTTCCCCATTAGTTTCAAATGGAATTTCAACTGTTGAGTAAATCCCTTGGTTCCTGAATGACACTTTTTTAAAAAATGCAGTAAATAACCCAAATATGGGAAAACAATAGGCACAAAGATGCCCATCACAATATGCTTTATAACATTAGGTAATTGGAAGCAATAAAAATGATAACAATAGGTAGATGGTTAAGTAAATTATGTTACACTACAATGGACCACTAGGAAGCCATTAGGAGGATAAAGACCATACAGCAACATGGAAAAATGCAAGTGACATATGCTAAGTGGGAAAGGGACTAGAAATTGCATTTCACTGTGATTACAACTAGATAAAAGCCTATGTATAAAAAAAGACCAGAAGAAAATAAACAAAAATAATAATTGTATTAGGGATTATGGCTGATTATTTTCCCTTATCTTTACTTCTCAAACAATCAGCAATGCTATGCATCTTTTATAATTTAAAAAATAAATGGAAAATCAAGCCACTTTTTAAGAACAATTATTTTTTAAAGTAGCTAGAACAGTAAATGCAAAATAGTCTATGTGTGTGCGTGCCATTGCTTCAGTCATGTCCAGCTCTTTATAACCCTATAGACTATAGCCCACCAGGCTCTTCTACCCGTGGGATTCTCCAGGCAAGAATACTGGAGTAGAGTGTCATTTCCTTCTTCAGGGGATCTCCCCAACCCAGGGATCGAGCCCATGTCTCCTGTGTCTCCAGCATTGCAGGCAGATTCTTTACTGCTAAGCCTCCTGGGAGCCCCGTTCTAACTATATGAAACTCAAATTTAAGATGTTTTATGTGGAAACAGCAGCGCTGGGAGGATGAGCATCACTCTACATTGCTGCTTCCACCACTAACACACATCTCAGGGAGCCTTCACTTCTGCAGACTTTTCTACTGACTCAGACTTACAGACCTCTCTCTAGATTTTCACTCTACCTGAACAGTTCATTTCAGCATGATCATTGGACAGGAGAAAGCAGCAGCAGCTGAAACTGAAGACTGGAATTCAGAAGTCTGCTAAACCATAGATGCCGGGGATCAGTTGGCTGGCTGCAAGGAAGCCGCTTAGGGGTAGACACTGGAATGGCCACGTAGGAGAGATAAGAGGCTCAGAAGAATGAGCCTAACAATTTAAACTAAACCTGAATCTCCTTAGCTCTGCTAAATAAGATCCCAGGATACTGAAATAACTTGCAACTTTGGCCTTGGAACCTCTGTGTGTGATTGTTGAAGAATTAAAGAATAAGAATAAAAGCATAGGAACTCTGATGGGACCAATTCTGTTTCCTTGCTCTGAACAGCACCTCTTATTGTTCTAGTGGATCATGCCCACTTCTTGACCAGAATTCATTTCCAAACTACTGCATTCTGGACCCCACAGAAAAGAGAAGACCTAAAATTCATCTCAAGAGCAGCTAATAATACTCTACAGGCATTAGCTAACAGTGATAAATTCTGAATCACATAAAGAGACAATGGATAACCAAGGTTTATCCAGCAAGATGTCCCTCTCACTTGCCAACACTTGTACTTCACATTAAATCATACAGGTCACATGTTTCTCTATCAAAAACCCATCATTTCTGAAGTCTTGGGTGAGTAGGACTTATAAGCTATAAATACTAACCACTTTTTAAGTGGCCTTCCTTTAGGATTTGACTTCTTGCCATGACACTTTTGATAACTTTATCAACTCCCAATGTATTAAAATATCCAAATTCAAGCTCATAAAGCATCACCTATCTAACACTGATTCATGAGTCTAATCCTAAAACTAGCTCTTTAGGCTGTTATAGCTCTTGGGTTGGTCAAGAAGTTCATTTGGGTTTTTCTGTAAGATGCTGTGTTCAACCTGATTACATGGCAATATCATATTCAGTTTGGAAGGCAGACTTTATAAAATGTGAAATCTAAGAGGGCATAAAACAATTCTAATATTTACAGTTATAATAAGTTTTGCATGTATTTTTAAATGTGATTCTTTTGCTGGCCTTCTTCCTCATCCCAGTACTTCTGGTCTCACTTCTTTAGTCCCTACAGTAAATTGTTTCATCCATGTCTGCCAAGGGAAATGGAAGGAAGAACTTAAATCTTCCTTTGGGCACAATCCCCAGATAGCACCTGAATTAAGAGAGAGAGGCAGAGGAGAGCAAGAGGCATCTCCCCAGAAGTGTAATTTATTTTGACTTTGATGAGAGACAAGACAGTCCTCATACATTTGCTTGGCATAAGCAGAGTTTAAGAACTTTACAGCAGTTCCTGAAACAAGCACAGAGAACTTCTCATGCCACACCTGTACCACCTGTTGGGTAAATTCCTCCTTAGACTCTCAAGTTTTCACAAGTCTTTGCCTGAAACAGCTTCTTAAATCTGCAGTTAAATCAAGAAATCAAGTGCTACCTTCTCCCTACAGAAACTTCAGCCTGCCCGTGGTCAAGGCAAAGAGTTACTGCTGAAAGGAGAGACTGAGTTGGAAGGACACTTGAGGATTCTTTAGTCTAGTGACGGCCACCGGATCACCAGAGGAGCCTGTAGCCCAGCCCCAGAGACTCTGGTGCAGTGGGCTTGAAAGTCACCCAGGCACCTGCATGCACATACACGTCTCTGTCACAGGTGGCCCAAGCACGGCACTTTGAGAAACAAGGATGTAGTCCGGTATCCTCTAAGGCTCAGAGAAGTTGCCCAAGACACATAACCTGTTGGCAGTGGAGATAGGAGAAGTATTAAAGTCTGTAGTCTCTTGCCACATCCTGCTGCCCAAGGGAGTAAGAGGAAAACCAGTTACAGCCGGAGGCTGGGCAGGAGCAGGGAGCGCTACTCTCGCCAGGGGATGCCAGCATGAGCTGTGGAGTTTGGAGACTGGAGCAGGTACTTGGTGCCAAGGGGTCATAATTCTGCCTTTAAGTTGCCTTTTGCTAACCTTCCCAACAGAAGCCACAGCCACAAAATACTTTTGTAGGCACCTGCATTTGGTCTAGTATCTAGACAGAACTGGCCATCTGGGGATGGCCTAGCAGAATCAGAAAATTCAGTCCCACCTTCACCAGGTGTCAGCCACATAGAATGAGAAGTCACTTACCTGCTCTTTGGCTTCTGTTTGTCCATCTGAAAAATGAGCCTAATTTTTCTAATTTGTTGTGAGAATCAAATGGGATCACGAAATACTCTCTGAAAGTTAAAACCTTCTGGACGCATAAGGTCCTATCTAGTATCACCCGTACTCCTCACGGATCTTGTGCAAAAATAGAAGGAACAGATCCTCCTCCACAAGAACTGGATAGGATAGAGCTTCCCCAAACTACCAGAATTGCTCATATTTTCTAGGAAACCTAAAGGCTAAAGTCAGTGCACACAGTATCAACTCAGACCTGTGGCAGGCAGAACAGAAATAACAAAGACTTTATAAGGCACTTGAGATGCATTCAGACTTGGACCCCAAGGCTTTGTTGACTTCGTACAGCCAAGACTCACAGCCACAGGACTGGGCTTCATCTGGTCCTCTTAGCCCTGATCAGAGTCAACAGTCCCAGCGATTCTGGGGTCCTTCAATGAGGGGTTTATCTGATCCTCTTAGCCCTGATCAAAGTCAACAGTCCCAGTGACTCTGGGGTCCTTCATTGGCTCTCCCCACCAGCTACCTAAACACATGGTCCTGAGGCATTTTCTGTACCTCCTAAACCAGCACTCACATTCCATGAAAGATTCCAACTTATCAATTTTCTGCCTGCATTTGCATGTTTAAAATAAGGAAAATGTTTTAGACCTCTGTTTTGTTTTGTTTGTTTTTTTAAATTCCAGATGGAATCTGTTTGTAGAAACCCAGAACTCCCTTCAGGGGCCATCAAGAGGTGGAGGAAAATGAGGGGGTGGGGTTCCTGGCAAGGCTTTGGGGCCCCAACTTCCTCTTCAAATAGAGCAGCTGTACTTCTACCTAATCAGGCTCCCACAGAAGGCTTAGTTTTGTTCTTTTTTTTTTTTTTTAAAGTCATGAAAATCAGTCATCTTATCCAGTCCCCTGGTTTAAAGGGGAGGAAATCACATTAAAGAAAGGTTAACTGATATTCCAACTTCCTCCCTTACCCACTTGCCCAGGCAGGAGAATGATGGGAACTTCTGCTTCCAACAAAAGGACTCCTGCCAGGGTCTTCATTCTCAGTGTAGGCTCCTACCTGTGGCAGCAGCTGCGTAGCTTCTCCTGTTTGTCCCCACACCTGGAAGCTCTCAGCAGTGGTCACCTCCAGTTCCACCTCATCAGTGCCTCCCTAGGCCCTCTCCTGGGACACTTCAGCTCACAGCTGGGATGGCAAGCCCAGGGTTCCTCATCCCCTCTGCTAGCTCGTCTGGCTCTCTGGTTCTGGATATCATCACCTTTACAGAGTCAGATCCTCTCTGGTACTCTTCCAAAAAACAGTTTAAAAAAAAATTCACAAAATTTATTAACAACTTCATGACGTAATTTCAGGGAAGCAAGTCCACATGAGGAATCCTGATTATCACACTTGGTTGCCCGCTTCAGGCCTAGGCCTGTCAACTCTCCTTAGTTCAAGATGTGTTCTATGGTCTCCAAAGCTATTCTTCCCAAGGGCTGTAGGGGGAAACTTTATATTGTCATATCTGTGTTACATTCATTGAGCATGGGAATAATATCATGACTATGTATGAAAATGCACTTATTCCTAGAATAGAAGAGGTAGTCTGAAGTGTGTGTGTGTGTGTGTGTGTGTGTGTGTGTCTACATGGGGAAGACAGGAAGGTATAGGTTGAGAAAGAAAGAAATGTAAAGCAAATGTAAAAAACTGTTAGTTGGCGGATCTTGGTGAATGGTATAGAAATGCTTATTATACTGGTCTTTCAACTTTTCCTCAGGTTAAAAATTTTCCCAAATAAATGCTTGGGGTTAGGAGAAGGAGTCTTATACAAAGGAAAATTTACCTCAAAGTGAATGACGCTTAAGCATCAGGGTCCTTCTCTGCGGGGCCCTTCCAAGATCCTGGGAGGTTAATGACAGTCATCAATGTAAGGAGTAGGCAAGATGAGCTACTACGCTGGGAAACCTGAACCATCTGGAAATCTGGCAGCTCACATGCAAAGGAGACTAGATAGAGATCGTCCCAAGTTTGTCAACAACCTACAAATGTGTAACATCAGCAATTATAAGCCACAAAGCTGACACTTTCTTAATTATCAATAATAAAAGACAAATTTCTATCAAAAATGGTAGAGAAAGACTGTATTATCTTTCTATTCTCTCTGTAAAAAGTATTACAAAATCGTTATCATAGATAGAGGTACACAAAGAATATGGGAAGAAAGGTGTCATAGAAGTATGTCAAGTAACTAATGAAAAAGATTATGTTCGTTTTCTAGGTTTTGTCACGTGTGTAACAGTTGCCAGCATTGTTTTGTGAATGAGATCTTTTTTTCAAATGTCATATGACATCACTTATATTTGGAATCTTAAAAAATGATACAAATGAACTTATTTACAAAACAGAAATAGACTCATGGACACAGAAAGCAAACATATGGTTACCAAAGGAAAAAAGGATGAAGGGAGGGAGGTCTTCAAATACCATTATATTATGCAGTATTGCAATAGTTTTTAGGTTGGATCTTGGGCTTTGCAAAGAGATGGTCACTTTATTTGCAAGAAATGTTTGTCAATATTTAGAATCTTTACTTCTTTTTCTTGTTTTTTTGGGGGGAAGATTATTTTATTCAGTATATAAATGTTTATGGAGGGAGGAATATGTGTGGGGCCACCTTCAATGATTATGTGATTTGATTTATTTTTCCTTCTGTCTGTGAATTCACTTTTAGAGCTTCTCTCCTTTCAAATTACATGCTTTGTTTCCCAAACATGTTGATCACACAAATATATACATATATATACACGCACAGAGACAAATACACAAAGACTTTTTTCAAAGCAACATGTTTTTGGTTTGGGTTCCTCAGAACACATTTAGAAAACATTGCCTGAGAGCAACAAAAGTTACTCCTTTTTACTCATGTCTGTCTATCATGGTAGCTGCACTATAGCATTTGATTTCCAGGAAGACGTTTATTTGAAGAGCTTATTTAAAGCAAATGAACCATATTTTTCATTCACCTTATATTTACATACAATCTGCTTCATACAACCACATTCATTAACCTAGCCAATTAAGGCCCAAACAGCATTAAGGGCATGGGGGTAGACAGGTAATAAGGAAGCATTTGCCCCAGGCCTCCCTTCACAAACTTTCACTCCCATCCCTCCAGCCTCTGTCTGGCTACTTCAATGTTCCACATGAGTAAGTTGAAGCAAAGGGGCTGGAGGTAACTTTTCTTAAAACAATAAGTATAGGATCTGGGTTTCCATTTTAGGACTACAGTTGAACTGGTAAAGTATTTTAACAGGCTCAGTTTCTGTGGCCTGCTTGTCTTTTGACATCTTGTGTCCAGCACTATCTTGGGGAGAGACACAGAAGACTAGGGCTCACGTACGGAGAGAGGGGAGTGAGCATGGGGAGGGTTCACCCTTCTTTGCTCTCCCCAAACTAGAAATAACTCATCCTTGTCCCAGTGGAAAAGGATCAGTCTTTGAAACCTTGCATTATATAGATAAGGCCAAACAAGTATCCCTAAATGCCAAAGGAAACTCAATAAGAAGGGCGACTTCCTGTGCATCCCTCCTCCTAACCACTCGGCAGACCAGGGACCCAGACGCAACCTCCTGGCCCATGAAGGAACCAGAGGGACAGAGTCCCACTACAGCTCTCACTCTGCATTAAATTCTCCTGCTTTGACGTGGAATTCCAGGGGCAGGAAGGGGAGCCCTTCTGGGAAAAACTCTAGAGCTAATGCTCTAATACAAAACTCAGCTACAATAACAATAACATAATAATAATAATGGTAATATAATCACCATTTATTAAGCATTTTCCCAGCCACATTAGATACTTTCTGTGAATTATCCCTTATAACAAATTAGCAAACACTTCTTCACATACTAGGGTAAGAGAATTCCATCAGTGTAGTAAAAGGTTCAAAGCATTGTTCTGCTTTGACTCATGTCAGCAAGTAGGTAAAGGAAGCTGACCCCTATGATTTGGAGTCATCCTCACCCTTCCCCTCCCACCCCACCATGGCCCCTCCACTAAACATTCAGAGGACCAGTGACATGAGGTCTCAACAGACCGAGAAAGAGGAAGGAAGGAAGGAGGGACCCAGACAAGGCGGAGATGGCGAACATATGGTCTGTATGATGGTCACATTCAGATACTAAAGTCAACTAACAAGTAAGAAATATAATAATTATACAAGGGATACATTATGCATTTCCATTTTAATATTTAGACAATATTGAAGTTTATACAGGTAAAATAGAAATTTATTCGTCGCTTCCTCTCCTACTGTTGGCAACTCAGTGGGTGTCCTTCCAGACTTTCCATGTAAATAATATTGGCCCAGACAGGCTCAGAAGTCCTGCCTCCAAGATCATGAGAGGAAAAATGACTAGGGGACATCCCTGGAAAAGATAAAAAGGATCAGAGGCCAGTCACCACTTCATCCCTAACTGTGGCCCCAAGGATCAGATTTCCTGGAAACAGACACCTTGACAGAGATCTGGGTGCAGAGCAAATTTGGGACCACTCTTGGGAACAATACCTGTGAGAGAGAGGAGAAAACAGAAATGGACAGGTGGGAGAGTTGACCTGTGCGTTGCAGCTGTCACCTTCGTGACAGTCCCAGAGGAACTAGGGAGTTGAGACCCCCTTCTGATTTGCCCCAGGTTAAAGCAAGGGAGCCAGGCTTTCCTATCTTCCAGTAAGTAATAATTGGATGCAGAGAGCCCTTAAGAGGAGTGAGACTGGGCAAGGCAGCTTCCTTCATCCAGGACTGGTTCAGAAAGAGTACAGCTATGAATCAGCAGGAGCCAACACTATCTGGGTTTTGAAGTGAGAAGCTAAGAAGCCCACCACAGCATACACTACAAGACCCTCGGATGTTCTAAAACATTCTCTTCTAGAAAGGCTGAGGAGTAAATAGGAGGGACTAAAGCTGGCTAAGTGAAATGCCACAGCCCTGTGGCAAATGTTGACACAGCTCCTGTATCTGAAATGCCAAGGCTCATACCTAATGTTCCCACAATCTCCAAGAACACTGCGCTGTGCCATACCCTGCACAATAACACACATCCAGACCAAACTACAGTTGCCAATAAGAAACGGCTACAATGACATTTCCCTCCTCTTTGGCCTAGAGTGCTGAATTCCACTGGATAAGTTTCACCTATGTGTTTGGAAATTAAAAGAAAAAACTAACAACAGAAAAAAACAACTCTTTTCTTTATGAGCAATCATAAAAGCAATTCTAGGAGGGAAGATAAAGCAATGCAAATCTTTCTTGGAAATCTCACTGCTGCACCAGGAGCAAACATCCTAGCGCACAAATTCAGTCCTGTCCCACCCCACTGGGGAACAGAGAGGGTGAAACAGAAATGGACAAGTGGGAGAGTTGACCTTCGTGGTGCAGCTGTCACCTTTTGACAGTCCTGGAGGAACTCAGGAGTTGAGGCACCCCTCTGATTTGCCCCAAGTTAAAGCAAGGGAGCCAGGCTTTCCTATCTTCCAGTAACTAATACTTGGATGCAGAGAGCCCTTGGGAGGAGTGAGACTGGGCAAGGCAGCTTCCTTCTTCCAAGTAGCACTTTGGCACACATGGATCCAGAGCCTCTGGTGATACTGCTCATCCAGCTCTTTTCCATTCCTTCTGGCCCCAGCAAGGACACCCAAATATCCTGAGGGCAGAACCAGCTCCAACACAAAGCTGGGACCCAGGCAACTGGGACAGTTTTTGAGTCCAACTACATCAACACTGGTATTCTTTGGGTGATTCTATATCAAAACTGTCATGTTGGTTGTGTTTTCCTACTAACAGTCATAATGAATAACTAACTCTTCCCAAACCAGGCCTAGGCCATCATGATTTCCTATGAAATGCTTCAGAATTCTTTCACGTGGGATTTCTATCCAGTAAGAGGTAACCAAAATTATCACAACTAGTATCAAAATAGCACAACCATTATCAGTATTTGTAAATGAGATTCTGCATTTTAGGCTCATTGTCTACAAAATAGGCAAAATCTGCACTGAGCTTGAAATTACAGGTCAGAGAACAGAGGACCTCCCTTTCAGCATTTGGGAAAGTAGATTCTACAAATAAAAGGTAGAATTTTAACTGATCAGCATGACCTTGTCCATCAGTTCTAGAACATGAGAGATTTCCATTGCGATGGTATGACTACCACTAAGCAAATCATTGTATGAATTCAGCCATCAAACTGCAGACTGTTCAACCCCAACACTTCAGTGTATCATTGCCAAAGAGAGAAGAATGTTGGTTTCCTTTATTTAATCAAACAGCATCCATGACATGAACATTCCAACTGCTAATAACAGACTGGTTCCAAATAGGAAAAGCAGTACATCAAGGCTGTATATTGTCACCCTGCTTATTTAACTTATATGCAGAGTACATCATGAGAAATGCTGGGCTGTAGGAAGCACAAGCTGGAATCAAGATTGCCAGGAGAAATATCAATAACCTCAGATATGCAGATGACACCACCCTTATGGCAGAAAGTGAAGAAGAACTAAAGAGCCTCTTGATAAAAGTGAAAGAGAAGAGTGAAAAAGTTGGCTTAAAGCTCAACATTCAGAAAACAAAGATCATGGCATCTGATCCCATCATTTCATGGCAAATAGATGAGGAAACAGTGGAAACAGTGGATAACTTTATTTTTCTGGGCTCCAAAATCACTGCAGATGGTAATTGCAGCCATGAAATAAAAAGACATTTGCTCCTTGGAAGGAAAGTTATGACCAAGCTAGACAGCATATTGAAAAGCAGAGACATTACTTTGCCAACAAAGGTCCGTCTAGTCAAGGCTATGGTTTTCCAGTAGTCATGCATGGATGTGAGAGTTGGACTATAAAGAAAGCTGAGCACCAAAGAATTGATGCTTTTGAATTGTTGTATTGGAGAAGACTCTTGAGAGTCCCTTGGACTGCAAGGAGATCCAACCAGTCCATGCTAAAGGAGATCAGTCCTGGGTGTTCATTGGAAGGACCTATGTTGAAGCTGAAACTCCAATACTTTGGCCACCTGATGTGAAGAGCTTACTCATTGGAAAAGACCCTGATGCTGGGAAAGATTGAGGGCAGGAGGAAAAGGGGATGACAGAGGATAAGATGGTTGGATGGCATCACCGACTCAATGGACACGGGTTTGAGTGGACTCTGGGTGTTGGTGAATGACAGGGAGGCCTGGCGTCCTGTGGTTCATGGGGTCACAAAGAGTCGGACATAACTGAGCAACTGAACTGAACTGAATCAGACTTGATGAATCACAAAAGGACATTGCTTTCCACCTTTTGAATCTGTTCTGCTGAACTCCCAGACCACCCATGAAAACTTTTAGGGACCCCAAGATGCCAGTGATTCAGTTCATTTCACTCACTCAGTCATGTCCAACTCTTTGTGACCCCATGGACTACAGCATGCCAGACTTTGCTGTCCATCACCAACTCCCAGAGCCTACTCAAACTCACGTCCATTGAGTTGGTAATGGCATCCAGCCATCTCATCCTTTGTCGTCTCCTTCTCCTCTTGCCCTCATTCTTTCCCAGCATCAGGGTCTTTTCAAATGAGTCAGATATTCACATCAGGTGGTCATTCAATATCACAGTAATCCAAGTCTATGCCCCAACCAGTAATGCTGAAAAAGCTGAAGTTGCATGGTTTTATGAAGACCTACAAGACCTTCTAGAACTAACACCTAACAAAGATGTCCTTTTCATTATTGGGGACTGGAATGCAAAAGTAGGAAATCAAGAAACACCTGGAGTAACAGGCAAATTTGGCCTTGGAGTACAGAATGAAGTAGGGCAAAGGCTAATAGAGTTTTGCCAAGAGAATGCACTGGTCATAGCAAACACCCTCTTCCAACAACACAAGAGAAGACTCTACATATCAACATCATGGGATGGTCAATACTGAAATCAGATTGATTATATTCTTCGCAGCCAAACATGGAGAAACTCTATACAGTCAGCAAAGACAAGACTGGGAGCTGACTGTGGCTCAGATCATGAACTCCTTATTGTCAAACTCAGACTTAAATTAAAGAAAGTAGGGAAATCCACTAGACCAGGCATGACCTAAATCAAGCCCCTTATAATTTGAAAAGACCCTGGTGCTGGGAAAGATTGAAGGTAGGAGGAGAAGGGGATGACAGAGGATGAGATGATTTTGTGGCATCACTGACTTAATGGACATGAGTTTGAGTAAACTCCAGAAGTTAGTGATGGACAGGGAGGCCTGGTGTGCTACAGTCCATGGGATTACAAAGAGTTGAACACGACTGAGTAACTGAACTGAGCTGATATAAAGACATGTCACCATGTTTCCAGGGGCAGCTCTCCCAGTCTTAGATGGACAGGCCCAATCTTGGCAGATGTGGTCATCCTGGAGACCCTCACAAAAAGAGCATCTCACATTTTCAGCTGCTGCTGCCAATTACCCAATACTTCTTTTTCTACTTCTTGGTAGCTTATTTTATCAGGCTATCTTATTTCCATGTATGTGAGCCACTCAGATATTTTTTTGAACAAGGCAAGATATTAGTAAGTATAAAAGTAATTAAGGCTTCCAAATAACCAACAAGATGGTGGAAGTGGAGCAAAAGAAGCATATATTCCGCAAGTTCACCTACTGCATAGACCTCAATCAGACCCTGAACATGTCCTATCAGCAGCTGATATACTGCACAGCACGTGGCAGCATCAGAGGCAGAAAAGAGACCAGTAGAGGAAGCAGCATCTCTATGGGAGCAGCTCTGCAAGGCCCAGAAGGAGGTTGCACCCAAGGAGAAACCGGAGGTGGTAAACACCTATCCCTGGAGGTCATGATCATTCTGCCTTTGATGGTGGCTAGCATGATGAGCTGGAGAAGGCAATGGCACCCCACTCCAGTACTCTTGCCTGGAAAATCCCATGGAAGGAGGAGCCTGGTAGGCTGCAGTCCATGGGGTCGCTAAGAGTCGGACACAACTGAGCGACTTCACTTTCACTTTTCACTTTCATGCATTGGAGAAGGAAATGGCAACCCACTCCAGTGGTCTTGCCTGGAGAACCCCAGGGACGGGGGAGCCTGATGGGCTGCCATCTATGGGGTCGCACAGAGTCGAACACAACTGAAGTGACTTAGCAGCAGCAGCAGCAGCATGATGAGCATCTACAATTGCATGACCTTCAATCAGGGAGAAATCAAACCCAAGATGATTGGCCACCACCTGAGCAAGCTCTCAATCACCTACAAGCCTGTGACGCCCAGCTGGGGACCACTCACTGCTGCTTCACCTCTCCTCAAGTAGACTGCTTGGCCAATGAAGGCATAGATTTCTCTTAAAAAAAAAAAAAAAAAAGTGTAAGTAGAAAACTAAATCACACCATCAATAAAAGCAGAGTAATAATAATAGCAATTATCACAAGCCATGTATGAAGTGCTTCTTATGCCCTGTACTTTCCATAACTGATTGCATTTCATCTTCTCAACATACCTTCAAGTAAGTATTGATATATTTTACACATGGGAAAACCAAGACTTTACAGCATTAAGTCATGTGTCCATATCAACCAAAAAATAGAGATGCCCAGCTCCACCCGCAGTTCTGTCTGTGTCTGTCTCCAAAGTCCATGCTCTTTACTAATATCCTTAGACTCCTTGATCCACTCTACAACCAGACAAGCTTTCTTGAAAGAAAAAAAGAAAGTGAAGTCTCTCAGTCGTGTCCAACTCTTTGCAACCCCGTGGAATGTAGCCTACCAGACTCCTCCGTCCATGGGATTTTCTGGGCAAGAGTACTGGAGTGGGTTGCCCTTTCTTTCTCCAGGGGATCTTGCCAACCCAGTGATCGAACCCGGCTCTCCTGCATTATAGGCAGACATTTTACTGTCTGAGCCACAATTATTTCTTTGTTTTTCAAATATTTGCTAACTTGTCCTATTGCTGTTGTGAAATTTCACCCAACTGCAAAGTGTGAGGAAAGAGTGTACATAAGACTGCCCTCACTCTAGCTGTAAGTTCAAGTGTATCCAAAACTATCCTTGCTTCAGACTGGCTGGCTACAAATTTGGGAGTCCCTGCAAACGGTCTCAGATTCAATAATTTAGTAGAATGACTCATAGACCTCAGAAAAATGCTATACCTAAAATGACAGTTTTATTATTATGAAAGGATACAAATTTAAATCAGCCAAGGGAAGAGGGACATAGGACAGAGTCCAGGTGGGGTTTAAATGCAAAGCTTGTGAATTCCCTCTCCCCATGGAGTCGTGGATGATGTGACCTCCTTCCAGCCATGGTCTGTGACAGTATGAGCAGAGTACTGCCAACTAGGGAGGCTCACGCAAGCCTTTACTGTCCACAGTTTTTTTGGGGGGGGTGGGGGGGGCTGAATCACATACTGCCCACATGGCTACCCTTTAGTCTCCAAACTTCCCTGGAGTTCCAGACCAACACCTTGATTCTCTGCTTCCTCTCCAGGTTAGTCCCAAAATCCCACCATAAATCACATGGTCAGGCAGACCAGTGGTCAAAACCCCCAGACAAAGACATTCCTATAAGGAAGGACATTCCAGGGGCCTAGAGATCACCCCCCAGAAGCTGAGGACAAAGGCCAGGACTGTCTTTAGGAAAGGTTAATTCTTCATTATTTAGCTACACATACCATACCAAAGTACCCAGCCAAAGATAGAGCTAGAAAAAAAAATGAGAGAGAGATATGTATGAGAGAGATAATCTATAATTTCAATTTTAGAGTCAAAATAAACTTCAAAAGAGCACATGACCTAGCCTTTCGGTTCAGGTAAGTAACTGCACCTATTTTACTGCTGAGGTCTAGAGAGGTTTACACCCTCATTCAAGCTGTGGACAGAAACAATCTCACATCCTCTAATTTCTACTAAAAACACTCATTCCCCACTGATGCCATGGACTCCCCTCCCTATCCCATTGGCACTACCTGATCTTTCCCACAGTAACCTGGCATCAGGGAGTGTCCATGTCTCTCAGTAGACAACATGGTCAAAATGCCCTTCCTTCCCACATGCCACTTTGAAGCAGAAGGAACACACAGTGATCTGCTCCCATCCAGACTTCTAGCTGATGGGGCCCATGGCTTCTGTCAAGAGTTCTGGGGGTCCCCATCCACCCAGAGCATCTGAAAGATACTTTTCCCCAGAAGGCCAGGTATAGTCACAGGAGGGTATTTTCAACTAAGACCCACCCCAACCCTGCCGGCAGAACGGGTGCAGGGCCATGACCACACTAAAGACAAAAAGAATCAAGACTCTTCTCTGCCTTGACAAGCTCCTTCAGG
Source organism: Bos indicus x Bos taurus (assembly GCF_003369695.1). Classification (NCBI taxonomy): domain Eukaryota; kingdom Metazoa; phylum Chordata; class Mammalia; order Artiodactyla; family Bovidae; genus Bos; species Bos indicus x Bos taurus. The sequence goes on from NC_040086.1 coordinate 42,821,117, forward strand.
TCTCTGGGCCTCCCTTTCACCCTTCATAAGACTTAGCAAGCTACTCCAAGTACAGTCCAGTAACCAGCCCCAGGGCATTACCAAGGAGTTGTTTAGGCAGACGTTCCAACCCTAGGCCAGGACTGCAGCATTCAATTCTGCACTTTAACAAGATCTCTAGGTGATTCAAGTGAACAGTAAAGTTTGAGATATACCAGCTGAGACCCTATCTAGGTCCTTCCCAAGATCTAAATTCTGAGATTCTAAAAAGGCATCTCACGGCTCAATTTCCAGACCTCAGCGTTGAGATGCCTGTTGGAACTGGGGGAATCCAAGCTTCTAATCAGGAGTGGTCAGAAGCAGAGTCACAGAAGGCGTCTGTGAAACCCAAGCCCTTGGACAGGCAATGTGGGACTGAGGAGCGGGCGGAGGAGCCCCTTCATTTTTTCCATAGGCACGCTGTGTGTGCCAGATGAGGTCTTTAATGTAAACCCTCTTGTGCCCCGACCTAAACAATGAACATAATTATGGGCTCGCTTACCCCCTTCAGATGCAGGGCTCAGGGTCGGCCCTCCACAGGGTCCTGCAGGAGGTCCTGTTTCTGAGTCAGGGAGGGCCTCTGGTTAACCAGAACAGACCCAACTCTGAGGGGCAAAGTTGACATACCAGCGTAATTACACATAGGTTGACCATGTTTACTGCAACTCTGTTGTTCTAGAATTTCAAACAAAGACTGAACCCTAGGAAAACACACCACTAAAGAGAAGCAGATTGTCCTGGGTGATTTATTGAAGAACCAAAGTGAGGGGAAGAAAGAGAAGAGGGTTATCAGAGACTCACAATACTTCCCTTTCCCCTGCCTGGTCTAAGGAGAGCACGCAGTGACCACCGCTTTCTCACCATCCCCAACGGAAAGGCCCCAAAACACTGACATTTTGCTTTTCCTGAGGCATGTTTTCACGTGGCCACATCAAATCCTGTAAAGCCATATAGACTCATCAGAAGAAAGCAGACAGTAGCACTGTCAGGACAGAGATCCCTTCTTCCCTTCTGACTCTCCCCTCCCCACACACCCTGCTGTAGGACATACACCTACTCACTGCCCATATAGATCTATTTCAGATGAACAGAAAGTCAACCCAAGCTGGAATCTGCCTTTAGAGAAGCCAGAACTTCAGGTCAGGCATGTGATCAGCCTTTATCTTTGGGAGGTTACTGGTAGGGAGGCTCTGAAAAGTTCCCAGCACTGTTTGGCCTCAGTTCTGTGCCAAGTAAATATTTAATACGTAACTGGTATGGAAAACAGTCTCATTTCCAATGCACAATTCAGAGCTTTCATTGACCAGGCAATGATGGGAGGGGGCAGTTGGAAGTCTGCACAGTTAGGAAACAGCACCTACCCTTCCCCAAAATTAAAACCTCCATATATGTAATTCAAACTGTGGTGCTGGAGAAGACTCTTGAGAGTCCCTTGAACAGCAAAGAAATCAACCTGAATACTCACTGAAAAGACTGATTCTGAAGCTGAAGCTCTAATACTCTGGCCATCTGATGTGAATAGCCAACTCATTGGAAAAGACTCTGATGCCTGGAAAGATTGAAGGCAGGAGGAGAAGGGGATGACAGAGGATGAGATGGTTGGATGGCATCACCAACTCAATGGATATGAATTTGAGCAAACTCTGGGAGACTGCAAAGGATAGGGAAGCCTGGTGTGCTGAAGTCCAGGGGGTCGCAAAGATGACTGAGTGACTAAACAACAACAAGATATGTAATTTAAGTGACACTGACAGATAAGGGCCACAGGGTTGCAGGGCACTTGCATGTAGCTGCCACCCTGTTAGGGACTGAATTGTCATGTGTTGAAGACCTAGCCCCCAGTGTGACTGTATCTGGAGGCAGGACCTTTATGAAGGTAATTAAAGTTCAATGAGGTCATAAACATGGGGCCTTAATCTGATAGGATTGATGTCCTTATAAGAGCAAGTGATCTCTTTTACTCCACATATGCACAGAGAAGAAACCATGTGATGACACAGTAAGAAGGCATATAGCAGTCCAGGAAGAGAGGCCTCACAGGAAGTGAACTCTGATAGAATTCTTTGTCTTAGAATTCTAAATAAATTTCTGTTCTTTAGGCCTCCCAGTCTATGACATTTTGTTTTGGAAACCCTAGAGAACTAACATGCACCCTGACCCCCACCCCAAAATGCACACACACAAGTATAATTCCTCACCCAGGGAAGCCTTATCAAGTGCCTACCACTTGCCTGGGAGAAGAAATAGTAGACAGGCTTCCTGTCCTCAGAGATCTTATGACATCTTTGAAGAAACAAGATCAACCTTGAAAAACAAATGGGAACAATTCAAGAGGGGATTGGGGTGGAATAGAGCAGCTGATAGGCCATTGTGTAACAGGGTCACCAGGAGGCAGAGGGAGAATCATTCTTTACAAATATACATGATAGCTTTTGGAAATTTCTTTGTTTTCTTTTTTTAAGTTGCTTTAAAAATTTTTGCTTAGAAAGTCCCCAAACCTTCATCCTTGCCCATTAAGAAGGAGTGGATTTCCTTGCTAAAGATCCAGAGCAGGGTCTTGAAATTCCTTATTTTGAGTCTTGTCAAGGTCATTGTTTGCCCTGTCTCACTGCCTGGAGCTCAAAAAGGATGACAAGCTCCCAGGCCCAAAGGTGCCCACAGATGAAGAAATACAAGTGATTGGGCTAATTAGCTGATATACACACACTCATAAAATTGTGAAAGAACCTTTTACAAAACTACAGATGTGGTTACTGTTCAAATATTAAAAAAGAAAAAACACAGAATCAGGATAGGATTCAAGTCCTACCAGATGTTCACAAAGGTTAAGTTCTACTAAATGGAAAATTCTAAATGTGGTCAGTTAGAAGCTCTATGGGCTTAAGTCTCTCTTCAATCCTGCACTGTTTCTAGTGACACCAGTTGACATCTCCAAGCCTGAGCAAAGAAGAGGGTCTGATGTCAGAAGTCCTAAGATAGAATACGGACACGGACCACAGAAGACACCCACTGTGGGATGGAGCACCCAGGATTGTTCTGAGCATGGAAAGGACAAATGGGATGGTTCACAAGTTCACCAGAAATTTATGCCACATGCTGGCATTTGACTTGGGCTGGACATATTGTAGTTCAGACAAAGGAGGGAGACATGAAATAGAAGAAAAGCAATAGGAAAGTCCTGAACATTTACCAAATTGTCTGCAAAACAGCAATTTTCTTTTCTGTGGGCCTCATCCACCTCCACTTTGGTTCTGTGGTTCCAGCAGCCCAGCAACATCATTTATCCTCTTGCTGGAGAAGTGGACTCATGACAAGGATTGAGCCAATCAGTTTCCCCATCCCTCTTATTAGTCCAAGGATCAGCATGGATTGGACCAGGGAAATCAGCATTCATTCCCAAGAGGAAGAAGAACCATTTTCTACCCTGGTCACATGAACCGCTAAATATCCCATATGTCCTTTCTTCTCAAGTTGATCCCAGTGGTGATTCTGTTACAACCAGAGGACTCATAACTAGTACAGGAATCATGTGGACTCTCCCCAGTTGCTTTCTGGTTTGTATCAGACCCCAGTCATGTGTCTAGGTCCTAGAGGAGACCCTCGAGGAAGAGGGCACCTTGGCTGTAGGGTGATGATACAGGAATGTGGAGCAGGGAGGGATTTCTGCTGGTGGTGACAGTGACATTGTCCAAAACATTATGGAGAAACAATTGTGAGGGACTGTCCCAATACGCTGCCCAGCAAGGTTGATGTTCTGGCTCTGAGACACTCCAGGAAGAGAGCCAGTGACACCAGATTTTCTCCATGAACCCCTCCAACTGGGAGCAGCCATATCTCTCCCAGCCACCTGCCTTCCAGCAGAAGTGGCAGGAGAATCTACAACCCCTCAGCACCTCCAGCAAGCGCAAAAAGGAGTTCACTGTAGCCGTCAAGTGCAGGAGATCTATATTAGGAGCCTCTGCATTTTAATTCCTCTCCTTACCAACTATGAGGCCTTGTTTCAATAACAAAGCCACTTGAACCTCTCTTTACTCATCTGTATAATGGGAGTGGAATCTGGCTCATAGGATTCTTGTGAGTTAAATGTGATCACGTATGTAAAGCACTTAGCACAGTACAAGGCAACAGTTGGAATTACTATCATCATCATCACTGTTACTATTAGGAAATGTTCTGAAAACTGCTGTCTGTGAAAAAAGTCAGGATCTGACCTTGTAAAATCAAAAAGTGTATTCTCATTGGGAAATAGCTAGCAGCTCCTTCCACCCTAGAGTGGCAAATTCCAGACTTGGGTCTGTTTCTTGCCTTAATATCCTTTCTCATCTATTTTTTGATTTATGAAAATGCATCCATCATTTTCTAAGGAAAACCTCGAGACACATGAACAAAAATGATAAAAATGCACAGTGAAAACAAATAAAACCATTCAGCATGGCTAACAAGACAGGCATTTAGCCCCAGTGGGGTAGATAAATCCAGAGCCAGGCTCAGCACTGGGACCCAAAGGTCAACAGCCTGGGACTTCGCTGAAGGAATCAAAGAAAGGAGATTCTGATGCTTCAACAGTCTACCTCTAATCTACCAAGAGCCTAAGAGCACATTTTCTAGAGACAACCCCCAAAAGGGTCTCAAAGAAGCCAGCCCAGAAAAAATGAGACAGCTGCCCATTCACTTAGGCAAGTTTTCAGAGAGCCTACAGACTTCTAAAGTTATGCCAAGCACCCCTTTGCACCTGCAATTCCTCTTTCTATGAGGGATGGGCCATCTTGGCCAAGGACTCTCAGTTAAGGGACCTGGGGCACCCTAGGGAATGTGTCAAGTCACCCCTCTGTCTTTATCTCCTTAGTCTAGGGACATTGCTCTAAGGGGAAATTCTCTGAAGAATTTGTTTTGAGACCCAACATTTCTAGCTTCCAACATAGATATTTAATTTTTGTTTTAAGCTGAGAACGTATGAGAGGAAAAGTTAAAATGGAAGCCCAGCAGAGGCAGGGAGGGATGCTTATGGTGTGAGATGGAGCTGGGGCCCTTGCTGGCAGGGCACAAGTGCCCTCATATAATCCTGCCAGGGATCACAATGGGTATGGGGGTCCCCAGAGTGTCACATTGGATAAGCACTGCAAGAAGCCTTCCTGCCCACAGTCTGAGAGGGGTCCTCAGTCATGGGTTGTCCTGGCCACCTGTGACTGAACAAGGGATTTGTTCATAGGCTGCCAGGAAGCCAATGAGATGGTCTAGTATGAAAACTGCCCAGAAGAACTGCCCTGTCCTGGATAACATCTGGCAGAGCCTGCAGATCTCTTGAGACATCTGTTCATCACGGGAAGCCACCATCGGCAAGTAATGGTAGATGCAGCAGAACAGAAAAATGTGACTGAATCACTCTAGCTACCCAATACTGGAATAGATAATCATGGATATCTACCTGTCAGTAGAACCTACTAATGACAAGTGTTAATAACAAGATGATCAATGGAGCCACTGTCAACAGCAAACATACTCATTGAGCAAGACTGTGTGTCAGGCACTGTTAAGCCCTTACACACGTAACCACACTGAATCTGCACAAAGACCCTATGTGATCAGTGCTATTATCATCATTATTTTTGCAGATGGGGAAATTGAGGCTAGGGAAGTGACACAGTTGGTAAATAGCAGAGCTGGAATTTTAACTTGGCTGTGTGATTATGGGAAATGAGATTTCATTCAGGAGGGTTACGACCCTCTTGTTAAATCCCACCACGTGGTCACAAGTGATGTTCTGGTTCTCAGTGAAGTCTGCTCTGTGATCTCTCTGAAGATTTTCTGTTCTTGCTCATCTCCTTGTGTGTCCTGCCAATAATCCTTCATCTCCTAAAGTGATGGGATTATGGAAGCTTTCCTTAAGCTGGAAGCATCTAATTTATACAGAAACGAGAAAGTTCCCAAAAAGTGGCTTGTAGGGACAGCAGAGAATGACAGGTCCTCTGATGGAGGTTAAATGACCCTCATTTGCCCTTCTAAGCCTTAAAGGATAAAGCATTCAGCACAGACAGCCAATGCTGGTTAACACCTTCAAAGTAACACCTACTTATTAATCTCCTTCTTCTGATCATCATAAAGAGCTCTCCCTCAAGCCAACTAAATCTTTGGTCTATACCAGGGATCAGAAAACTGTGGCTCATGGGCCAAACCTGGCCTGCCATCTGTTTCATAAATATAGTTGTACTAGAATGTGACCACACTCATTTGTTTATGATCTCTGGCTGCTTTCTCCCTACAACTGCAAAGTTGAGAAGCTATGACAAAGATTTACAGCCCCAAAAGTCTAAACGGCCCTTTATAGAAGAAGTTTGCCAACCCTTGGTCTAGAGTGACTTAGCAGGCAAGGAGGACACCTCACCACAATTAGGGACTCTACTCAGTGGAACAGATTGCTCAATGCCAGTGACTCAAGCCACAGAAATTATGTGCCATGAATATCAACATCAATCCAGTAAATCAACAGGTACGTAGTGAGCATGACTGTGGACCAGTCCCCAAGACTTCCACAAGCTACTCTGGGGCTAGATGGGACAGATGGGGAGGGAGGCAGTAACAAAGGTAGGAAGAGGGTCAAGCTGGTGGGACTCTGCATTCTACCAGAAGCCTTGTGCTTGTTTTTTTTACATGCATCCCACTCCAGTACTCTTGCCTGGAAAATCCCATGGATGGAGGAGCCTGGAAGGCTGCAGTCCATGGGGTCGTGAAGAGTCGGACACAACTGAGCGACTTCACTTTCACTTTTCACTTTCATGCATTGGAGAAGGAAATGGCAACCCACTCCAGTGTTCTTGCCTGGAGAATCCCAGGGATACGGGAGCCTGGTGGGCTGCCGTCTATGGGGTCGCACAGAGTCGGACACGACTGAAGCGACTTAGCAGCAGCAGCAGCAGATTCCACTTAAGACTCTACTTGAATAAAGAATTCTGTTGTATTTTTTCTTTTTAATTTCAGTCAACAAAAAACTCCTCAATTTCTACTATAGGCCCAACATTAGGGTAAGTTCTAGTATGGGGAAGGCAGGGAAAGGAGAAGCCATGACCCCTGTCCACCCCCACCCCCACCACAGTAGTAAGAACACATGGACGGGAGCAGGGGGGTGCACATAAACTAAGAACAGGGTGAAAAAATAAGACCCAGGCAGTTCAGATCAGAAATGCTTTTGAAGTTCAGATCCTGAAACCAGTCAGACTTGAAGCTGTAAAGGACAGGACGGATTTGCAAGGGCGGGAGGGAGAAGGAAAGGATGGGGCTGGGGGATGGATGGGAGCATTGAGGATGACGAGTCCTTGCAGCCCCATGTAAGAAGCTAGGACTCTGCTAAGCAGCTCTCTAGAAAAGGGAAGAGCTGCATTAGCCATCACGCAGGAGATGAGGAAGCTGAGGAGGGTGGCCTGTAAAGGAAAACACTTCTATCTGATTCTAAGGGGTCTCCAGGCATATGTGCCATGCAGAGATTCTGCGTGATGTTTTTCCAGAAAACAAATGGATTTGCCTGTTGATCCTGGGTCCTCCAAACTGGGGTAGCCAGCATGACTTGAGCCACACATGGGGACTCTACTCTGTAACTAAAGTCCCCCAGAAGTCAATTCCTGAACCCTAGTTTAGTATCTCTCATATTCATGCAAAGAACCAGCTCCATCCCCTGCTGAAGGAAAAAGAAGGAAAGAAGAGGATTTATCAGAGGATGGCCAGAGCTTCTCCCCAGAGTAGCCCCGTCTACACCGCCAAGTGAAGTTGGGTTTCTCTTCAGGACCTAGAGAGCCAGGCTGTCCCCAGGGAATGTGGCTTGGGGCTCTAGGGAGAACCATACATTGTCTAGGTCCCTGTGGGCACAGCCCTGATGTACTGGGGGTGGAAGGTCGGACTTATTCCACATTCACAAGCAAAACCAAAGTTAGCACTCATCCTCAAAATTCAGCCAAAAAGAGACAGCAGGACAAGAAGGCCTCACAGAATATCTGAGTTAGTATAAGTGTACCTCATGCAGGACACAGAAGATTTTCTTGTTCTAAGTTTCCAGTGTTACAGATTCTGCCCATTTTCACCTTTAAAATCAGCTTTAAAATATATACATGTTTACATTTTCTAGTTTATGTAGATGAGATAAAGGCAAAATAAGAGCAAACGTGTTAACCACCAAAATCATCCTATTTCATGGAGAGGTGACAAAATGGACCTGAGACTCCTGCTGGCCTGTCAGTTCAGTTCAGTCACTCAGTCGTGGCTGACTCTTTGCGACCCCATGGACTGCTGCACGCCAGGCCTCCCTGTCCATCACCAACTTCCAGAGTTTACTCAAACTCATGTCCATTGAGTCGGTGATGCCATCCAACCATCTCATCCTCTGTCATTCCCTTCTCCTCCTGACTTCAATCTTTCTCAGCATCAGAGTCTTTTCAAATGAGTCAGTTCTTCATATCAGGTGGCCAAAGTATTGGAGTTTCAGCTTCAACATCAGTCCTTCCAATGAACACCCAGGACTGATCTCCTTTAGGATGGACTGGTTGGATCTCCTTGCAGTCCAAGGGACTCTCAAGAGTCTTCTCCAACACCACAGTTCAAAAGCATCAATTCTTCAGCACCCAGATTTCTTTATAGGCCAACTCTCACATCTGTACCTGACTACTAGAAAAACCATAACTTTGACTAGACACACCTTTGTTGGCAGAGTAATGTCTCTGCTTTTTAATATGATGTCTAGGTTAGTCATAGCTTTTCTTCCAAGGTGCAAGTGTCTTTTAATTTCATGGCTGCAGTAATCATCTGCAGTGATTTTGGAGCCCAGAAAAATAAAGTCTGTCACTGTTCCACTGTTTCCCCATCTATTTGCCATGAAGTGATGGGACCAGATGCCATGATCTTAGTTTTCTGAATGCTGAGCTTTAAGCCAACTGTTTCACTTTCCTTTTCACTTTCACTGAGGCTCTTTAGTTCTTCTTCACTTTCTGTCATAAGTGTCGTGACATCTGCATATCTGAGGTTACTGATATTTCTCCCAGAAATCTTGATACAGCTTGTGCTTCATTCAACCCAGCATTTCTCATGATGTATTCTGCATATAAGTTAAATAAGCAGGGTGACAATATACAGCTTTGACTTACTCCTTTCCTGATTTGGAACCAGTCTATTATTCCATGACCAGTTATAACTGTTGCTTCTTAACCTGCACACAGATTTCTCAGGAGGCAGGTCAAGCGGTCTGGTATTCCCATCTCTTGAAGAATTTTCCATAGTTTGTGGTGATCCACACAGTCAAAGGCTTTGGCATAGTCAATAAAGCAGAAGTATATGTTTTCCTGGAGCTCCCTTGCTTTTTGGATGATCCAATGGATGTTGGCAATTTGATCTCTGGTTCCTCTACCTTTTCTAAATCCAGCTTGAACATCTGGAAGTTCATGGTTCAGGTTCCGTTGAAGCCTGGCTTGGAGAATTTTGTGCATTATTTTGCTAGCGTGTGAGATGAGTGCAACTGTGTGGTAGTTTGAACATTCTTTGGCATTGTCTTTTTTGGGGATTGGAATGAAAACTGACCTTTTTCAGTCCTGTGGCCATTACTGAGCTTTCCAAAATTGCTGGCATATTGAATGCAGCACTTTCACAGCATCATATTTTAGAATTTGAAATAGCTCACCTGGAATTCCATCACCTCCACTAGCTTTGTTTGTAATGATGCTTCCAAAGGCCCACTTGACTTCACATTCCAGGATGTCTGGCTCCAGGTGAGTGATCATACCATTGTGGTTATCTGGGTCATGAAGATCTTTTTTGTACAGTTCTTCTGTGTATTCTTGCCACCTCTTCTTAATATCTTCTGCTTCTGTTAGGTCCATACCATTTGTGTCCTTTATTGTGCCCATCTTTGCATGAAATGTTCCCTTGGTATCTCTAATTTTCTTGAAGAGATCTCTAGTCTTTCCCATTCTATTGTTTTCCTCTATTTCTTTGCACTGATTGCTGAGGAAGGCTTTCTTATCTCTCCTTGCTTTTCTTTGGAACTCTGTATTCCAATGGATATATCTTTCCTTTTATCCTTTGCTTTTTGCTTCTCTTCTTTTCACAGCTATTTGTAAGACCTCCTCAGACAACCATTTTGCCTTTTTGCATTTCTTTTTCTTGGGGATGGTCTTAACCACTGCCTCCTGTACGATGTCATGAACCTCCATCCATAGTTCTTCAGGCACTCTGTCTATCAGATCTAATCCCTTGAATCTATTTCCACAAATCATAAGGGATTTGATTTAGGTCACACCTGAGTGGTCTAGTGGATTTCCCTACTTTCTTCAATTTAAGTCTGAATTTGGCAATAAGGAGTTCATGATTTGTGCCACAGTCAGCTCCTGGTCTTGTTTTGCTGACTGTATAGAGTTTCTCCATCTTTGGCAAAGAATATAATCAATCTGATTTCAGTATTGACCATCCCACGATGTTGATGTATAGAGTCTTCTCTTGTGTTGTTGGAAGAGGATGTTTGCTATGACCAGTGCATTCTCTTGGCAAAACTCTATTAGCCTTTGCCCTACTTCATTCTGTTATTCAAAGCCAAATTTGCCTGTTACTCCAGGTATTTCTTGACTTCCTACTTTTGCATTCCAGTCCCCTATAATGAAAAGGATATTATATGAAAAGGGCTGTGCTTCCCTGTACTATAGAGTAAGTATCTCCTCTCCTAACAGGGAGGGCCAGTGACCTAGGCCCAGTCAGCCAGATCCCCATCGATTCTACTGGCAGTATATAGAAAGACTATCTCAGCTGATAGTTTGGGGGTTTGGGGCTGCCCTCTTCAGGGAAATGTCTGAGAGATGGGGAGTGAGACAGAATCCCGACAACTTTGTAAAACACCTAGATCCAGCGATACCTGCATCCCATGTTCCTCTGCAGTTCCAGGTACATGAGCCAATAATTGCACTTTATCATGACTAGTTTGAGCTGAGTTTCTGTCACTTGCAACCTGAAGTGGGCTGCCTGCGAATCCCAGCCAAGGTCAAGGTACTTCAGAGAACCTGCAGTCACTGCTTTGAACACCAATCTCCTTGCTCCATTTGAACTCTAACAACTGAAAAGGAAAACTCCTGGACCACCTGAGCACAGCAAGTACTTCATCTCTCAGTGCCTTTCCTACCTCTCTTTGCCAGCCCCCTTGGTCTAGCCTGTCAGCCTCTGAACCATGCCAATCCCATCTCACTCCCCAGCACCCACCAAAAACACTTCATTCCAGTGCCTCCCCCACTTATCTCTGTTACAAGCACCTCACCAGGGAAAGAAAAGTACCCACCCCTGCCAAAAAAGAACAACTGCCATGTATTGTGGACCACGTGAAAGGGAACCATACCCTCTTTGACACCCTCACCAACTGCCACTTAGTAATGGTTGCCCTGCCCTATTGGTTGGGACACTCGGGTTTTTTGATGTTTACAGAGTAAAAGCAGACAGGCACCAGTGCCTGGACCATGGGGCACTCATTTTCACATACAATGCAGAGGCACATTTCCTCTCCAAGACTTGGTTCCCTGACCACCAGGGCTTTATCAAAGACCACTCACAGAGACATCAGTTTGCCAACAAAGGTCTGTATAGTCAAAGCTATGGGTTTCCCAGTAGTCGTGTATGGGTGTTAGAGTTGTACCATAAAGAAGGCTGAGCACTGAAGAAATGATGCTTTTGAACTATGGTGTTGGAAAAGACTCTTGAGAGTCCCTTGGAATGCAAGGAGATCAATCCAGTCAATCCTAAAGGAAATCAGTCCTGAATATTCACTGGAAGGACTAATACTGAAACTGAAGCTCCAATACTTTGGCCACCTGATGTGAAGAACTGACTCACTGGAAAAGACCCTGATGCTGAGAAAGACTGAAAGCAGGAGGAAAATGGGGTGACAGAGAATGAGATGGTTGGATGGCATCACTGACTCAATAGACATGAGTTTGAGCAAACTCGGGAGATACTAAAGGACAGAGAAGCCTGGTGTGCTGCAGTCCATGAGGTCACAAAGAGTCAGACATGATTTAGCTACTGACAACAACAACTCATTCCAAACATGGCCAAGTCTAAACAATGATAAACTGAACTGTGGGGAAGAATTCTAGGCTGGATTTGATTAATAAGAAAACAAAAACAATACAGTAGTCAGCATGTAGGGAGTTTCATCACATTCCAAAACAGGGCTAAGCACTTGACATGTATTATCTCATTTATGCCTCACAACAGGCCTATGCAATAGGAGCTAATGATTGTCTCTGTTTTATACATGTTCCTCTTGAGGCTTGGGCTTCTCCAGTGGCTCATCAGTAAAGAATCTGCCTGCAATACAGGAGACTCAGGTTCAATCCCTGGGTCAGGAAGATCCTCTGAAGAAGGAAATGGCAACCCACTCCATTAGTCTTGCCTGAGAAATCCCACAGACAAAGGAGCTTGATGGGCTACAGTCCATGCAGTAGCTAAAGAGTCAGACATGACTTAGCAACTAAACAACAAATTTGAGACTTGGAGAGACTGCAGGACTTGTCCAAGCTCACTCAGCTGGGCGACTATAGGCGTCTGGAGTCAGGCCCCAGCATCCAACTCCTGACTGAGCCTCAAGAATGTGAAAGAACTGAACCCTGCTCAGAATGTTCTTTTCAGCATCTCCATAATGCAGGCAAGAACGATGGCCTTTGCTTCCAACCAGGGTTTTTGAGTGAGTCTACAGTAACAGCCTGGAGAAATAGAAAGCTCTCTAAAATATCGGGTATTGTGACTATTTAGGCAATCCAGTCCCAGTTGATGTCACAGATGGTGGCCTGTCCGCCTCACTCCTCTCACCTCAGAAGATGCCAATGATGTGGGTGGGAGATTTCAAAAAACAGCTGTCCCCCGGGGGCGAATAGTCACTCCAGACCAGCTCTGCTTTAAGTTCCTTCTCCTTAGTTGGCCTGCAGACCGTGGTAGGCAACACGGACATCCAAGACAGACATCCCTGAGTTGACTCCTCTTCGAGCATTTACTCTCTGTGCCAGCTCCAAGCCTTTCTTTTGCATCCATAAACTAGGAAAGATAATGCGACCAATTATAGGAGGGGATTTTGGAGAGTAGAAGAGTTGTATTTTACCTCTTGGACTATTATGAAATAGTTTAGATATTGAAAATGTAAGTTATATAATCATCAGGAGCTTAAAAGAGAAAGTATCATAATTGACACCCCTCTTATACCCACCCCCCATCCATTCCTCTTCCTCCCTTACGGAGGTAAGCATTCCCCTGAATTTAATGTAGAGCCAGAGTTGGCAAACTTTTTCTGCAAAGGGCCAGACAGTGAATATTTTCAACTTTGTAGGCCAGATGGTCCCTGTCGCAAGTATTTAACCAGGCCCGTGGAGCGCAGAGGCAGGAATGAGTGTGGCGGTGATCCAATAAGTTTTATTTGTGGACACCAAATTTGAATTTCATATAATTTTCAGGTGTCATAAAATATTGTTCTTTCAGTTTTTTATCAGCTATTTTTTCCTACTTTTCCAACTTTATTGAGATATAATTGACACATCATTTTTATCAACTACTAAAAAGTGCAAAAACCATTCTTAGTTCACAGGTTATACATGAAAGAAACAGTGGCAGGCTAGACGTGGTAAGGCAGTACAGTTTGTCAACCCCTGGTCTATATCATCCCCAGGCACATTTCACACCACAGCTCTATATGTGTCTATCCAAATAGAGTGTTGCTTGGTGTGTCTTAATTCCATATGTACGGTATTATATAGTCCATTTGCTTCCACAACTGGTCACTCTTTTCTTAGGTTATATTTGCTAAGATTTGTCCGAGTTGTTACATGTAACTTTATTTTTACTGCTGTATGGGATTTCATTATATGAATTTATCACAACTTATTTATAAGGTTTCACTATACAAATTTAACACAGCTTATATATCTTGATGGACATTCAGGCTGTTCTGTCTCTTTACTGTTATCAGATGAGGCCGCAGAAACCCTGACATTCATCTCCTATGCATATGCACCAGGTTTTCCCTAGGGTTGCTTCTCCAAGTTGAACTGCCTGGTCGTAGGGTGCTTGTTAATCACGATCACTTAAAGCCAGAATTGTAGAGAACTCAGCATCACACCAGACACCTACTAAGTGTCCAGTCACTGCAGCCCGTGTTCTTCTGGATCCCTCTCAAGTATCAGGCAGAGGACATACTAGTAAGTTTTAAAGTGTTTTTTTTCTATGTGTTTAGAAACAAATATTTTTAATTTAATTCAAAAAGATCATCAAGGGCAAAATGTGTAGGACAAACAATGGGCCTTGTGGGTGATCAAGGAGGAAATGGGCGATTGGGTCAGAGTTACCAGGAATGGCTTTTTTTAAAAGCAGGATTTGAAGTTGGGAGGGACACAGAGAAAATGGATGCTTGTAAAGAAAAGGATGACAAAGTAGTTCAGGTCAGGTCAGGAATGTGGTGTGTGCAGGGGAAATCCAGGAGTCCAGCCTAGCTGGGGCACAGGAGCTATACAGGAGAGGAAAGAGAGAAAAATTTGCAAAGTCCTTTTGGCAGGCTTTCAATGCCAGGCAGAGGGTATAGAGCTTGACTTGCTGGGCACTGGGAGTCCAGGAAAGGTTAGTCCCTTTGAGAAAGGTGGAGGCTGCCTGCTGGGGTATTAACTCAGCCGGTTCTATTCAGTGTTGGCTAGAGAGCAGATGGAGCCACTCCAGAGACAAGGTCAGGGCATGTCAGGGACTGGATCCAACACTGGCAGCCTCACAGCCCAAAGTGAGTCTTCAGAACTAGCCTGTATGCGCAGGTTCTGGGTCGAAAGCTGCCATAACTCAGCAACTGGACTGGACCTCTAGAGGGTCTATTGGGAATCAGGCTAAGAGTGGGCTTTTTAAGTAACACATTCCACTATCCAGTCCCGGTTGCAGGGGGAAAATACACAAAGTTATTGTCTGAAATCAGACACAACACGGAAACTACCATGTTGGTGTTGTGGCTCTTTCCAAGGCTGAGCCCAGTTGAATCCAGCCTGCCCTCTTTACACAGTTCCTTTAAACAGATTCAGCATTTCTGGTTCAAGCAGAGATAGCTATACTATTATTCCTCCACCTGGGACTGCAGGAGCTTATATTTGCTGCATTAATCTATATATAAGTCAAATAATTATTGTTATTAAAGGGGACAGTTAAGACATACAATCAGGGGGAAAGAAAGAACAAAGGAAATCAAAACATCTCACTTATTCATTCAACACACACACACACATATTTTTTAAGCCCCCACTGTACCAGGTATAGCAGGGCCACAGCAGTGTATAAAGCGTGGCATGTAAGATCTATCTCAACAGTCAAGACAGCAGCTGTTTTGTAATAGCAATGCAAAGCAGCATATGATAAGTTCCAGTCTTACTTGAACAATAAGACTAATTGTCCAAATTAGTCTTTTGAACAATTAACATGATGGGAATCGAAGGAAATAAAGAAATACTAGGGTAAGCCTGGGAGGGGTATTTCATGATGGCTTTTTGAGGGGTAGAGAGGCTGAGAGAAAGCAGGAGAGGGATCCCAAACATATAGACTGGGACAAGCAGACTTATGGTGGTGAAAATGAGTGAGACATTTGGGCTGAAAGAGGCCTCGTGCCACAGGCTCTTTGACTCACTGTAACACAGCTGCACACATCCTAAGGGGGTCAGTCCTGGCTAGGGGTGCTCATTACTCCTTGTGTCAATGCACTCCCTTCCTCAGTGTCCTGGCAATGAAAGCCCTGTTCTCTCATCCAGATCCCTGCTGAAGCCAGGCACCGCAAGCATGTTGAGGCTTGCTGCCTTATTGCCTTGGGCAGATCATTTAACCTCTCTGAGCTTATTTGGTCCTGGTGCACTCACTCATCTGACTGTTGTAAATATCCAAGAGACAACCCACACTGATTTGCTGTAAGTAGGAAAGGGTCCAGCAGACCGGTGCCACCAAAACATTCTGGGCTCACAGAAAGTTGCCAAGCAAACATCAGAAGCATAACCAACTACAAAATATGAAAGGATGTGATCAGGCCATGAGCAAGAATGATATTCCACTTAAAGTCCAGGCTCCAGCCACAGTACCCCAACAGCTGGAATGCTGGGCCTCATCACTACTTCTCTCTCATGGTCATGAGGACACTTGGAGAGTTGATACAATTGTTAAAGTTGTTACATCCAAAATTTACTGTCACACTACTTGACACTTGCGCAGGACACTGCTTCTCTCTAAGTTTGTTGTAAATGGCTCAGAAATACAGACTAAAAATTATATATGTTCCGATCAGAAAGGTAGTTTCTCTTTGCTCTATTAGTTTCATAATTTGTACTAGTTATTTGTTTCTGTTGTCATTTGTTTTTTTTAAATGTTAAAATTATAAATCATGTCTAATCATACTGAATTATAAAACTTCTACTGTATCTTTCTTTTAAGGAAAAATGAGAATAAATTATCCTGTTTGTCCTACAAAAAAAAAAAAAATTATATCTGGGTCTTTTCCCAGGTAGGAACTAGAATCCTGGATGACAGTGGTTTCAAGTGGTTTTCCTACACCCCAAGGGGTGCACAAGATGAACCACTAAGTGTGAGAAGAAAAGATTAGAGCCCCTGCTTACAGTATTTATAATACATAATTGCATTAGTTTTCTATTGCTGCCAAAACAAATTACCACAAACTTAGAAGCTTGAAACAACACAAATGTATGATCTCACAGTTTCTGTAGGTCAAAAGTCCACCTGGACTGGACTGGGTCCTCTGTTTGCTGCTGCTACCGCTGCCAAGTTGCTTCAGTCGTGTCCGACTCTGTGTGACCCCACAGACGGCAGCCCATCAGGCTCCACCATCCCTGGGATTCTCCAGGCAAGAACACTGGAGAGAGTCCTCTGTTTAGTGTCTCACAAAGCCAAAACCAAACTGTGGGCAAGGACACATTGAATACCCTGGGGAAGGATCTATTTCTAAGTTGATTCAGGTTGCTGGCAGAATTCAGTTCCTTGTGGTTGTAGGACTGAAGTCACTGTTTCCTTGCTGGCTGTCAGTTGGGGGCGAGTTATCTTATTCTTAGAGGCTACCTGCAGTGCTACTTAGACTTCCCATGTGGGCCAGTCACTGTGGGCCAACTCCCTCTCACACTTCAAATTACTCTGAGCTGATATCCCCTTTTGTTACATCTCTCTGATTCCAGTCAGAAAAAGTTCTCTACTTTTAGGGTCTCAGGAATTAGATTGGGTGCACCTGGATATTCCAGAATATTTTCTCTATTTTAAGGTCTTTAACCTTAATTATATCTGCAAAGACCCCTTTGCCACATAAGGTCACATGTTCATAGTTTCCAGGGATTAGGCATGAACACCTTTGGAAAACATTCTTCCTACGCAATAATAAAGGAATAAGTTTTGCTAATATTTGACAGATTGTTGCCATGTTACAAAGGATCTCTATCATATATGGCACTGGATGTGTCTTGAGGGAAATGGAGGGGGGGGTATCCCATACAAAGAGGGACTGACATCAGCACCCTGTTTGCTGTAGCACATTGTTCAGTCACTAAGTCGTGTCCAACTCTTTGCAACCCCATGAACTGCATCACACCAGGCTTCCCTGTCCTTCACTATCTCACAGAGCTTGCTCAAACTCATGTCCATTGAGTCAGTGATGCCATCCAACCATCTCATCCTCTGTCATCCCCTTCTCCTCTTGCCCTCAATCTTTCTCAGAATCAGGGACAAATTGAAATGTATGCCTTCACAGAGGCTGGGATTCAGAAATGAGAGCCCCAGTTCCCTTCTTCCATTTGGACTTATGTATCCCTTTTTAGAGATACATAAAAACATATATTTTTTAGCTATTATAGCCTAGGTTTTGAAAAATTAAACCTAGAATCAGACTTTTAACTCACTGTGTCACAAACCATTATATGTTCAAACACAGTTAGCCTATCTAATCCCTTTGCTTGTACTAAAAATATAGTCATTAATCATATACCTTAGCAAGAAAAAAAATTTTGTGTATTGTTAATAGATTAAAATCATTATTTTTAAATATTTGTTTCACCTGTAACAATTCTTAATGTTTTATTTAGGGGTTTATTTTTAAATATATGTGATCATGAATACAAAGTTATTGTTCTTAGCAATTATCAGTTGCTAAGTTATGTCCGCCTCTTTGCAACGCCATGGACTGCAGCACACCAGGTCCCTCTGTTCTCAACTACCTCCCAGAATTTGCTCAAATTCATGTCCATTGAATCAGTGACTGCAGCCACAATTATAAAAGTATGTACACATATATTATAATGAAAAATATATATATATATGTTAGTTGTGTGTTCTCAGAAATGCTTTTGCTCATAAAGTTATTCAAGCAGGATACAAAAAACAAAGCCTTAATAGCTGGGCTTTTTCAGAAGAAAAAAGCCTTAGGTCACATGGCAGAGACCATCCTGGGGTCAACATAAACCTTCCAGAGTTATTTCAAAGTTCTTCAAACTCCCTAAATATGCTGCTTTTCTAAATATTTGGGGTTTTGGTTGTGGTTGATTTTTCAGGCAATATGGAAAATTTATTTTCCAAGTATCCCCTTTCCTGGGCTCTTGTTTTGGCCCAGGCATGGTAAGAGAAGAATATGAAGTTTTCTTTCAGGTACCATTTCCTAAGGCACAAACTGAGAGATGGGGCCTGGGCCTCCTGGCTGCTTGTGTTTAGAGTCCAGCGGGAGGTGAGAGCCTCTGAATGGCCGAGCCGGGGGGCTTCCTGTACAAGACTTTACACATTTGCAGTCCCATCAATCCAACACCTATGGGACAGGAAGCCAGCAAGGTTTGTGGAGCCAGATAGCCAAATAAAAAGGGATCACTTTTTACTTTCCTGAAGTTAATTAATGCTGAACGGAGCAGGCCAAATACAAAACCGATGAGGCTTTTTCTGAGCGAAGACTCCACATTTTATCCATAAAGCCAAATAAACCTGACCCTGGGACTCCCGCAAATGCAAGCAGGCCTAGCTGGGAGGTACAGAGGAACTAACACTTTTCCCTTCACACTCCTTCTGGTGTTTCCCTTCTGGGTTTTATTTTTATTCATTTTTCCAGTTTATAAAACACACTCACCGATGGGCCCTTGGGGCACATGTGGAAAAGCTTAAAAGACACAAGTACAAAAACAGACTGACTTAGCATCAAGAACGAAAAACATAAGAATTCTCCTCCATCTCGCCCCCACCCCTACTCCTGCCCCAGTTACATTCTGGGCTGTCCCCTCCCACATTTCCTGAAAGGGCCATAAAGCTGGGCTTTTTCAGAAGGAAAAGGAGGTGGGTGTCAGAACTATTCTCTAATATCTCCATCCAAGTCTTGCTCTGGAGCCTGGTGCTGTAGCCCGAGGCGGTTTGGCAAAGAGGTTGCTTGGACAAGGAGTTCAGGCCTCAGCAATGGGTAGTGGGGCCTCTTCAACTGGTTCCAGGCCCTGGACAGCCTCCAGGGTATCTAGGTCACTTCCAAGATCTCCAGAATCCAGACCCTGTGCGTACTGACCAGGAGTTCTGATTTCCCACTCCAGGAAGGGAAAGAAAGACTATATTCTTTGAGGGCTGCTTAAAGAAGGTGCTTTTAAAAAAGCCCACTCAACCCTCCTTTTTATAAAAGAGTTCTGGTGGAATTCTTTTAATCTGCTCTGTTAAACAGTGGACAGACAACTTGAAGAGCAGGGAAAAAACAATAAAAAGGAGGCCAGACAGCATAGGGAGAGGCAAGGTCACTCATTCTCTTGTTCATTAAACATTCATTTATTGAGCACCTACCATAGCCATAGTGTTAGTTGCTCAGTGGTGTCCGACTCTTTGCGACCCCATGCACTTGTAGCCAACCAGGCTCCTTTGTCCATGGGATTCTCCAGGCAAAAATACTGGAATAGATTGCCATTCCCTTCTCCAGGGGATCTTCCCGACCCAGGAATTGAACCCAAGCCTTCCACATTGCAGTCAGACTCTTTTACTGTCTGAGCCACCAGGGAAGCCCACTGTAGACACAGGCTAGAAATACATCTGCAAATGGAACAGGACTGCTCCTGTGGTTCTTATGGCTCAGTGAGGAAGACAGACATTAAGGAAATAAATGCACCAAATTCTTAAGTAATTTTAGTTGTGCCTCATGCAATGGAGAAAAAGCACCACCAGGCTCTATGAATATGCCCTTGAGGACACTGACTTTGTCTGTGGTTCAAGGAAGGCTTCTCAGAGAACAGGTCTTTAAGTGGAAACCAAAGGAAGGACACATGGGAGTAGCCAGGTAATGCACAGGGGAAGAGCCATGGAGGCTGAAACTGCAGAGGGAGCTGAAGGGTCTGTTGCCCACTAGAAGGTAAAATGCAGTGAGAAAGATGGGGTTACACAAAGCCAAACTCCTGGGATGCAGTTTTGCTCCAAGTTCAGTGAGTGGAGTAACATGATCGGATTCACATTTCTAAAAAGATCACGCTGGCCAAGGAACCACTGTTCACACCCAAGGC